>NC_066888.1:19232391-19539891 GCF_022985175.1 Labeo rohita | reverse complement strand
TGAAATGCAAATATTGGTAAGATCTAAAAGCTGTAATTGGCTCTGATGTTTAATTCAGCAGAAAGGCATAACAACTAGAAAAGTGATACTTTGTTCTGTTAGTCTTCTTGCAGTCAATCTCCTGACTGGATTCTAGCTGTCAGTAAGGGAACTTGTTTGTCTGCTCATTAGCATACCTTCTACTGTAAACTTTTCCTCAACTTGCACATATTAATAATACAACAAATTGCCCTAACAACAATTTATTTCTAGGTGGCATCATTACTACAGCCTTCAGGGGAAGTCAAAAATATCCTAATTGAGTTATGGCAACATGAATAAAAGAAACAAAGTTGTATTAACTGGCAAGAAACACACAGAGTTGTGAGGCTGAGAGATATGAAAAGCTTGATAATAGCATTCTGCAATCATCCAGATACATTTGAAAAGTTTTTCGTTTTAAAACGCTCAACGTCCACATTAGCATTTTCCAAAAGTTTCTCATCCACACTGAAACATTGAAAAACGTAAAACCTCATAAAAGCTCACTGAGATGATACTGATGGAACAGGCATATTAAAGGCTTAGTTCACTTCCAGAATAAAGAAATTATGATAATTTTCTCACCCCCATGTCACCCAAGATGTTTATGTCTTTCTCTCTTCAATCAAAAATAAATTAAGGTTTTCAAGGAAAACATTTCAGGATTTTTTTTCCCATGTAGTGGACTTCAATGGCAGCAAACGGGTTGAAGGTCCAAATTGCAGTTTCAGTGTAGCTTCAAAGGGCTGTACACGATTCCAGCTGAAAAGAAAGTTCTTATCCAGCAAAGCAATCGGTCATTTTATTTAAAAAAAAAAAAAAAAAATTATGTATATATTTTTAACCACAAATGTTCATCTTGCACTAGATCTGGGATGTGCGTCCATGGCTTCATGCAAAATCAAAGAATGAACTGATGTCTTTCCACAACAAAGTTTGTTTTGGGAGTTCGAAATGGCTTGCCAAAACACCTTCGTACTACCGTTGGTACACGAATTAACAATAGAAAATAGTATCTTTATAAACGAACACTAACCTAAATTAACAACTGCTGTAAAACAGTTGTTTATAGTTATTTTATGATACTTTTATGATAATGCATTGACAAATTGAAGCTTATCGTAAAATGTTACCCATTAATTAAAAGAGAAGTCCACTTCCAGAACTAAAATTTACAGATAATGTACTCACCCCTTGTCATCCAAGATGTTCATGTCTTTCTTTCTTCAGTCAAACAGAAATTGTTTTTTGAAGAAAACTTTTCAGGATTTTTCTCCATATAGTGGACTTCTATGGTGCCCCAAGTTTGAACTTTCAAAATGCAGTTTAAATGCGGCTTCAAACGATCCCAGTCGAGGGAGAAGGGTCTTATCTAGCGAAACAATTGGTTATTTTCATAAAAATAATACAATTTATATCCTTTTTTAATGTCAAACGTTCATCTTGTCTTGCTCTGCCTGAACATTGTTTTTTTCCGGTTCATGACAGTTAGGGTATGTCGAAAAACTCCCATCTCATGTTCTCCCTCAACTTCAAAATCGTCCTATATTACGGTTTTACCTTTTTTGTTAAGGGTGTTTGATCTTTGCATGTTTACTTTGCAAAGACTGGGTCGGTACTTCTGCAGATGTAGGATGATTTTGAAATGATTTTTGAAGTTGAGGGAGAAAATACGATTGGAGTTTTTTGACATACCCTAACTGTCTTGAACCAGAATACACAGAGTTCAGGGAGAGCAAGACAGGACGAGCGTTTGACATTAAAAAGTATTTAAATTGTATTTTTTAATGAAAATAACCGATCGTTTACAGCCGCATTTGGGATCGTTTGAAGTCGCATTTAAACTGCATTTTGGAAGTTCAAAATCGGGGCACCATAGCAGTCCGCTATAAGGAGAAAAATCCTGAAATGTTTTCCTCAAAAAACATAATTTCTTTACGACTGAAGAAAGAAAGACATGAACATCTTGAATGACAAGGGGATGAGTACATTATCTGTAAATTTTTTTTTGTTCTGGGCTTCTCCTTTAACACAATGCATAATTTAGTTGTATAAGCTGTCTTAAAGTGCCTATCCACAGGTACAACAGAACAAAATAAGTTTTTGCAGTCTTTCATATTTATTTTAAACTTGAGTGTGTCGTAATAACATCTGCCCAACTCGGCCGTAAGAGCTTTGAGCATGCGCTTGAAGGCAGCATATGCCATCTTCAGCTGTAGATGAGGCTAAAAGCATCTTGTAAAGTCCTCAGAGATTTGTTTAGCCGAACTCATCCTGATGGAATATGAAGCCACGGGTGCTGCTGGAGTCTGAGGCGTGGATGACTCATTCTTCTATTATCTGTACAGATCATGATGCAGGCTTACATCATTAGTCCTGTTAACATTACGCTAAGAGGCACACTTGCCTCTCTCTCCTCAAATCCCTTGAATCTGAACTGCTTCTCTACACTTTGTTATATTTTAGCACCGCTGCAGTTTGCGAACTATATTCCAGTGGTGTTTTATCATCCGAGTGTATTTTAGCATCTAACTAAACAGTCACGTAATCACATCATGCACCTGTGTGGATGATGCAATCTCACCACAGACGACCACATTAGACATCTAGAACTGTTATACAATATTTATTCGGGCACGCTGTAATTCGGGAAAGCTAAAAGGCACACTGGAGAGATCCTAATAGAAAATGGGACTCAAAATGCAATTACACCGCTGATGATGTTTATCTGGCCCGTTTTTTTGCTGGTTTCTCCACTATAGACTAATTACCTCGTGTGTGATGTTATTTATGAATTCATAATCTTTTTCTGTGTGGAGAGCATAATAGATCACATCACACCACACTGCCAAGTCTCTGACACTTGCACTGTTAATTACCAGCCTCATTTGCATAGACAAAATGAAACCATTTAGAAAATAGCATTTTGTAGCAGGACGTGCGAAGTTTGGAAAACCGAATTGCGTTGGTCTGCACAAAGACGAATTTCATTGCGTAATCTCCTATAAAATCGGTTCATTTCGTGTGAAATTATGCAATAAATCAAAGCAAAGTCTAAACTGCTTTTCACACGCTGCCGTGAAAACCTAAGAGAGGATGTTTGCGCCCTTTCGAAACTTTAATATTCAGCCGCGCTTCTGCTAGCGCCGGCGGTCAGATTGAAAGAGACTTTTAGTTGTTTTTATTCCACCATGAGCTTCATCAAACAAAAACGAAAAGAAAGAAAAAGGAAAATGAATTTTGGAGCTCCTCCCTAGAGTTGAAGCTCTTGCTGTGCTCCATGCATGCTAATAAAGGTGTGGGAGGGAGATGGGGGTTCTCAGAAAATACAAGATTGGATGTATTCCCCAGGAAGCCACATGGAGGTTCATTACTTTTGTATGGCTCCTGTTTTCTGGTTTATCTTCAAATAGATTCCGTTTAAGATTGATTAAGGATGACACTAATGTATGGCGCTCTATTTTCTCTCTTTTAGCAGCTGAAATGTACACAGAGCTGGAGTAAAAGTAATAAATTGCCCAGCAGAAATATATTGACATTGTATGGTGCGGACCCCGAAGCGCAGGAGGATAAAAGCGAATCCTTGCGTATCAATAATCTGATGTGACAGCTGCAACATTAAATGATTTTAAAGCCATGAAATTTTGCATCTTAAGGGGTACTGAAACAATCTCTCTCTTTTTTTCCACCTCCTCACAGGGAGTAAATAAACATGCCAAAGCGAGTGTTTTATATGTTTTCACACTCTTATTTTAACCCAATCTGTGGCCTAATTGCTAAAAGAAGCAACTCCACAATTCCTCTGACTGTAGATGACCAAATGTCCAAAAACAAAAAACATCATCTTTCCCCAAGATACACGATTTTGTGTCGCCCCTCCCAGTCTCAAGCTTTTGTTTCCAGTTTGAGTGCCCTGGGGTCTGATGAGGTAACACGTACGCCTTGACATCTCCACTGTACCAGCCGTACTGTACTAATGAGGAGCCCCCCTTCCTCGACTCGGTTCACCCCACCTTCCGCCCCCTCGGAGAGCCTAGGGAAACGAGGGGCGGGAGGGGTCGGGGAGTCTCCGATCAGCTCAGGTTTCAGCACCTCACATCACCTCCAGCCACCTCCTCCTCCTCTGCGTGTGTGGGTAGAGTCGCTTCAGGTGTGGCTAATTATTGCTGTCATTTCCGAGGCCTGTCTTACTGTACCAGACTAAATAAGAAAGCTTGGCTTTCGCAAATTCAGTCCCAAAAGCGACATAACTCATCTTTTGGAGACTTGTAAATTATTCATTCTCCAAGGTTAATGAAAATATGCTAATAGGGAAGAATCTGTGGTGGGAGAAATGATAAAATTGTAAAGACATGCCCGTTCTAAATAATTAGAATGAGTGCTGGCTTTAATTATGTTTGAAAAGCAATTGAAAATGCAGATAGGATAAAAAAAGAATATATTATACAGTAGATGTTTATGTTGTATACCACAACAAAGGTGTTTAAATAATATATCTTTCAGGAGTTTATTAGAGAATTTGGTTTAGAGAAAACTGTTTTAGTGTGTGTACAAAGATCCTATTCAACAGAGAGTGACCAAATGACAAGTCAGTGACATGAATCTTTTTTTTTTTGGTCTGGCTTTATTTTATATATATATATATATATATATATAGAGAGAGAGAGAGAGAGAGAGAGAGAGAGAAAGAGAGAGAGAGAGAGATTTTTTCATTTATGAATTAATATTCATTTTAAAAATCAAGGTGAAATCACACATATGTGTGATTTCAGATTTAATTATGGAGAAAAAAGCCTTAATAAAAAGTTGAAAATAATACTTGAGTTGTTTGGAATGAAATATAATGGAATATAATAATACAATATTATTATACAGTATTATTATATATTATATTACCACTTAGATTTTTTTTTTTTTTTGTTAAAATGTTCAAATAGTTATTTTTAATCATAATATAATATAATATAATATAATATAATATAATATAATATAATATAATATAATGTAATTTTTATATAGTTTTTTACATTTATTAGTTAGTATTCATTTTAAGAATCGAGATGAAATCACACATGTACAGACATAATTATGAAGAAAAAAGCCTCAATTAAAAAGTTAAAAATCTTGAAGATAATTGAGTTGTTTGGAATAAAATATAATGGAATATAGTAATACAATATTATTATACAGTATTTTAATATATTACTATGAATTTATTGTTAAAATGTTTAAATATTTTATTTTTAATATAATATAATATAATATAATATAATATAATATAATATAATATAATATAATATAATATTTTATATAGGTGTTTAATTTATTAATTAATATTCATTTTAAAAATCACATGTACTGACATAATTAGGAAGAAAAGGTTGAAATTCTTAAAGATAATAATTGAGTTGTTTGGAATAACATATCATGTAATATAATAATATAATATTGTTATACAATGTTATTATATTTTATTGCATTGTATTATTGTATTGTGTTATATTACCTCTTTTTTATTAAAATGTTTAAATATTTTATTTTTAATATAATATAATATAATATAATATAATATTTTATATAGGTGTTTAATTTATTAATTAATATTCATTTTAAAAATCACATGTACTGACATAATTAGGAAGAAAAGGTTGAAATTCTTAAAGATAATAATTGAGTTGTTTGGAATAACATATCATGTAATATAACGATATTGTTATACAATGTTATTATATTTTATTGCATTGTATTATTGTATTGTGTTATATTACCTCTTTTTTATTAAAATGTTAAAATATTTTATTTTTAGTCATGTCATATTATATTATATTATTTATATATTTTTTATTTATGAATTAATATTCATTTAAAAAAAAATAAAGGTGAAATCACACATTTGCCTGTACTGATATAATTATGAAGAAAAAAAGCCTCAAAAATAAGTTGAAATTCTTAAAGATAATACTTGAGTTGTTTGGAATAAAATATAATGGAATATAATACAATATTATTATACAGTTTTATTATATATTATATTACTTTATATTGTGTTATACTACTTTTTAAAAATTTCTTAGTTAAAATGTTCAAATATTTTATTTTTAGCCATAATATAATATGATATAATATAATATAATATAAAGTTGTATCAGATGAAAATAATGAATCATGACATTTGAATCTTATCTGTTATATTAGTAGAGATATAACATTTCTATCAATTACATCAATATATACTTTGTTTAAATTAATTATTGAGGTATGTGCACATGGATTTAAGTTGTGTATACTTGATGTACAAGAACTTTTAAATACAATTTGTGTTCCTTTTCCTACTTTTTCTTATCTTTGACCCTTCTATTAACTGTCTCAAACCAACTGCGGTGCTGCTAGTGTTCTAATATTAGCATGTTGTAAATGATTAAAGAGATTATGAATGGCGAACAAAGAAATAGAGAGGACAGAGGAAAGAGAGAGTGAAATAAAGGGCCTAAATGATTGCGTTTCCCTCAAGTCCTGGTCCTGACCCCTGAATATAAGGCTGACTGTATGTTTACAAAGAGAGCGACGGACGGCTGTCAGAGCGCTGTGAGCTAGAGTGAGTGTGAAGAGGGCATAAGCAGTGATTCAGACCACAATCCATCACAGAGCTGTCACTCAACCTCCCCTCCCGCCCCTCGCTCTGGCCCACTTACACCTTACGACCACTACTCACTCTTTTCTTTAGCGGCCCACATTCTCTCTTCCCTTTCTCATTTCCTAGCTTTCCCTCTTCATCTCAGTCACTCTTCCTATGCCACTCTCTCACATCCCCCCGTGTCTTTCTTCTTCTGTCATTCGTTTTAGGGTATTTGGTCAAGGGTCAGTTTCCTGACCTAGTGAATAGAACAGGAAGAACAGAAACAGTAATGTTACTGGGCTTTACTTCTAAACATACTCTGAACCCTTAAGAGCCAGCAAACGGTTTCTCTGTTTAAAACTCTGAGTAAGACTAGTTTACCTTGAGGTGGCAGGGTCGTCTAGATGTGCTTTTTATTTTTAATTCTAAATCTAACCTGTGTGTTCTTCTGATAAAAATGAGAGAACAGATTACCTACCGTTTTCCAGTTAACTCCAGTTAAAAGTCTCATGCTGAATGCCTGTAACTGGTATATTATTTTTAACTACTAACTCATTTATTTTGACCTTTGTGGAATATTGTAACTAAAAGCTAAAGGTCTCTTTGTGCTGACTGAGGCACCTTCATTATGGATTTACACCCTTTTGCCAACTTTCTGTGTTAAATAACAGTTAGTGATTCAAGTACTGCTGGTTTCCCAATTAAATCAATAATGAGAGTATGATCTTGAACTGCTCAAAACTGCTTCACAGAGCTGTAGAAACAGCACCACATGTGATTAGCTGAATTCATTTAATCATTTAATTATATACACGACTGTTCAAAAGTTTGGCGCCAGTAAGACTTTTTGTTTTAAAGAAATTAATAATTCAAAAACTGACATCAAAGACATTTATAAAGTTGCAAAAGATTTCTATTTCAAATAAATGCTGTTCTTTTGAACTTTATATTCCTCAGTGGTTCCTAAAAATTTTTTTAGAATAGTTTCTACAAAAATATATTAAGTATAAGCGGTATTTTCCAAAACATTAAAGGGGTCATGAACTGCCTTTTTTATTATTTTGTACTGCTCTCTGAGGTCCACTTATAATGTTATTATGAGTTTTACATTAAAGAAAAAAATTAGATAACATAATTTAGAAGTAAAATGTGACCCTGGGCCACAAAACCGGTCTTAAGTAGAACGGGTATATTTGTAGCAATAGCCAAAAATGCATTGTATGGGTCAAAATTACTGTTAATTATTAATTATTTCTTTTTTACCAAAAATCATCAAGTAAAGATCATGTTCCATGAAGATATTTTGTAAATTTCCTACGGTAAATATATCAAAACACCCACTGCTGTGATTGGCTCCTTCATAGATGGACGCTGCAGTGATTTATGTTAAAAATGCAAAAATATTTTAAACAACCTGTAATAACAGACAAAAACATCATCACAAACCTACTGGAATCCTGGTTAGCTTATTCATGAACTGCTCCAACGCTGGATCAGCCGTCTGTTTAAATGGCTTACTGGTGTAAAGAATAAGGCGTCACAACAGAAAGTGCACATAATGGCCCTTTGGTGACCTGACAGACTTCCTAAAGTCTGTTTCTGTTGGTTTGCGAGCTATTGGGAAGAAGTAATTAATCTTGTACTGGCTTGTTTCCAACATTGGAACAACTTATCAAAAAGGCTGACAAAAAGGTAACCTGCGGTAACCTTAAATGTAGATTTGAGTGTGGACTATAGGGGCAATTCCATTTATTTTAACACTGTATCAAATAAACAGGCTTTACAAGAACCTATATCTTGAAATAAAACCCAGACGGCAGTGTAATGCTTGTACAATTTAATTCACTGAACAAAAGGTGGACAGAGCTTTTTGAACAAAGTGTCTGAACAAGAACAACTGAGCAGCTGTAAAAAGCAATTTCACTGTGTAGGTGAAAACATGGTGTTATCTGTTTTATTTATTTTTATATGTCACATATACACAGTGCATTTCGAAAGTATTCATACCCCTTTCACGTTATGTTGCAGCCTTATGTTAAACTGCTTTAAATTACTTTTTTCCCCACGTCAATCTACACTCCATACACCAACTGACAAAAAAATGAGACCGGTTTGTAACAACTTTGCAAATTTATTAGAAATAAAAACTGATTTCCTTTCATAAGTATTCATACCCTTTTCTGGGACACTTGAAATTTAGCTCAGCAGCTCTCATATTGCTTGTAGATGTTAAACTGTGACAAATTCATCAGATCTGGGGAAGAGTTCCGAAAAAAAATTCTTCTGCATTGAAGGTTTAAAGAAGGATGTAGCCTCCATTATCCATAATGAAAGATGCTTGGAACAAATTTGACTCTTCCTAGCAATTGATGGAGAAGAGGCTTGGTTAGAGTGGTGACTAAGATTCTGATGGTCACTGTAGTTGAGCTCCATAATCATGTATGCAGATGGGAGAAACTTACAGAAGGACAAACATCACTGCAACACTCCACCAATCCGGTCTTTATGGCGGTGCGGACAGACTCAGTCCTCTCCTCAGCGAACACACATGAAAACTCATTTGGAATTTGCAAAAAAACACCTAATGAACCTTCAGACTGTGAGAAACAAGAGTCCGTGGTCTGATGAACCTCAATTCCAAGCATCATGTTTGAAGGAAACCAAGCACTGCTCATCACCTGCAGAGTACGATCCCAAAAGTAAACTGTGCTGGTAGCAGCCTCATGCTGTGGGCACTCAGTGCACCAAAATATTGAGTTAGCCTTAATCAAAACCCAGTTTAGAGCATCCAAGACTTCAGAATAGGCAGAAGGTTCACCTTCCAACAGGACAATGACCCTATGTCGCTAAAAGACAACTTTGTGAATGTCATTGAGTGGCCCAGCCAGAGCCTTGGCTTGAACGCAGTCATTTCAGATATTGCAGATGTGCAGCTTGTCGCATCATACCCAAAAAGACTTGAGGCTGTAAAGATGCTTCAGCTGAGTACTGAGTTAAGGGTATGAATACTTTTGCAATTTACTTATTTCAGTGTTTTATTTTTAATAAATTTGCAATCTGTTTTTTGCTTTGTCATTATGGCGTATGAAGTGTAAATTGATGTGGGAAAAAAGTAATTTAAAGCAGTTTAACATAAGGCTGCAGCATTAGAAAACATGAAAAAAAAGAAGGGGTATGAATACTTTTGCAATTCACTGTGTATTTATATATAGAACAGAAACACAATCATGCCAGATAATTGGATTCATACTCATCAGATCTGATCTGGCTCCCCACATCTGCACGGCTAAGAGCACATTTTATAGACCGATTTGATAAGGTTTCTGTCTGCTTGACTGTTTTATTGATACAAGTATAGAAAACGAGCCAGACTAAGCCACAGGGCTGCTGCAGTACAGCAGACAAACAGAAAATGGAGCTGGTGTCATGGATTCTGCCTGGAACTCAAAATAGCGTGAAATGTCAAGAACCCTCTTGCAGCAGGCAGATATAATTGATGTTTTATGACATTTACAGATGCGTTAGGCAGAGAACTCAAGCATGGTGCTACTTTAAATGTATGCTAGTTGACATGCCACACAAACTGGCGTGAGAGAAGAGCATGATTAATGCAATATCAACAGACTGTAGAGGCCCAGTCTGCCGCTAAAAGCCTTTACTACAGTACATCCGATTACCTTTGCGGTAACTAAGACTATATAAATGTAGAGGAAATTAAGGAAAACAGTCACACGGGATATTACCACCAGTTTGTGTTATAGTTGTAATATATTCATACATTTTAAAAGTAATAAAAAATCAGTTGATCTCAATGGTTAATTTACTTTTTTGTATTTGGATTTCTTGTGATAACTAAGTAAGTAAATAAATATTGTATTTTATATGTTAAGATACCGTTTGATCAGATTTAATATTTAGATGAAAGCAAATGTTATGTAAACTATTTAGCTTAAAAATTATTTAATATTTAAATATTTTAATTTAATGGATAATTATTTTTTATGTAAAATCTTTATGTAAAATCTTTGCATTTAACTTTATTACTTTTTAACTTAAAATAGATATAACAGTCTTGTATGGATAAAATATAATTTGTTTTTGATGGATAAAATTATTTTTATCTTATTTTCTGTTATTTCCTTTTTTATTATTTCATTTTAATCATTTTTAATTTAATTATTTGATTTATTTAAATACCATTTAATTTGATAAATCTTTATATAAAATCATGCAATTTAATTTTATTTACCGTAAAAATAGATATAACAGACTTATATGGATAAAATACAAATTGTTTAATAGATAAAGTCTTTTTATGTAGTTTTCTATGATTTTATGTTCTAAATAATATATGGATTTAATGGGTAATTATTTTTATTTATTTAAATACCATTTGATTTGGTTTAATCTTTATGTAAAATCGTGGCATTTCATGTTATCATTTATTTAACTTAAAAATAGATGTAACAATCTTATACTGATATTTTTTTTCATGGAAAAAATCAGTTTTATCATATTTTCTATCATTTTATTTTCTAAATAATATATGAATTTATTGGATAATTGTTGTTATCTATTTAAATACCATTTGAAATTATTCAATGGAATTTAACTCGCTTACTTTTTAAACTTACAAAAATACATAATTTTTATAAATAAAATATACATTTTTTCTTGGATAAAATCGTTTTTATCCTATTTTCTATGATTTCATTTTCTAAATAATATATAAATTTATTGGAAAAATATTTTTATTTATTTAAATACCTTTTGAATTAATTTAACCTTTATTTAAAATCATTTAACTTGCTTATTTGACTTACAAATGGATATAACAATCTTATATGGATAAAATAGTTTTAATTTCTAAATAACCTTAGACTATTTAAGTTATAATTATTTAAAACATATATTATAAAATTAGCTTTTTTCACTGTATTTGATAGTCAACATCATTTTTTAATTCAAGTTAAGCTAAATCATAAATAACGACTTCAAACCTATAATTACTGCAAATATAAAAAATGAAACGGGACAATACCCTTTATATAATTGTTGAATGTTCACAGCAAAAGTGAAAGGAAGCACGATCCTGTTACACCAAACCGAAAACAATCTTAAGACAGATTTATGGGTCTTAAAGACTGCACACTTACCCTGACCTCTTCAATTTCAGGGCGTAACTTGAAAAGTAGATCATTTACTGTGACTGGAGGACTGGCGAAAAGATGTTGTAACAGAGCAATGGGCGAATAAGCGGCATTCTAAAGCCTAGCGTTATTGCTAAGGGGCCCAGGAAGGCTGTCTCTTTCACATGCTAATGTCTGCATTTCACGCACGTAGCGAGGGTGCAGACGCGGCGGTGCAGCTGTCTGCTGTTTTATCAGCTCTCTCAGTGGGTCCCTAATGAATATTCTTCTCTCTGGCAGTGTGCATGAGCTCAGTAATCAGGTTAAGAAGCCTAGCACTTAGCAGGGCTTCTGAAGCTTCATCATTACCAAACCATGACCCTGCCCAGGTTCCATATCCTACTGCAGGAGAGTTGGCAAAGCTGCATAATGGCCAAGAGAGAGCAAAAAAAAGGCTCTGTTGAAGTCAGAGAACAGCTGCTCCCTGGGTTTTGTTTTGGTATCTTTTGAGTATCTTCATGCTTTCTGCAGATAACTGGATAATTTAATACCATTGTTGGTTCTGGGAAATAAGCAATGCAAAAGCAAACAGAGCATGGAAGTAAAAAAAAAAAAAAAAAAAAACTAAGAAAGCAAGTATCCTCTGGCAAGGCCAAGATTTTCAGCCCACGTTGTATGAATGTTTGGAGTGAATTATTGGTGAATTAATTGCCCTGCCGTGTACCTTTTGTTATTTTCCATTTAGTTATTATCTTCCAATCTGCACTGAGCGAAAGCTTGGAGTCATTTGGTGATGTCAGACTATTATAAAGAAGACAGTCTCCCCCCCAAAAAAGCAGATAATCTGCACAATGGCTTCTGTGAAGGGCACTTAATTAAGTCAACACAAATCATTAACGCATTTTCACTGAGGCTCAAATGTGAAAATTAAAGATAACGTAGACGGTAACCGCATATTAATTATTTTAATATTCTTTTATTATTTAAAATATAAAGCATATAAAACATATAATACAGTATTTTAAACAGCATATTATAAAGAATATTAAGCATTACATTATGCATGATGTTTTAAACATTTTCCAACAATATTTCATTCAGAGGGATCATACAAAATGCATGTTATTTTTCAATTAGTACTGACGTGAAAAAGATATTTCACATAAAAGATGTTTACATACAGTCCACAAGAGAAAATAATAGTTGAATTTATAAAAAAAATGACCCTGTTCAAAAGTTTACATACACTTGATTCTTAATACTGTGTTGTTACCTAAATGAGCTGTGTGTTTCTTTGTTTGTTTGTTTAGTGATTGATTAGTTCAGTTGTTAATGAGTCCCTTGTTTGTCTTGAACAGTAAAACTGTCCACTGTTCAAGTCAAATTCATTGGTTTTTCAGCATTTTTCTGAATTTGAACCCTTTCCAGCACTGACTGTATGATTTTGAGATCCAACTTTTCATACTGAGGACAACTGGGGGATTCATATGCTACTATTACAGAAGGTTCAAATGTTCACTGATGCCCCAGAAGGAAACACGATGCATTAAGAGCCAGGGGGTGAAAACTTTTGCATTGAATGAAGATGTGTACATTTTGCCTAAATGTTGTATTTTTGTATTGTAAGCTACAGAAGAGACTTGCATGTTTCCCAGAGGACAAAATAAGTTAAATTTACCCTGATATTCAAATTTAAAAAGTTTTCACCCACTAGCTCTTAATGCATTGCGTTTCTCTCTGGAGCATCAGTGAACATTTGAACGTTCTGTAAAAATTGCGTATGTGTCCCTCAGTTGTCCTCAGTGTGAAAAGATGGATCATTGTTGGAAAGGGTTCAAATACACGAAAAAGCTGAAAAGCCAAAGAATTTGTGGAACCTGAAGGATTTTTCTGAAGAACAGCGGGCAGTTTAACTGTTCAGGATGAACAAGGGACTCATGAACAACTATCACTAAACAAAAAAAAAAAAAAAAAAAACACAGCTGTGGATCATTCGGGTAACAGCACAGTATTAAGAATCAAGTGTATGTAAACTTTTGAACATGTCTTTATATATATATATATATGAATGTAACTATTATTTTATCTTTTTTTGTGAAATATCACATTCAGATAAAAAATAACATGCATTTTGTATGATCCCTCTTTTTTTGTGGTAAAATAATTAACATTTTGCAGTTTTTGCAAGGTGTATATAAACTTTTGACCACAACTGTATATGCACTATCTGAGAGACTGTTTCTGAACGCTGTCAGTGAGGCACGCACATGTGAAGACGGTGATCATATAGTTATTTTTGCCACTTTATATGCTTTGAACGGTTAAATACACACACATGCCAGTCGTTGCACATATCCTCGTGAACACAGTAATTTAGATGTTAAGTGAAAACAAACAGCTGAAAAAAAAAGAAAACGCAAGTATTAGATCCAGGCTCCTAAACTCTTAAAGTGACAGCAGTCTAATATTCCTGCTGTCTGTCATTCATGTTAATCAAACAACAAAAGAGAGAAAATCTCTCACTGCCTTTGACTAAATCATTATTGCAACTTTAATCAGAATACATATATATTTAATTTACACAGTGAAGAATATGCAGTGATTTAATATATTTAATTACTTTATACAACATATGTAGCATTTCTCATTTATTTATTCTACTGTAGTTTATAGGTTTATTATTTATCTATTTACTTTTTGTAATTTAGACTAGTATTAGTCTAGTATTATTATTTTTTTTGTGATGTTGACACTAGTACCACAGAAGATACATTTCTATGATATCAAAATTTTTGCTTTTATAAAGACCTTATTTAAAGCAAAAATAACTATATCGGACATATCACTCTCCTCTACTACTTCTAATATCCCTCCCTGTCCTAGCTTGTACAATTCTGGTTGATTTGTTATATTATATTATATTATATTATATTATATTATATTATATTATATTATATTATATTATATTATATTATATTATATTATATTATATTATATTATATTATATTATATTATATTATATTATATTATGACAGTACCTTTGATGTATAGTTGAAGTAGACACACTAATAAACACAAGCCTGGGTTGATTTATTGTTTATTCCATTGCATGAAAAATAGAAGTTAAACTAAACATCTCTGTTGCTGGAAAACATAAGCAATGCACACTTGCAGCAATCGACTTTGGCACAAAAGTGCAGGCCATAAAGCTGTTTTCTGCCCCGTAGTTTTAAGTGCTCCCAGCTTTTAAAATAGGTCAGTGGCCTGTTGTCTTGTGCAACAGCGAGTTCTCCCTGAGCTCTGCGCTATCTGGAGTAGCTGGAAACGGGTGTTTCTGCTTTCCTCTGCAAATCGATACCTCCACGGCAACTCTCCCTCTCTATGTCTGAGCGATTAAGTCCTGCAGGAACAGGAATCCGGCTCTATCTCGCTGAAAGCTGCCTGCCACTCAACTCCAGTGGGCAGATAACTTCTCACATCAGGAAGAGAAACCTGGGAGGCATCGGGAGAGAGAGGGAATGGGTTTTACACACTTTTACAGGGTGATAAAGAAAGAGAGAGAGAGCAGGCAGTAGTAGAATTTACTTTCTGACAATGTGATAGAGTGAACTTTTTACTCATTTTCAGGGCCATCAACCAGACAAATTTATATTTATGTGCGAGAAGATGAAGAAAACGCTCTCGCGCTGACATCAAAACAGTGTGGACGAGCTCCTCGGAGTGTCCCGGTAAACAAACTGTCTGTAGCTAGAGCTAGACAAACCGTCTGGAGGGACAAACAAACAAACAGAGGGATTACAGCGTGCAAGATTAATGCCTCTTTTGTTTAATGAACTCCTCATGAACCTAATTATTGCAGGGATGCTGAATATGAAAAAAATGATGTCTGATGAAATTGACTTATTTGGAATGATAGCTTACAGACACCCAGCATGGAGGGTGGGCTTGTGTATAGATAGAGGACAGATAGATTGAGAATGCACAAATCTGCGTTCCTAGTTGCTGGTGTTGTTTGTGTTCCAAAAATGACCTGTTTTGAATCTGTGATCTGAATTTCTAGGCTACGTCGCTGTTTCTCGGATCCTGTGGGATGAAGCAGCATGTGGTCCTGGTGATTTGAATCCTGTAAAACTGCCCGGGGTATATTGAAACATCTGTCAGCGTAGATCTGGACAATGGGAGGTAGATCAAATCCTCATAATTTTATGTTGTCAAGTTTCCAGTGAGCTGATTGTGGTTCCCGTCTTGTTTGATTGTTTTGGTACACTCAAGGTCGTGATCAAGCTGTGCAAAAAGCACCGTGACCCAAGCACCAGTAGTGCTTTGCTTTGTAATTCGCTGCTAAAATGTTAACACAGATAGATCACAAGCTCGATTTCATGTGTTGCATTATAAGCCTTGGCACAAGGGGCGCTATATATATAACAGACATTATTATTACCTGTCTTCCTCTCAGTTTCAGCCCAGTCAGTTTCAGGTCAACAAATGTCATCCTCTTACGTGCTGAGAGTTGTTTCCATCCACAGTAACACAAAAATCTGTGTTAAGTATGTACGACTCACACTTTCAGTGTGTGCAACTGCATACTTGTGTAGAGAAGTGCTTCTCAAATTCGCCAAAATAGGTCACAGTTCTGTTCTGACAGGGCCAGTCTTAGAGAGCAGTAAAAAAAAATAGTGTTGAATGCAAATAATTACATTTGAAAGCCTAAATTTGTTAATCGCATCTTAATTAATGGATTGTTCAGCCAAAACTTTGTCTGAATAAACTTTTGAATCTGTGATCTTCCTTTTGAAAAAAAAAGTGCCAATGCTGGTTAGGTATGTTTTGAAGCATGGCAGTTGGTTTATAGGAGTAGTTCACTTTCAGAACAAACATTTAAAGATAATGTACTCACCCCCTTGTCAAGATGTTCATGTCTCTCTTTCTTCAGTCGTAACAAAATTATGTTTTGTGAGGAAAACATTTTAGGATTTCGCTCCATATAATGGATATCTATGGTGCCCTCGAATTTGAACTACAAAAAAAAGGTAAAAACAAAAAAAAGGTCATAAACAGAAATACACAGAGTTCACGCAGAGTTCACGCAGAGCTAGAACAAGACCAAGAAAAGTATATAAATTGTCATTTTATTTTAGAAAATAACCAGTCATTTTGCTAGATAAGAGCCTTCTTCCTCGGCTGGGATCATTTAGAGCCCTTTGAAGATGCTTTTAAACTGCATTTTGGAAGTTCAAACTCAGGGGCACTATACATATCCATTATATGGGGAGAAATCCTGAAATATTTTCCTCAAAAAACATAATTTCTTTACAACTGAAGAAAGAAAGACTTGAACATCTTTTATGACAAGGGGGTGAATACATTATCTGTATTTTTGTTCTGGAAGTGAACTACTCCTTTAAGTTGGCTCTTTATTGTATGAACAAAAGGCGGACACTTCTCAAAATATCTTTTACGTTGCTGAAATGAACAGGTTTGGAACAACACAAGTAAATGAGGACAGAATTTTCGTTTTCGGCTGAACGGACAGGTTTTGTGACAAACCACGAAAAAAAAAGCTAGTTTAATTTTATTAATTTCAGTTTATTTAGATTTTAGTTTTATTTTTTTAGAGCTACTAAAGGTTTGCTAAGTTGTATCATTTCAATTTTTTTGATGTTATTACATTTCATTGCACAGTCTGATGTTATTTTTATCTAGTGCCACTTTAATGTTTAAAGCAGACAGGTTGTAAAAGTTTACAATTTTATAATATGTGACCCTGGACCACAAAACCAGTCTTAAGTCGCTGGGGTATGTTTGTAGCAATATCCAAAAATACACTGTATGGGTCAAAATTATTGATTTTTGTTTTATGCCAAAAATCATTAGGATATTAAGTAAAGATCATGTTCCATGAAGATATTTTGTAAAATTAATCATTTACTACTGTAAATATATCAAAACTTAATTTTTGAGTAGTAATATGCATTGCTGAGAACTTCATTTGACAACTTTAAAGGTGATTTTCTCAATATTTTGATTTTTTTGCACCCTCAAATTCCAGATTTTCAAATAGTTATATCTCAGCCAAATATTGAGCTATTATGATCTAACCATACATCAGTTGAAAGCTTATTTATTCAGCTTTCATATGATGTATAAATCTCAGTTTGGAAAAATTGACCCTTATTACTGGTTTTGTGGTCCAGGGTCACATATACCATGTATATACTAATACACTATCTAAAGCATTTGGTTTTAATTGGTTTCAGAGTCATGAGAAGGTATTTGTTTTAGATTTTCCCACTTATTTCAGTTTTTATTTTATTTTCATTAACAATAGTACCACTAGTTAAAGGAACAGTCCACCCAAAAATTGTGACCCATACAGTGTACTTTTGGCTATTGCTACAAATATACCCATGCTACTTAAGACTGGTGTTGTGGTCCAGGGTCACATTTGGAAATCAAAACGGTCAATATTCCTATTTGTCCTATTTCCATTAAGAATTTAGTATAGGACCTGTGAATTCATTCTGATGCTATGTTGGTTTGCCACTCAATGTCCTAAGTAAAATATGTGTCCTGAAGCAAGACCAGTTGAGAACCTGGTGTTTATTTCTGGTCTCATTCAAAATCAGAGCCTCAATCATCACAATTTATACAACAGACAAACTTTTGCACCATCAATAATAATCAGCCGTCAAACTGTCTGTAATTTCTCTTCATCAGCACACATGGACTTTAAACTTGAATCCTAAACTAAACTTGTTTTGACCATCTGGCTGTTGTAGGAAGAGGACGTTCAGACAGAAGTCCCACAAAAAGTTTACACCTCACTTTCTTGTGCTAATGAAAAGAGTCCAGTCATATGTCTGCGTAGCAGTGGCTAAAGCGAGACCCCTCAGCCCACATTGCCCCGGTCTCCATGGCGATGAGGCCTCCTGACCCGCCTGTCAGCATTGCTAATGGCCATTGTTGTGAGCCATGACCTGTGAGCTTCTCATGAGCAGATGGAGGGTTTGACCCCCACCCAGCCTTAGTGCTGCTCCGTCACCCACGCACCCTCCCCTCTATCAGCTGCCCTGCTCCCAAAGAAACAGCATGACAAAGCAGGGGACGGGGAGAGAGGTGAGGGGGGAGTGCAGTGCAGGCGTCACTGTGGAAACTTGGAGTGGAGGGTGTGTGAGTGTGTGTGTATGGGCCCCTGCAGGCTCGAGCAGCAGCAGGGCACACTCCCATCTACAGGCGGGGGCCGAGGGGCCACGGACAGAGCGAGGGGCTTAATGCCAGCTGAGTGGGAGCCTGTGCTTTAAACTGCATATACACCGATTTAAAGAGATCTAAACATACAGTGCTTAGATATAAACATGCAACATGTACAAACATGTTTTAAAAATTAATGTGATAAACGATGCCCCTTAAGGGCTAGATCATGTTGAGCATGTTTTTGCATTTTAAGTAGTGATTTTTAAATTGTTTTTTTATGTAAATGTATACTAGATAGACACATTTGACTATTTTGACCTTTTCGAGTGTTCTAAAACACTATGAAAAGCTTTAAAAAAAAAAAGAAGTGTATTGCCCAGCAGAATTAAACAGTATGCAGTGATTTTCAAGGTTTTAAACTTGTCTTAAAAATGCAGCTATTGCCAGAAGACGTCATGCATAAGAAAAAAATATTGGACGGTGTAATAAAATGCATTTTTTTAACTGGTAAAAACTGAAAAATCTGATTTTATGTGGACTGTAGGCCAGTTTTAAATGTATTCACTGGTATTGAAATGAAACAAATAACGGTATGTAGATATTCTTTTTAATGATTTAACTACCACAATAATGTAAAAGATTTGAATAATCTTTATTTGGTGGCTTTTCCACTGTTTAAACATTTGGGGTTGGTAAGATTAAAAAAAAAAAAAATCGGACAGACACCTGTACTCACCAAAGTCATATTTATTTGAACTAAAATACAGTAATACTGCGAAATATTTGTAAAATTTAAAATAAATGCTTTCCATTTTAATATACTTTAAAATACAATTTTATTCAAGTAATGGCAAAGCTGATTTCTTAGCAGCCATTACTCTGGTCTTCCGTGTTACACGATTTTTCAGAAATCATTGTTAATTTGGTGCTTAAGAAATATTTCTTATAAATAATGTTAAAAATATACACTACCAGTCAAAAAGTGTTTTTAATGTTTTTTTTTTTTTTTTTCAAATAGGTATCTTCTGCTCACCAGGCATGCATTTATTTGATCCAAAATACAGCAAAAACAGTAAAATTTTGAAATGTTTTTACTATTTAAAATCACTGCTTTATATTAATTTATTTATATTATTTTAATATATATTATAAAATGTAATTTATTCCTGTGATCAGAGCTAAATTTTCAGCGTCATTACTCCAGTCTTCAGTGTCACATGATCCTTTAGAAATCATTCTAATATGCTGATTTTCTGTTGAAGAAACATTTATTATTATTATTATTATTATTATTATTATCATTATTATTATCGATATTTAAAACAGTTGAGTACATTTTTTTCATGATTCTGTGATGAATAGAAAGATCCAGTGATCAGCATTTATCTGAAATAAAAAGCTTTTCTAACATTATACACTATACCATTCAAAAGGTTAGAGTCAGTATTTTATTTTATTTATTTATTCATTTATTTATTTATTTTTGGGAAAGGAAATATAGAAATTAATACTTTAATTAGATGCTTTAAATTGATCAAAAGTGATTATAAAGACATTTATAATCTAATTCAGCAATGCTGTTCTGCTGAACTTTCTATTCATCAAAGAAATCTTGAAAACAAATTTGACTCCACTTTTCAACATAATAATAATAAATGTTTTTTGAGCTGCAGATCAGAATATTAAAATGATTTCTGAAGGATCATGGGATTGGAGTAAGGATGCTAAAAATTCAGCTATGAAATCACAGGAATAAATTACTTTTTAAAATATATTCAAATAGAAAACAGTTATTTTAAATATTAAAAATATGTCAACATTTTGCTGTTTTTGCTGTTCTTTAGATCAAAAAAAAAATTCTGGCTTGGTGAGCAGAAGAGACTTCTTTAAAAACATTAACAAGTTTTACTGTTTTTTTTTTTTTTTTTTTTGACTGAAAGTGGAAGTGTATGCTGCTTAATATCTTTTGTGGAAACTGGTACATTTATTTGAAATATAAATGTTTTGTAACATTAAAAGTCTCTACTGTGATCAATTTAATGCATCCTTGCTGAATAAAAGTATTAATTTCTTTCCATAAAAAAACCTAACAGACACCAAACTTAGTGTACATGTGATTAATTGTGATTAATTTAATTAATTAATTGGCATATCATGTAATTAATTGACATTTTTAATTGATTTACACTCTAGCATGAACATGGTCTTTTAGCAAACCTGTACAAACTCTTGCTTTTTTTCTTTCTCCCACACACACACACACACACACACACACACACGCACACGCACACAGAGTGTGTGATGAATAACAGCTATAGAGCGTAGAGGTGGCGGGGTTATAGGGGAGAGCAGCAGTGCTTCAGCATTCACTCTGTGGGAGTCAAGACTCAAATCCCCACAGTAGGACTCACTGCACAGCAAAGCTGATTCAATGCATTACCAATTCAGCTGATTCAACCTTATTCCACCCCAACACAATACATGCTCCTCAGTCCACCGCCTTCCACCGCACCGGTCTGCAGGAAAGCACAATCTGTGCCTGTGCTATGAGACCGACACGTTCTGCTGGAAAATATTTAATAGCTGCATCTGCGGTTGAGAAAGGCATATTTATAGATAACCGAATTGGAAGTTTGTGCCTGGCTGTAAAAAGTGTCTCAGCAATTTTGTGTCCAAGGCAATACCCGCTTCACGAATACTAACGCAATATTGTGATGTTCCTGAAAAACTCATGGGAGGTAATCAAGCAGAAATGTAATATCTTCAGCAATTTTAAAAATATAGATTTTGCATTCTAGTTGTTACAGTATATAAGTAACACTGAGCTTGTTTAAAACCATAAGCACAAATATATGCCTGTTTTTTGTAAAGGAATAGTTCACCCAAAATAAAACTTTCTCTTTTCTGTACTCATCCTAGTGTTCTTCCAGATGGCATGTTGGTTTTGTTTCTGTGGAGCACAAAAAGAGCCATTTCCCATTGGTTTTATCCTCTTTCGCAATCGCAGTTTATAGTGACCACAACTTCAAGCTCCAAATAGACATAAAAGGGAAAAATATGAATTGTGGACTGTATTTCAACTCTTGTAAAGCCACTAAAATTTGAAGTTTTTCATTTATCATTTTAACTGTCAGCTTGAGTATTTGATCACGGATTTGATGAATCAAACTCTTGAACTGGTTAGTTCTGATTTGAGAATATATTTTGTGGAACAGTTCTTTTCGGTGAACCAGTTAATGCAGTTTAATTCGATTCAGTGAACCAGTTGATTCTGTTTTGTTCAATTCAGTGCATCGTTTGATCCAGAACACTTTAACTGAGTGAACTCAGTTGATTTAGTTTGTTCAATTAAGTGAACCAATTATTCGATTCACACTTCTGTTTGATTCAATGAATTATTTAATAGTGAACCAGTTGATTCAGTTCTATTTGATTCAATAAACCAGTCCATCCTGTTCACTTTGATTCAGTGAACTTGCTGATCCATTTTGATTTGATCCAGTGAACTAGTTATTCAGTTCAGTGTAGTGTTAATTTTTTCACCAAAAAATGTTTGTTGAGAGCTTTTTTCCCA
This sequence comes from Labeo rohita, assembly GCF_022985175.1. NCBI lineage: Eukaryota > Metazoa > Chordata > Actinopteri > Cypriniformes > Cyprinidae > Labeo > Labeo rohita. The sequence continues at coordinate 19,517,357 of NC_066888.1, read as the reverse complement.
TGACTAAGACGAGACGAAGACGAGACAACGAGGTCAATAAACGAAAACTAAGACTATATCAACATGCAATTTCATTTATGAAATAATACGAGACTACGAGACTAAAATAAAAATACTATGCAAGTACTATGCAAGCTTTCGTGTGTGGTTGCCAGATAACAACAATTCAAATCCCCAAATCAGAGTGTTGCTGTTACAAGTATACATTTTCTACCCAGTGTTTTGCTTATTTTAAGCAATCTGGCAACCACGCGCACATGCTCGCTCCTCTGGGCGGAAACGCTGCCAACAATGATCTGAAAACACCCACAAACAAGCTGGAGTTCAGCGATCGAAATAAAAGAATCATTTAGCCGGTTTGTGGTCATGAGATCTCGACTATATTGTTTGCGATTGTGGTTGCTGAATAAATGAACTTACTCGGCCGTGGTTGTTTTAGGCTAATAGAGAAACATAGGCTATTGCAATTTGGTGTTAATGGAATTATTATTAGGAATTTCACTGTTATAACATTTTTTGTTTGTTTTACCAGTTTTCATAATGTAGACGGAGAGAGTGCATAAGTCTTTGGTATTAATTTATATAATAAAAAGCCTATAATAAATCAGTACACTAGATAAAGTAAAATAAACCATGTGTGTGAGTCTACATTCTATTGATTTGTGCTTACTGGTTAAAGTGCAAAACCTAAAATGCGAAAGTAAATTTCTCAAATGACAACAATCATTACACTTAAAATTTTGAGCAAAAATAATTTTTATTAGTTTAACCATTATACAGCATGAAGAAAAGGTGACTAAGATTTAATTGACTAAAACCTGACTAAAATGCTAATTTTATTGACTTAAACATGACTAAACAAAAACAGGACAAGGTTGACTAAATATAACTAAAGTGTACATTTGAGTAAGACTAAGAATAAATAAAAAATGGCTGCCAAAATGGTCAGTTTTCATTGACTAAAACTAAAATACTGTAGGTTTTCTTTGACTAAAACTAGACTAAAATGTTGAGACTTTTAGTCGACTAAAACTAAATAGAATAAGGTTGACTCAGGTTGACTTGTTTCAGATTCATTCCTGTGAACCAATTAATCCAAATCGAGTCTAGTTTATTTTACTGCCTCAGTTATTCATTCACAACTATGGAAGCCTGTTTCCGCCACTGAAAAAAAGGTACACTCTTAAAAATAAAGGTGCTTTAAAAGGTTCTTCACAGCGATGCCATAGAAGAACCATTTTTGGTTTCACAAAGAACCATTCAGTCAAAGGTTCTTTAAAGAACCATCTCTTTCTTACTTTTTTATAATCTGAGGAACCTTCTTTCGCCACAAAGAACTTTTGTGAAACAGAAAGGTTCTTCAGATGTTAAAGGTTCTTTATGGAACCATTTAGACAAAAAAGGTTCTTCTATGGCATCGTAAAGCACCTTTATTTTTAAGAGTGTAATTGTAACTTTTTCTCTCACAATTCTGACTTTTTTTCTTGCAATTGCAAGTTTACATATCACAATTCTGATGTTTTTTCTCAGAACTGTGTGATATAAACTCGCAATTGCAAGATATAAAGTTAGAATTTCAAGACATAAACTCGCAAATCCGACTTTTTTTCTCAGAATTGCACAATATGAACTCGCAATTTTGAGTTATAAAGTCAGAATTTCAACACAAACTCAGCAATTCTGAAAAATAAAGTTGCAGTTACAAATAAACTTAGAATTGTGAGATATAAACTCACAATTCTCATTTTTTTCTCAGAATTGTGAGATATTAACTAAGTTTATTTAATAAGTTGTCAGAATTGTGAGGTACAACTCACATTTAAAGAAAGAAAAAGTCTGAATTGCAATATATTGGTATTATCATACTTTATTTCTTGCAATTGTGCATTTATATCATTCTGAGAAAAAAGTCAGAATTGTGTTTGTATCTCGCAGTTCTGATTTTTTTAACTCACAATTGCTAGTTTATATCACAATTCTGGCTTCATTTCTCAGAATTATGAGTTTATAAAAAAAGTCAGAATTGTGAGATAAAAAGTCACAATAACCTTTTTTATTTTTTATTCAGTGGCGAAAACGGGCTTCCATACACAACAGTTCTTGAAAGCTTATTGAAAAGAAAAGGTTAACAACAAATTACTTTAAATTCAGTATTTTCTTTACACAGAAATATTGTATATCTTCAGAACACTTCATATTTATTTATTTATTTGGAATTTATTTGTTCCAAATTGCAAGCTCTTTTCAGTCATTTGATTACTATTTAAATGTGCCTTGGCATCCATGGAAAAAATAACAGCATACAGATTTACAGCAACATAAAGGTAAGTAAATAATGACAGAATTTTCTTTTTTGGGTGAACCATCCCTTTAAACCTGGTTTTGTCGCATCGTGTGTTTGTACTGCTTAGTACATGAATGCTACATAAGCTCCTGTAAAATGCTGCAGTGGTGAAAGCGCAAACTGTAGCTTGCACATTTTAAATATGGCTCTTTCTGTGACCCAGCAGTGCTGCCCAGCAGGTGCCAGGTAAAAGGAGTGAATTTTCAGTCTCAGGGGGAGGCCCGAGAGAGGTTGTAACTCTGATATGAGGCCTACAGGCCTTCAAAATCCACACTGTGTTATCAGAGAGAAAGAGTGCGAGAGAGCGAGTGCCTCGAGGGGGATGGCCCGGGTCCCATCTCCTCTCTGTGCCTCCTCCTCCTCCTCCTTCTCCTGGAAGCTCGCCATCTGCCACAGCTGCTGCTCGGCGCAACCGCCACTCTAATTGACAATGAACCCAAAGGCGCAGCGATAATTGTGGCTGGCCGCTTTGGCAACTTCAGCGGGTTTCAATTCCTTCCTTTCAGGATTCATCAAGCCCCATCTGCTCCTCTCTCTGTGTCTGGCATCTGCCCCTCTACCCCTCCCTTTAGCTCTTTCCCCTGTTCTCCCTCTTTCTTCTCCTCCCCTTTGGACAGTCCAGGCTTTTGTGAGATGCTTATTAGAGAGTCGGTCGGTGGGTAACCCAGAGAGGTTAACCACACCCCAGAGGAGTGGAGCCTCGGCGGGGGCAAGCAGTGTTTGTACAATCCAGAGGCAGATAAAGGACGCTTTGTGGTTTTCTCTTTCTCTCGTTCTCCCTCGGTTGCTGCCGCTCCGCATCCACCCTCTTTTCTTTTTAAAAAGCAAAAGAAAAGTGTCGTGTGTCGCAAAGCACGGGGTGGGTCACCCTGTATGTACGTGTGCGTGCGTGTAAGTGTTGGCTCATCTTGAGCATTTTGTCCTGCTCTGCTTGCATTTTCATATTAGGCCCAGGGTGGATACCACACTCTTTTAAATATCAAATATTATTCTTGTATGTATATAAATGAAGCATTTTTGTACTCTATGTACATTAGCTACACTAGCCCAACGGATGCTAGAAAACACAAGGGGATTCACAATATACTGGTATTATCAAACTTAATTAGAGATTTTTTTTCTTTCTTTTTATTACCTTTACCATTATCTAACGCTCACTTAACTGTTAAATGTAATGTTTAGCTAATCTCAAAATCCATTTCTCATTACTGTACATTATAATGTTGTGATGCGAGTTCGCTTATAGAATTTAAAATGGCTTTTTTTTTTTTATTAATTTATACAAAGTAGTATAGATTTTTAATAATGGCCATTTGTCAGTTAACAGCCATAAATAATTTGGAAAATTATCGGCTTATTAGTATCTGGCAGAATTTTAAAGTGGGTGTGAAATGGCATTTCACTCTTTTCAAAATGAGTGTTGTTGATTTTGCTGTGAAAGCTGTATACATGCTTATGTCTTTGAGCACATAATTTTTAAAATGTCATAATTCAATTTTCCAATGAAACAACAGACTTACAGTTGAAATCAAAAGTTTACATACACTTTGCAGAATCTTTAAAATGTTATTTATTTTACAGAAATAAGAGGATCATACAAAATACGTTATTTTTTTGAAATAAAAATAAGGTTGTACTGACCTGAATAAGATATTTCACATAAACAATGTTTACATATAGTCCACAAAAGAAAATAATAGTTGAATTTATAAAAATGATACATATACTTGATTCTTAATGTTGTGTTGTTACCAGAATGATCCACAGCTGTGTTTTTGTGTGTGTGTGTGTGTGTGTTCATGAGTCCCTTATTTGTCCTGAACAGTTAAACTGCCGGCTGTTCTTCAGAAAAATCCTTTAGGTCCCACAAATTCTTTGGTTTTTCAGCATTTTTTGTGCATTAAATTTAACTTATTTTGTCTTCTGGGAAACATCTTCTGTAGCTTCTGAAGGGCAGTACTAAATGAAAAAATACAGTATTTATGCAAAATAAGAAAAATGTACACATCTTTATTCTGTTCAAAAGTTTACACCCCTGGCTCTTAATCAGTGAGCATTTGAACCTTCTGTAATAGTTGCATATGAGTCCCTCAGTTGTCCTCAGTGTGAAAAGATGGATCTCAAAATCATACAGACACTGTTGGAAAGGGTTCAAATACACAAAAAGGCTGAAAAACCAAAGAATTAATGGGACTTGAAGGATTTTTCTGAAGGACAGTGGGCAACTTCAGTATCTGTGCATTCCTAACACCAGTGGTTGTTGTGTTTTGTTGGATCCATATGTTAACCCTCTTGGATTGTCTGGGCAGCGTGCACATGCCAGTTTCCCATCATTCTCAATGCTACAGCCAGCTTGATAATGTTTGATATGTTGCCATTTCTTTTGAGCCAGCATGAACCAGCCTTAACATATACATTGGAGTAATGTTCAGATCGCTTTTGGATTACATTACCCGGCCTCCCAGATCTCTGAGGGATATAACTGATTCCCGTCAGAAAGATGGCTATCGGAGATGTGTCTCCATTAGCTGCATAGCAAGCTTTGGGACGGTTGTCTCCTCTGGGTGTCTCTGGGGCAAAGCTCAGAGTTGGCACACAGACAACACCAGACAGCCAAGAGGGGATTGTGCCACTGCCATGCCAACCTTCTCTGCCAACTGAGCCTTCTCGCTGCCAGGCTCCTGTCACACAGCAGATACGTGCGGCCTGCGCAGCCTCGTTCCTCACAGGCAGGCCAGAGCCCAACATAGCCAGGGCTAATTGACGGCAGGGTCTCCCAGCTGCCTCACGTAGATAGAATTGTGCGTGAAGACTAGGAAAATCTGAAAAACATAAGCTTTCATGTAGGCTTTCTGATTTGCATTCACACACTTATAATGTAATTTGTAGCTAAATACAAAACAGCTGCTAGTTATATGTTACAACCAGTCCTGTAGAATACAGAATGACAGTATATTGCAAGTAATAACAATGATTTCAGATATGCTTCACTCACCTTATGTGATAACTCATTTTATCATGGATGTCACATATCTGAATTTGCTTGATACTTCACTGAGCCCTGCTTTAAAAATGTTATGGATCAGGTCTTCCTTATAAATTGTTGCTGTTAAATCTGAATCACCATATCTGCGCATTTTCTCCCTGCATTGCTTTCAGGTTATCAAAATAAACAGCGTTTTCATGGCAAATCTGGGGCAAAATGGCTTTAATCTCATTACTGTGTCACAAATGACTGCTCAATTCAAACAAATGTTTTCTGACCACTGTGGTCTTGCGAACAGAAAAAGCAAACGCGACTGTATTCACAAGTCATGAAACTGGCCAAGAAACTTTTCTATGATTAAGCGCTTCCATTTGGCTTCTCATCTGCCGTGACATGCTGAGGATGTATTTTTAGTACTCTGTGGGTTTGATGTGACCGATTAATGAAGGCCTGTGATGCCAGGGCATTTTCAACACTCTGCCAGTGCACTCTGTTTGGAACGCCTGCATAAATAATGGGAACATCGTGTTCAACAAATAGCCTGGTGCCAAAATACACTCATACATAGTAAATTATCCTGAAATACAGACAGCTCTAAACTTCACTATACCAGGGCCCTTGAAATCACAGTAGTAAAATGGCATTACTTCCACATTTGGAGTTCATTCTCTTAAAGAGCTCCCAAGCTAATTACATAGCTGGTGGATTGTTTCAGACTAGTAAGGCAGATCATGAATCATCTAAGAGCCCAGCAAGCTGGCAATGGCATAAGATGCTGCTATTTGGTTAAGCTTTGATTATTTGGTTGAATATTTGGGCAGGTGACTAACATTTTAGTGTCAGGACAATGTCTAAAGCCAATGTTAATGTTAATATTTTGTTAGTTTTAGTTATTAGTAAGCAAAATTAAGTGTCTTTCAAACATCTCATGCTGTATGTCAATTATATTGACAGCAACATTCAGACGTGAGATATGGCAAACAAAACATAACGCTGCTTAACATCAAATGTTAACACCCACAATCATATGTTTTAACATCACTACACTGAGGTATTTTGTGGGTTTTAAGTTGTGGTGTAAAGTAACCAATATTCAACATCAGTCCAATGTTGGAGGTTGATGTCAGGCCACTGTTGAGTTTTGAATTCATTTCCAGCAAAAATGCAAAGTCTGTCCAGTATTGGAAGTTGACGTCAATGCAGTTTTCATTTCTAACCAAAATGCAGCATCTGTCCAAAGCTGGAGGTTGACATCAAGCCAACGCTGGGTTTTGACATCAACCTGATTTTTATTTTCAGCCGAAATGCAACGTCTGTCCAATGTTGGAGGCTGAAGTCAGGCTGACATTTCGTTTTGACACCAACCTGATTTTCATCATCAACCAAAATGTAGCGTCTGTCCAATGTTGGAGGTTGACGTCAAGCCAGTGCCGGGTTTTGACGTCAACACGATTTTCAACTGTCCAGTGTTGGCGGTTGACCTCAAACCGATTTTCATTTTCGACCAAAATTCAGTGTCTGTCCGATGTTAGAAGTTGGAGTCCAGCCAATGTTTGGTTTTGACGTCAACACGATTTTCATTTCCAACCATAATTCACTATCTGTCCAATTTTCAGCCAGAATTCAGTGTCTGTGCTTTTTTGTAGGCTGACATCAAGCCAACATTGAGTTTTGATGTCAACCTGATTTTCATTTTCAGCCAAAATTCAGTGTCTGTCCTCTTTTGGAGGCTGACATCAAGCCAACACTGGGTTTTGACGTCAACACAGTTTTCATTTTCAACCAAAATGTTATTCCAATGTTGGAGGTTTCAGAACTGGAGGTTGACCTCAGGCAAACATTGGGTTTTGACGTCAACCTGATTTTCATTTTCAACCTAAATTCAGTATCAGTCCAATGTTGGAGGTTGACGTCAGGTCAACGTTGGGTTTTGACGTCACCAGATTTCATTTTAAACCAAAATACAACATCTGTCCAGTGTTGGAAATTGAAGTCAGACCAATATTGGGTTTTGACATCAATCTGATTTTCATTTTTAGTCAAAATTCAGTGTCTGTCCAGTGTTAGAGGTTGACATCAGGCCAACACTGGGTTTTGATATTTTTTCAACCAAAATGCAACGTCTGTCCAATATTGGACTTTGACATCAACCTGGTTTTCATTTTAAACTGAAATTCAGTGTCTCCAATGTTGGAGGTTGACATCAGGCCAACTTGGGTTTTGAGGTCAACCCGATTTTCATTTTCAACCAAAATGCAACGTGTCCAATGTTGTAGATTGACGTCAGGCCAATATTGGGTTTTGATATCAACCTGATTTTCATTTTCAACTGAAATACAATGTATGTCCAGTGTTGGAGGCCGTCATCAAGCCAATGTTGAATTTTGATGTCAACCCAATTTTGTTTTTTAACCAAACTTTTACATCTGTCCAACATTGGAGTCATTGGAGTTTTTGACATTACGTTGACATCCAGTGCCCACTAGGAGGGTCCATTTGAATGGTTATGTGTTTGTAACGTGAATGATGTGATCTTCCATCCTGCATGTTTTCTGTTGTACCTAATAAATAGTGTGCTTTTCATACTTACTTGTGGCGCCCAAACTATAAGCAGCACCAAACATCCCATTCTGTTTTTACACAAGAGAATAAGGGGACCCAGCAGGGACAGAGACTGTCTGTTCCCACAGGCTAAAGCTCTGCACAAGTGCCCATGTTTCCCCAGGAGACCCTGCAGATGGAAGGGGTGAGGTCAAAGGACCACTGCTACATGCTTACGTCACTGAATGAGTATACTAACACCATTAGCTAGATCAATCATGCATGACAAGCTATTAGATCATAGCAATTTCTGCATGTGTTTTTCAGTTCAGCCTCATGCTAATTAACTGTCATTGCTGGGAGAAAACATGCTTTAAACAGCGTAAGGTGGTTTCTTAAAGGCTGGTTTAAGATAGGCTGGTCTTCGGGTGTTATAGGTGGTCTCTCTCCTTGGCTGACAACTGACAAGTGCTTAGAACTAATCTAAAACCAGCAAAACAGATCAACTAACCACCTCAGGCTGGTTTAAGCTGGGGGTTTTGCCTAGTCGCTTAAGACTAGACTATCAATGTCAACCAGACCGCTTCATCAAATCTTGGCTTTTCGCTGTAGACCTTAATCTCATTCCTATACACACTTTTTCCCCACATTCTCAAGGGTCTTCAACCACGGCTGGAGAAAATCTCAGACCGCTTCAAACCTGCAGTCATCAATCACCCCACAGCCAGACAAGCAGAATATCAGAGCATGAATGTGTGACCAGCCCCCCTCTCCTCTCACCCCTGACCCCCTTCTCACTGCCAGCAGGGTGATGCAGGGAGAGATGGAGATCACTGTGTGTCTCTAACAGTCCCTGAGGAGCGGATAAACATCCCTGTGTGGGTCTCTGTTCTGAGCTTTCTCTGGCTTAGTAGCTGGACCCTATGAGCCTGCAGAGTAAGAGAGGGGTTTGTAAGGATACGAGTGTCAGGCTACATGGTGTTCAATCTCTCTGGATTAGAAATGTGCAGCGGAGTTTTTGAAGGGCAAGTAAACCAGTTATTTATCAGAAGTAAAAACAGCTAGTGTGGGTTATTGTAGTATAGGTTCTATAAGCCCAACAAGCCTGTGACAGTAGCCCTATGAAATCCATTTTATTATTCCTGTTTTAATTTTTCTGGATTTCATTTTTTTTTCTCCTGTTTAAATTTTTTAATTATTTAATTCTGTTTTATTTTTACCAAATTCTGTATATATATATATATATTCAATAAAGCAAATAAAATTAAATGTTTAAAAAAAATTTATATATACGAAAATATACATATATAATAGAGCTGTAATCGGGACTTAAAAGCCAGAGCCCGACAGAATTCGGCCCGAGCCCGGCAAGCAAATTTTGTTTGAAAGCTTTTTAAAAGCCCGAATCCGTTTACAGCCCGATATTATTCAAATGTGCGCAAGCACACAGCTCTTTTGCCTTTTGTCAAGAATTAGTCATTTATACATATTTTAACATAATGATCTGTCTAATTTTGCAAGTTTTGTAAGTTTTATAAATTTTGCCAAAATGTAAAAGCCAGAGGCAAGACTCCGTTTCATCTCTTCAGCATCCATTTTCGCATCTTTTTCGCGCTAATCAAAACGTATCACATGACCGCTCATTTACCGCACAAGCCGGAGCGCAAGCCGGAGCGCAAGCCCGTGCCTGGCCCGAGTCCGTGAGACCCGTTGAGTCCTGTTGGGTCCTGTCGGGTTCGGGCAAAGATCTTCAGCTCTAATATATAACAGCATATGAAATGGGAAATATAAATTGTAAATTGTACCATTTATTTATTTCATATGTAAGATACATTTATTTAATATGTATTGTGCATATGAAATATAAATTGTAACATTTATTTATTTAATAAGATAAATATATTCAATATATTCTACCTCATGCAACAAATAAGCAAATGTATGTTTGTATTTATTTTTATTTTAAAAACTGAAATTCAGGTAACACTTTATTTTATGGTTTCTTAACTAGTTGCTTATTAGCATGCATATTACTAGAATATTAGCCATTTATTAGTACTAATTAAGCACATATTAATGCCTTATTCTACATGACCATATTCTACATCCCTAATCCTACCCAATACCTAAACTTAACAACTACCTTAGTGAAGAGATCAGATGCAAAACCAGCTAAAAGCCATCTTGGTCAAAAATGAGATAATGATTCTGAGTGAATGCTCTCGACACATATTATACATCCATCAAATACTTTTTCTTCAAACTCGCTAAAATACCAGCCTCAGCCCAATCAGAAGTACCGGTACTTACATAGAAACCTATACATCTGAGCCTGATAAAAATGCATTTTTTAAAGAAAGACGTCAAATGGATTTAGCTGGTTTTGCATCTGAACTCTTCAACTATTAATAAGCAGCAAATTAGGAATTTATTGAGGGAAAAGTCGTAATTAATAGTTACCTATTCAAAAGTGGAAAGGGTAGTGAGGTAATTGATATGGGTAAAGTGAGAGTGTTTGTAAAGTAAAAAATAGAGTAGAATAACAGAACAGTTGGTGTTATTGACACTCTTCTTGGTAAAAGTGCTCTGGTAAAATAGTTGGTAGAAAAACATGGTGCCACAGTGCTAATAGAATATTTTGGAGGTGCAAATTAAGATTCTGACATTATGGTTATTTTGGATCTGCATCTTACACAGTTGTGTCAGTGAGACTTAATTATTTAGATGAATAGACCTAATCGTTATATCGTAGTATAGTGTAATATTATTTAGGATTTTACTCCAGATAAATAAAACTGTATGTGATGTTAAACTGTATAAAAACAGTTGCCAAATGGTGTCAAGAAATGCATGTTTTCACTGTTCTTTAATCTTATATGAATGTGTATTCTGCTCTCATCTGTTCCAACTCATCGCTATGAGGCTTAAATGATGCAGATGGAATTTCCAATTTTCCTGTGACAAACCCCGAATTGACTTTATTTTTTATTTCGCTGTGTACGCACAGTATGTAAATAAGAACCTTTCTGTTTAAAACCATTTCGCTGCGCCACAGCATCTTTTCCCCCGTCTCGGAGATGACATGTCAGAACCTTAATTTGCACCTCCAAAATATTCTATCAGCACCGTGGCACGGTGTTTTTCTGAATGTCATGTAGGAGCCAAGACGAAATGTGCAGCTAATTATGGGGGAATATGCAGCAGTCCAACGTGTAGTTAGCATGGTTGGGCTGTAGGAATAGATTCAGACAGCCAAATCCATCACCAGCCATCTGGTTACCTTAGCGCCATTACTGCTCTGACATGTTCTGCTCGGGACCTGTCACCACCAATTGTGTAGCCCTCAGTCAGACAGAGCAGCTCATTTGACCAAGCAATTTTTAATTTGCACAGCACCTAGTATTTGACAGAATACGTGAATCACTGCTTTTTCATCGTTCTGGCTCGCTGTGTTTTTTCTGACAATTAGATGGAAACTCAGAAGAGTACGTCTGGTTCAAAATGGTGATTCAAAATAAAACGCTCGGATTGTACACGCAGATGCTGCCAGAGATCTTCTGAATGGTAATGTCTCGTTCATTTGTGTCGTAGTAAATTGCAAGTTGCACTGAAAGTGCAGTTTGTACACTCACAGTTCCCTCAGGACTGAAGTCTGAGCTTGGGTATTGACGTTATTTGTACCAGTCAACTGAAATAATCTCTAAAATCTATATTTTCAGAATCTAGTAGTTATTGCGGGTACAGTTGAGTCTCGCCTTAGACTTCGAAGTATGCTAGACATTGGGTAACACTGAAATGAGCCTATCAGAACTATATCCCTGCTGATAAAAACTAAAGTGGTTTTCTGGATCTCTCAGCTGGTTTGGAGTCAGGTTGGAAGACCAGCTAAACTAATATACACTAACTATGTCAGGAAGGTTTGAACTTTTTGTTTCTCAGCAGGAAATAGGACATCTGTATGGAAAGTAATTGCAACTATTTATCGCTTTTTAATCTTTTTTCTTCAGAATTGCATGATACAAACTCGCAATTCTTACTTTTTTTTTTTTTTTTTTTTTTTTTTTAGAATTGTGAGATGTGAGAAAGTTAAGTTTTTTTAGAATTGTGAGTTATATCTCGAAATTCTGACTTTTTCTCAAAATTGCGAGATACAAACTTGCAGTTGCAAGTTATAAAGTCAGAACTGGGAGACATAAACTTTTGTCTCCGAATTGTGACTTTTTTTCCTCATAACTGCGAGTTTATATCTCGGAATTCTGACTTTTTTTCTCAGAATTGTGAGTTACATCTTGGAATTGTGACTTTTTGTCAAAATTGTGAGATATAAACTCACAATTGCAAATTATTAAGTCAAGACTGGTAGACATAAACTCACAATTCTGAGAAATAAAGTCACAATTCTGAGATATATCTTGGAATTGCAACGACTTTTCTCAGATTTGCGAGTTTATATCTCGGAATTGTGACTTTTCTTCTCAGAATTGTGAGATATAAATGTGCAATTGCAAGCTATAAAGTCAGAATTGGGAGACATAAACTTGTATCTCGTAATTGTGACTTTTTTTTCTCATTGCGATTTTATATCACAGAATTCTGACTTTTTTTCCCCAGAATTTTAAGTTATATCTCAGAATTCTGACCTTTTTCTTAAAATTGTGAGATAAACTCACAATTGCAAGTTATAAAGTCAGGATTGGTAGACATAAATTCACAATTCTGAGAAATAAAGACGCAATTCTGAGATATATTTTGGAATTGCAACTTCTTTTCTCAGAATTGTGAGATATAAACTTGCAATTGCAAGTTATGAAGTCAGAATTGGGAGACATAAACATCTCGGAAATTATGACTTTTTTTCTTATAATTGCAAGTCTATATCTCGGAATTCTGACTTTTTCTCAAAATTGTGAAATATAAACTCACAATTGCAAAGTCAGAATTGGGAGACATAAACTTTTGTCTCCAAATTGTGACTTCTTTTTTCTCATAATTGCGAGTTTATATCTCGGAATTCTGACCTTTTTTTTCACAGAATTGTGAGTTATATTTGGGATTGTGACTTTTTGTCAAAATCATGAGATATAAACTCACAATTGCAAGTTATTAACTCAGGACTGGTAGACATAAACTCACAATTCTGAGAAATAAAGTCACAATTCTGAGATATAGCTTGGAATTGCGACGACTTTTCTCAGAATTGCGAGTTTATATCTTGGAATTGTGACTTTTTTCTTAGAATTGTGAGTTATATCTCGAATTCTGACTTTTCTTCTCAGAATTGTGAGATATAAACTTGCAATTGCAAGTTATAAAGTCAGAATTGGGAGACATAAAGTTGCAATTCTGAGAAATATCTTGGAATTGTGACCTTTCAAATTTGCGAGTTTATATCTCGGAATTGTGACTTTTTGTCCTAGAAGTGGGAGTTTAAATCTCGCAATTATTTATAACCTGCAATAACCTTTATAACCTGCAATTGTGAGTTATAACCTGCAAACAGTTCTGACTTTTTTCTCGCAATTGTGAAAAAAAAATGCAAGTTTTTATCTCACAATTCTGAAAATAACAGTCTGAATTTTAGTTTGTACAACACAGTTCTGAGAAGAAAAGTCACAATAGCCTTTTTTAAAATTTTGTTATTCAGTGGCGGAAACAGGCTTTCATAAATCTGATATTATTTTACTACTGAAAAATGTATATTAATATTGAAAAAGAAGGGGTTTAATGCTAATTAAAAATAAACATTAATAAATTATATTTGTTATAACTGGGTCCACAGTTTCTAACATTTATTTCATACTTACTTTATTTATTTTTATAATTTAAAAATAAAGTTACTGAAAATCTTAGCATTAGCATTATAATCTAAAGCATCACAGCTAATTATAATGTTACAAAACAAGGGTAATACAATATTTTATATAATCTTGCCTTAACTGTATAAAAAGTATCTGCATGATAACAGCTATAATTGTCTTTAATCATGAATGTATTCATAATTTGAAGTGACGTGATCGTATTTTAATTATAAAACAGAAGTGAGATTGTTTGTCTGTTCTTTGACCAAAGCCTGGTGTGTTTTTACACAAACTGACTCTCACAGCCGATCTGGCCTTATCTACCCACACTGTGTTTATAATGGAATCTATGAGAGCGTCTCTTGACAGGCGAGAGACAGGGACTGATATAGTTGCTTAATCAGGCATCAAAGTCCCACGCACTCCCTCCCAAACCTCAGCTGTCATATTGTAGTCATTATCTTACACATTGTCTTTGCACATTAATATTGTATTTGTCATTAACCACTTACAGTAGACAAATGCTAAAAGGGTGGTACACTTCTATCAGACAGGAACACAAGCTGCTTTAAATATGAATACGGCGATTAATTAAAGGTTTGTGTTAATTAATGGAACTGTAAGAGTCCCTGCGACTCTAAACATGTCTTATGTAAATTCCGTGTTGCACTTTGGTACATGTGCTATAAATCATAGACAGCACAGCTTTGGTTTCTTGGGGTTACGTCATCCCGCTGTCAGATGGCTTCCAGTTCTTAATTATGAAGTTATAACACCTCCATCTTTTGTCTCCATGCCTCCGTAATGAACCCCGCTGCTTGATTCATTGTCAATAGTGTGACAGAACAATAGAGGAGCCTTCACAGAGAGACAGCAAAGACCCACTGTTCTTCGTACATTGATTCACAGTGTTAATTTAGGCCTAGCAAAGAAAGATTAAGCCTGCTGTACGTTACTCAATACGGTACACTAAAGCACATTAAAGTAATTACAGCCTTTAAGCGAGGATGGAGCGATCAAACCAGGATGTACGAATCTGTATTTATATCATAGCCATATTGACCCTTGTGTAAATTTAGTGACTCAGCGTCTCCGGTAGGTTATTGAGAATGTACAACACTATTATTTTCTTCACAAAAGAGTAACAAGGTGAAAATAACTGTTATTTGGACATGTTTGTTGGACGTACTTTTTGTTTTTTGGTGTTTCTTCCACCGTGGCCACTTTTAGCCCTGAGAACTTTCAGAAAACAAACTCTTAAAACACTTTTTTTTTTTTTAAAACACTCTCCTGTAATGCATTTATGTTCAATAACAATGTCAAACAGTGGACATGTATCACAGGTGATTTTTATTTTTCCAGAAAGTGATTGATTCCCACCACCACATTTTAAATTACATACTGTTTAATAACATTCTTAGCTGATAAAGTTAATTTCATATTCATTAATGGAATTATAAGGTTCTATCTGAATCTGAAAATGCAAATATTGTAACCAGTTTGATGCCACTGCTGTGGGATCATTGTTTTGTTTTGCTTTTTGTTTGTTTGTTTCATTTTGTTTTGTTTTCATTAACAATTTCAGTTTGAATCTGAAAACAATTTTTAGGCATAAAATTGTGTCTGGTTTGATGCCACTGCTGTGGGATAATTGTTTTGTTTTGTTCTGTTCAGTTTTGTTCTGTTCTTGTTTTTTTTTTTTTTTTTTTTTTTTTTTTTTTTTTTTGTTGTTTTGTTTTGTTTTGTTTTGTTTTGTTTGCATTAAATGAGTCATGACATGGATTTTTTTTATTATTTTAACATGTTCTTTGAGGTTTACTCATAATGTTAATGCAGTTTATTATTATTATTATTTTTTTGCATCTTACAAAACATGCAGGTTTTTACTGCATGTGGGATCTTTGCTTTGCTTTGTTTTGTTTTGTTTGCATTAACAATTGCAGCTTGAATCTGAAAACACATTATTAGGAGCAAAAATTGTGACCAGTTTGATGCCACTGCTGTGGGATCATTGGTTTTTGTTTTGTTTTGTTCTGATTTGTTTTGTTTTGTTCTGGTTTAATTTGTTTTGGTTTGGTTTCTTTTTTTGTTTTGTTTTGTTTTATTTTATTTTGTTCTGTTTTGTTTTGTTTTGTTTGTTTGGATTAACAATTGCAGCTTGAATCTAAAAACGCTTTAATAGGAACAAAAATTGTGACCAATTTGATGCCACTGCTGTGGGATCATTGTTTTTTTTGTCTTGTTTTGTTCTGATTTGTTTTGTTTTTTGTTTTATTCTGATTTGTTTTGTCTTTTGCTGTTTTGTTTTATTTTGGTTTAATTTGTTGTTGTTGTTTTTTTTGCATTAACAATTGCAGCTTGAACCTAAAAAGACCTTATTAAGAGCAAAAAAAAAAAAACAACAACTTTGTTTTGTTTTTTGTTTGTTTTGTTTTGTTTCGTTTGGATTAACATTTGCAGCGTGAATCTGAAAATGCTTTATTATGAGCAAAAACTGTGACCAGTTTGATGCCACTGCTGTGGGACAATTGTTTCATTTTGGTTTGGTTTCTTTTTTGTTTTATTTTGTTTTGCTTCATTTGCATTAACAATTGCAGCTTGAATCTGAAAACGCTTTATTAGTAGCACTGCTTTGGGACCATTGTTTTGTTTTGTTTTGAACAAATTCTTTCACACAATATTATGTAGTGTATTATGATTTTTAAGGATGTAAAATACTTTTATTATTATTCAGTACTATATGATGGATTATTTAATGTTTATATGTTATGATAATTAATACCTATATATAATGATAATATTTTATAATGACTGAAATTCTGGGTCTGGGACATAAGTAAAATAATTAAATCTGCACATAAAAGGCCCTTTGAAAAGTAGCAAATATAAATAATGAGGACAAAGTAAAACAGTTTGTTTGTAAGTTCCTAAGGTCATAGAGTATGAGGAGGCCTGTATGATACTGCTATGAGGATGATACTGTGAATAAATCGCAGCCTTGGAATAATAATCTGACATTTATGTCAAAATTGAGTTATTCACATATTCTTATTCTCTGTGATGTCAATCTAAGACTGAGAATAGGTGATGGAGTTTAAGTTACGATGGATGGACCAGATGTGATTTCTGTTGTCTACATTGATAACATAACACAAAATATCCCTACATACTCTTTCAAACGGTCCTCTCTATAAGATAGGACATAGTTTTAGACTCTTTGACACAAAATATAAACAGGTTTCACACAATACACTTAGATGACATTACCACACGTAGACACGCTGAGCAGTCAGAGATGTTTCCACTATCTTCCGCCTCATCTTTGCATCATATGGAAAGACCATCAGCACATATACATTTAAACAGACACAAAAACATGCCGCTAACACAAACACAAGTAAACATACATTCATATAGCAATCTTATGAATGATACACAATCACTCATAGGCGCACACACTCACACAGAATAGCTGATTTGATTAAGTCTCAAGCCCCCATTATTATGTTAGGTAGGTGGTGTAGAATTTCAATGATAATCCATAATGCATGACCAGCTCTGTTGCCGTGGAAACATAAATTCAAGGTTACCAGCTTGCAGACACATAACGGGCTGCTCCAAGGAGGCGCTGCTCAAAATTCCGCTCATGGAGGTGGAGCATCAATCAAACTGTCGCAGATTGCAAAGTACTCATAATCAGATGGAATGCCTCGGAGAGAGAGAGAAAGAGCTCATATGTTTGGGAATATGTAGACAAACAACATCGCTCTACATAAGTAGGAGGGGGAAAAAAAAACTAAGCAGTGTTCTCCGCAGGCACTGTCCATCCACATACACCTACAGCTTTAGTATGGAACTGGTCAATTTGAGGCAATATCACAGGTTTTTTCTTTTTTGTTCATTTCCAGGCGACTTGCTCTCACTTTATTTGCCGTTATCTTGCTCGGGCAGGCTGGGATGTGACCTGAGCCTTCTGCTGTGGGGGGATGATGGAAATCAATTCTCAACAGAGATGCTCCGTAAGCCAGCCACGGGCCCCCTGCAGAAAGAGAAAGAGAGAAAAGAGCTCTCTGGGCCATGACTAGGCCCAAACAGACCGTTTTTCACATTTTCTGTACTGATTTTGGAGCCAGTGTGCACAATTACTGATTTGCATAGGGGGAAATGTGTTAAATGCAGCTGTGAGTACTAAAGTCTTGCTGACTGTAGTAATCAAATTTGATTAGACTAGCCAAAATGATTTAAATAAACATGAACTGGGTGATTTTCTGTGCAGTTCTGTGTACGCTTCGTCTCAGTACTTTCTGAGACCCGCTGTCATCTCGCCCTCTACGTGCAGGACACCAGACATCATAATTACTTGAGAGCCATTGGGCACATTCAGGAGTGGAATGACTTTTTAGGAGACAAATTGCATTTTAGTAGGGGATGAATTGCTTGATAAAGATGGTTGTTCATAAGTGCTTCAGTCCTTAGTGTCTTACTTCAGCTTTCAATCACAGACACTGCTGTGTGCTGTCATAAAGGGATATTTTAGTATGTAAATTATGATGATTTAAATCAGGGATTCAACTTTTTGTCAGCTAAACCTCTTTGACCTAAAGTATTTACTTGAGATCTGTCTTCAAGTACCTGAAAAATCTAACACTACATTCATATCACAGTTCTCTAATGTCAGTTAATAGTCACGTGACTTGCTGAGAAACAAATAAAATATTTCAATTAGATAGCAATTTGTTTTATGTAGTTTTTTTTAAATTATTTATTTTAATTTTACATATTATTTAACATTTATTATTTATTTAATTACTAGATTTTCTTTTTTCTGATGTCAGTTTATGGTCAGATGGCTGCAGAGAAAAAATATTTCAGTGTTTCAAGTAAATATTTTGTTTTAAATGTTTTTATTTTGAGTTTTTTTTTTTTTTTTTACGTAATATTTTACATTTATTATTAAATTAATTACTAGATTTTCTTTTTTTCTGATGTCAGTTATTGGTCAGATGTCTTGCAGAGAATTATTTTACATTTATTATTTGATTAATTACTAGATTTTCTTTTTTCCCCAGTGTCATTAATGGTCACATGACTTGAGAAAAAACAACTAAAATATTTCAGCATTTTAAGTAAATTTTAAGTTTTATTTTGATTGTTGTTTTAATTATTTATTTTAATTTGACATATTATTTAACATTTATTATTGAGTTAATTACTAGATTTTCTTTTTTTCTGATATCAGTTAATAGTCACATTACTTGCAGAGAAACAACTAAAATATTTCAGCATTTTAAGTAAATGTTTTATTTTAATTGTTTTAATTATTCTTTATTTGTTGTTGTTTATATTATTATTTAATCATTATTTAATTTTACATTTATTATTTAATTAATTTACATTTATTATTTAATTCATTACTAGATTTTCTTGTTTTCTGATGTCGTTAATGATCACATGACTTGCAGAGACACAAATAAAATATTTAAGTGTTTTGAGTAAATGTTATATTTTGATTGTTTTTATTTTAAATTATTTATTTTAATTTTAAATATTATTTTACATTTATTATTTAATTAATTACTAGTATTCTCTTTTCTGATGTCAGTTAATGGTCACACTTGCAGAGAAAAATAAAATAAAAAAAAAACTAAAATATTTCAGTGTTTTAAGTACAAAATTTTTGACATTGTTTTTATTTTTAATCATTTATTTTAATTTTACATATTATTTAATTAATTACTAGATTTTATTTTTTTCTGATAGCAGTTAATGGTCAAATCAGACAATTATTGTTGTATTTGTATTGCAGAGACAAAATATTTGATTGTTGTTATTTTAAATGTATTTATTTTTAATTTTACATATTATTTTTACATTTATTATTTAATTACTAGATTTTCTTTTTTTATGTCAGTTAATGGTCACTTTACTCGCAGAGAAACAAAATATTTCAGCATTTTAAGTAAATGTTTTATTTTGATTTTTTTTTTTATTATTATTATTATTTTACATATTTACATTTGTCATTTAGTTACAGTTTTTCTCAGTCGCTTTGGTGCATTTCTCACAACACTATTTACATTTGCACAACAGTTAATGCATTTCTCAAAACAATTAGTACAAACTGCAAAACCTAGTTGATAACCTGCAAAAGCGTGTCACTTGCTCAAAATGGATAGCTCATTCCTCAAAAGCAAGTATTCATGTCAATGAAAGTGTCAGTGTCATCAAGATGAAAAGTCCTGACACCATTGTTTATGAACAAGATAGTCAAATGGCTTTGTCATGTTTTCATCATGACAGTTTACTCTGTAAATTTTTTCCTATGCAAAAAAGTCAGATTTTGGTGACACTTCCTGAAAATGCTCAAGACAGCACTATATACTATTTGCACAGCCATTTGAAAACTACAGTAAAGCTAGACATTACTGTATTTAGTGAGGTATCTGAGTACAAGACACTGAATATGTATGTTTCACATTTTTACTTCATATGCTCTTTGCAATTCTAATTTATTCAAAGCATTGTGCAAACGAATAAATACACCCTTATTTACAACAAACATAAACTCCCTTTGGGTAGAGCTGTGCACAATTGTAAACAATATTGCAGTACATATTGGAACTGAACCTACAACATATAGGTATGTAAATCATTCATGCACATTTGCAGAAATTGTTCAATTTAGAAGACATTTTCAGGAAAAAAAAGATTTAAAATTTTTTATAAAATTTGCTTGACAGATTTTGACAACTAGTTCAACATTTTTGTGTGTAATGACTCAAGCAATGAAATGAGGACTATTAGTTTTATATGGAATGACTATTCAGCATTCACAAGTTTAGTTAATTTTGACTGACATGACATAAGCAAATGATAATGTTATAAAACAGCAGAGAGTTGTATGAAAGCAATTGATGCATGTCCAAAAGCATTTGCAATTTGTTGGAAGGAATGAGAAACTGCTACTATGATGTGCACAAATGACTAAATGTTGTGGAGGTTGAAGTAAATGTTGTGCAAATGTAAATAGTGTTGTGAGAAATGCACCAAAGCGACTGAGAAAAACTGTAATTAGTAGATTTTAGGAAGCTTTAATTATTATTTTATTAAATTACATAAACTAGGGCTTATATATCCCTAGTAATACTAGTAATACTAGTAATAATACAATATCACAATATGTCTGGGAAAAAATAAACAGTGTTGATTGTCGCCTAAACAGACTTTCCCTTATAAGAGATTCATAGGGTTTATATACAAGATAGATAGATAGATAGATAGATAGATAGATAGATAGATGGATAGATAGACAGATAGATAGATAGATAGATAGATAGATAGACAGACAGACAGACAGACAGACAGACAGACAGACAGATAGATAGATAGATAGATAGATAGATAGATAGATAGATAGATAGACAGGGAATATTTTAAAGTTTTTCACAAAATAGGACCAACTAGTTAGAGTCACTTTTTAGTGAATCAGACATCATGGCTCACGCTGTGTTTGCTGAAATGGAAATAATGACACGGAAGGGCAATGAATCATTCACAGTGAATGTTTACAAATGGTATCATTCCCACAGGTCATCACAAAATATAGAGTATGTTTTATTTTTTAAAAGCATCATGTAAAAAAACATTTCATCCGAGTGAATTTGTCAGTTATATAATGGCACCTATGGTCTGATTCCCAGTATTTCCCCAGCATGAGACATTGGCACATAATTTGTGGCATTTTTATGGCAGTGTTTTAGAAGACTGCAGAAGCTAAGCCTCTTTCTCACACATTCTCTGTCCTAATTTAATTCTTCTTCAGTGTTTTTTACTTACACACTCATGCTGCATCTGTCTGGGCAGGACTTCAGTAGTGTACTCATTGAGAGAGGAGCTGGTCTGGCTCCCAGAACTGCGATTGTGTTCAAGAGAGGGGATATTTCTTTTAAACATATCAGGTTTCTTTTAAGCAGGTTTGTGAGGATGGCAGAGCTTTGCAGGTCCATAGACCTGAACCTGGTGGTCCAAAGCCATTGTGAACATGTTTCGATTATTTCTGGAGAATCTGGCATGAGGAATTCAGGTGGTGTGCTGAGAGACCGTGACTGTATCCTGAATTTGTATTCATAAGGTTATAAATCCAGGGCAATAGGGGTCAGTTCACTCAATTGGTCAGTGGTCTCTCTTGATAAAACAGTTGGATGAGAGTCTCATGGTCTGTCACATTGTTTCTTTTTTATCAGGAACTAAAATGGGAAAAAAAGCTTTGGTTGCGGCTCGTTTCTCTCCATAAATATTGAACATATAGTCGTGGATAAGACCGGCCTGGCCTGCTTCGCAGCAGATAAGCTAAGAAAGAATTGTGCAAGCATTTGGAGGGTCCCATTTGCATGATGTACAGTGGGAATTGTCTGTATGGCTTTGGCGAGAAAACAAAATAAAGCCGGATTTGATCATATCTTCAATAAGGAACAGTTTCCGAATCAAATCAAAGAGCTGAGCGTGGAACTCTTGCGAACGAGTGATGCTCTTATCGTAGCGTGAGCTCTGATGTGTGGGGCTGCATTAGAGTGCAGGTATTGGCTGTTTTTCTAATGCTCATTTTTCTTCAAATGATTTATGAGATGAACAGCCAGTCATGTTGTTTATCCAAAACTCATTTTATGCATTTGTTAAAAAGAAAAAAAATGACACCACCTTGATATTTGTCAACCCTATTTGCCACTTACTCATTCACCATTCTGGATGGTTGTTTTCACTTTGCAAGGTCATACACACGTACTCATAATTGAATGGAATTTCAAAAGGCTATGCCATAAACGTTATACAGTAACTACATCAAAAATTAATAAAATTGCCATAAAATAGATTTTAAAAGTGTGATTTCATGTGCTATATTAAATTAACAGCCTAACAATGTTTCACGAATATTTCATTCACTGTCAGGATAATGTTGTGAGTGCATGTTTGTGTGTTTAGCCACCTGGAGTAACTGTGAAGTCATAAAGTAATTGGCAAATACTGTTATGAGTGTGTGTTCGCTTGTTTACAGCTCGAAATTGTAATTGCATTATATTTGCTAGACAGACATATTACTTTCATTGCTAAACAACAGATGGTGACCACAGAGTTAAAAGAGACTCGTATTGTGGCCCTGTGGTACTAAAGTTTCTTTGAGGATCTTATTTTTTTCAGCTGATGATAAAAATACAAGATGTTTTTTGTTGAAATTGAGAAAATTAATATTGTAATGTTATTTAAAGCTGCCGTCCGTAACTTTTTTTGTGTTCAAGATGTACAAAATTTGTATAATATGCGAGTACATCATGAATCCATTTTCCAAACCATGTTTTTGACTTATCCTCAATCACTACGGTACACCTATAATACGTTTTTATATTCTGACTATTTCAAACTGGTTCTGGTATGAACCGCTGTAGAAAAGCCCAGTACATGCGTGATTCGTCATAGATATAAACAGAGAGAAGTAACTTTGGCTACAATGTTCTACCGCAAGACGCATGCAGTTCTGTTTATTAACCGCTACACTCTTAAAAATGAAGATGCTATAAAAGGTTCTTCACAGCTATGCCATAGAAGAACCATTTTTGGTTCCACAAAGAAACATTCAGCCAGAGGTTCTTTAAAGAACCATCTCTTTCTTGCCTTATTATAATCTGAAGAACCTTCTTTTGCCACAAAGAATCTTTTGTGAAACAGAAAGGTTCTTCAGATGTTAAAGGTTCTTTATGGAACCATTTGGGGGAAAAAAGTTCTTCTATTGCATTGTAAAGCACCTTTATTTTTAAGACTGTACAGTGCCAAAAGTTATGGACTGCAGCTTAAAAAAAAAAAAAAAAAAATGACAACAGAGTGAGTAAATTAATTGTAAATGTTTGGTCTGGAAGTGAACTTCTCCTTTAAAGGTGTCATCGGGTGTCCATTTTTCACAGGTTGATATGATTCTTTAGGGTCTTAATGAAAAGTCTCTAATATACTTTGATTAAAAATTCTCAATGGTTTTGTAAAACAACACCCTTTTTACCTTGCCAAAATCAGCTCTGCAAAAATCATCTCATTCTAAGGGGTTGTTCCTTTAAATGCAAATGAGCTCTGCTCGCCCCGCCCCTCTCTTCTCTCTGTGGAAAAAAGACGGTCTTGTTTACTTTAGCCGCATTTAATATCCCGATTTGAAAAAGGGGATATTATTTTTACAGATTAATTAAAAACCACTGCATGGATTTTTATCATTATAGGGTAGATTTGTACATACACTGCCAACACACATTAATGTTCAAACAACATGAAAAAGTGAACTTAGCATCCGATGACCCCTTTAAATAATAAACTTTTTTTAAAATTGCTAAGTAATAAATGTTCACCTTTTGATTACTGCTGTTGCCTCTAGTAATTATTTGTCTGATTTTTAATTTACAACCTATTTAGGGTTCATTTTAAGACAGCCATATAGTACTTTTTATACAATAGTTGAGTTTAATAAAACTACCCAGAAGATTGGGTTGAATTTTCAATACAACCGCTGGGTCAAAACGACCCAGTTGCTGGGTTTGTCCATATTTCACCCAGCGCTGGGTTGTTTTTTACAGTCTGATGACACACAGCATTAAGAATCAAGCTTATGTAAATTCAGCTATTATTGTCTTGTGGACTATATGTAAACATCTTTTACTGTATGTAAAATATCTTATTCAGGATGATAATAATTTTAAAAAATGTGTATTATCTCTCTTATTTTGGTAAACATTTTGCAGAGTCTGCAAGGTGTATGTAAACTTTTTACCACAACTAAAAATAAATAGACTACTTTTTAAAAATTATAAAAAACTTCATTTATTTGACCAAAAATTGTATTGTGAATTATTATTATTATTATTGCAGTTTTAGCAGCAATTACTTCAGTCTTCAGTGTCACATAATACACATTTGGTGCTCAAGAAACTTCTTCATTATCATCAATGTGAATTCCAGGATTTTTTGATGAATAGGAAGTTCAAAAAACCTGACATAGAAATGTTCTGTAACATCATAAATGTCTTTACTGTCACTTTTGATCAGTCTGATGTGTCCTTGCAGAATAGCATTACTCATTTCTCACAAAAAAATATTACTGACCCCTGTATTGAATAAAATTACGTTCAAAAACTGTAAGCTCCTCGTACATTCCCCATCTATTGTACAGATTTAAAAGGCTTTGGCAGCAGAGCTCGGGGAGAGGTTCAGCGTGGTGTGCGTTTGAGTGCATGCTGGGATTGCGCTCACCAGGACCCCTCCGCGGGACACAGAGCTCACGGGGGCCGCCATTGATCGTTGGCCTGGCACAATGCCTGGAGTTACCTCGCCTGTTTCACGAGATATGACTAAGCATCCTCGCTGAATGATATCAAATATTTATTCGCTACCTCAGAGTAATTAAGCGAATATTTTGTGGATCTACATCCACTGACAAGTCAGGTTTGAAAATGCTGAATGCATCCGTGGTTTATCTGTCACCTGCAGCTGCTCTTTTCCCAATTGTATATGCATGTATCTGACCAGCGGGAGAGCTCTTTGATAGCCGTGGATTTCATTAGTCCAAACTTGATTTCCTCAGGGGTATTTCCTTCCCGCTTGCAAATTGATCCAGCAAGCTTTCAAGAAGGCAGGAGGCCAATCAAACCAGTGGCCACATGTGGACGCGGCTCGTGTTCCAGAAGTTTCTTCTGCGAGAGTCGTAGTAGTAGTGGAGACCTTTCTTTTCACCTGCTCCTATTTCTTTCTTTCCACATGAGCAATGAAGACAGTGCCCTTTTTTATTTGCGCTCTCGGTTCTGTTTGCATTTCTTATTACCATTCAGATAAGTGAATCCCAAGGCAAAGCTTTGGCCTTTGGTGCTATCATTCAAGTCATTCTCTAGGTGTTTATCTATGCCCCCCTCCTCCAGAACTGAATTGAAGCACCAGCGGAGCTCAAGCCACTTTTTGTATGCACAGCCATTATTAAGGTGACAAGATACCATCTCTCCGGTGGGGGGTCTGGAAGAGGCCAGGGCGAAATGGATGGGCCGTTCCCTGAGTGTTTTGCAAATGAATGCACCCCGGAAGGCTTCTAGGATAGCCAAGGTTCAATCCCCCGCCCCACCCTTTCGTGCCTCTGTCCTCCGCTCTTCTGCTTCTATATGGGCAACTAAGACGGTCGTCAGCATTTTTAAGCACAGTCCTACTGCTTATCCACATTCGCAGTGTTCCTCAAGGCCGGTTTATTTATGAGGCCGGGGTATTTCATTGTTTTCAGAGTCCCCTTCGGTAAAACGACGCAAATAGTGTTGTGATGGTGGATGGGATTAACAAATCATTTGCATGTCTTTAAAACTTTTTAACGCATGGAAAATGCAAATCTCTGGCTCATATTTAATGGCTGATATTCCTCTCTGACCTAAATAATGTATGTAATGCTCATGGGAGTAACTTATGACATATTGTTATGTAACTTCTGGCCTACTTTTGCCTCAACATGCAAATGACTGGTAATTAACAAGCTGCAGATTGGACAGATTTTTTTCTAAAGTACTACAGAGGGTTAGTTATTATTTTTTTATTTTTTTATTTTTTAAATTATTTTAGTGGCGCTGTTACTAGATTATTTCAGTAGTATTTATTTATTTATTTATTTATTTATTTATTCATTCATGTATTGGCAACAGTCCCCCATTTTCATTAAAAGCTACAGTATAGACTATTTTTCTGAAGTACATCGGAGAGAATCCACAGAATTTTATTTTTATTATTATTATTTATTTTATATTATATTATTTTGTTTTGTTTTATTTTGTTTTAATTCATTTTATTTTTATTTTACTGTCCGTAGATTATTTCTGTAATATTTTATTAATTTATTCATTCATTCATTACAATTATTTATTTATGAAAATAGATTAAATAGAATGGAAATTTAATTAAGCTGCAGTCTAGAGAGAAAATCTACAGAATTTTATTTTCTATTTTTTAGTAGATTATCTCATTAGTAATTGTAGAAAAAGTGGTGTTTTTATTCTTTTGTTGTTGTTGTTGTTCATTAAAAGCTACGTTCTAGACTATTTTTCTGAAGTATGTCGGACAGAATCTACAAAATTGTATTTTATTTTAATTAGTTTTATTTTATGATTGTATTTTATTTTAAAATAAAATTAAAAGCTAATCACATTCTAGACTATTTTTCTGAAATATTTCAGAGAGAATCTACAAAATTGTATTCTATTCTATTTTATTTTATTTTATTTTTATGATTGTATTTTATTTTAATTTATTGGCACTGTTAGTAGATTATTTCTGTAGTATATTTTATTTTGTTATTTTATTTTTTTATTTTTTTTTTTTTTTTTGGCACTGTTAGTAGATTATTTCTGTAGTATTTTATTTATTTAATTAGGTAAATAGATTAAATGTAATGAAAATTTATTAAACAAGCTGCAATCTAGACAGAGAAAATCTCTCTTTAGTAATTTAGAAAATTACTTCATTTTATTTTTATTCTATTTTATTTTAATTTGTTTTGTTTTTATTAATTAATTAATTAATTCTATTTTATATTATTTTATTTTATTTGCACTGTCAGTAGATTATTTCTGTAGAATTTCATTGTTTATTTATTAATTAAGGAATGGAAATTAAATTAACAAGGTGCAGTCAACAGAGAAAATAAACAGAATTTTATTTTTTAGTAGATTATCTATTTAGTAATTTAGAAAAAGTGGTGTTTTTTATTAATCTAAATGAACAGGTTTCATTTTACTTCAGAAAGAATCTACAGCATTGTATTTCATTTAATTCGTTTTATTGTTAAAATTCATTTAAAACCAATTTTCTAAGGTACTACAAAGAATCTACAGAATTTATTTGTTTACTTATTTTATTGTGTTCTTTTCAGTACTTTTTTTCTGTAGTATTTCAGAAAAAATGACTTTTTATTTAAAAAAAAAGTCTAAATTAACAAATGTAATTAAAAGCAGTCTAGTCTAAACAGCCTGTTTTTTTCTGCAATAGTACTGTAATAATAATCAACAGAATAAAATGTTTTATTTTATGTATTTATTTATTTTTTTGGTGACACTACATTCGGTGACTGGTACATTCCCTCTGTAGTAAGTAAAAAAAAAAAAAAAAATTGTTATTAGTCTTATTATTTAAAAAAATATTATTATGTAAATTAATCATTTTTATTTTGTTAAAACAGTGCTGCATTTATTATAATTTTAGTGGAACACAACACAATTACCGTCGAACTAACCTTATAATATGATTTGTTCAGTTACGCTAACCTACAATATTGCTGTGAAGTCCTATTAATTGGCTAATAAGAAAATTAAATACAATAAATGAGATTACACACCCAAAAGGTTCAAGTGCCTAATATGAAGCCCACAAAACAACTTGAACCCCTGAAGCAAGATCCAGATGTTTAACGAAGCAGAAACCTAGCCTGAGGTAATGGCCAGCTGTTGATAGTAGATACATTCTGATAGACAGAGTGTGAAAACAGAGAGGGGCGACTGGTCAGAATGGGCCTCTTTTCTTTTTTCCCCAGCTTCTGTAACAGATGGCTGGCCTGAGGTGTGGATTTTTGCAAAGCCTCTCTCTCTTTCCCTCACTCAACAGGATTGTTACATCTTCACAGCTAAAACCTCCTCAAAAATCCTTAAAACTGAAAAACAGCTCATTTTTGGCATCATGTTATATAGATAATTCAGTCTATTTAGTTCAAAAACATTACAGCAAACCCAAAACGTGTGTCAGTTGATTGCCATTCCACCTTTGATCCGTCCTGTAAAAGTTCAGCAAGTAATTAATGATACTGTGGCCCGTAGAAGGTCACACAAAACATGTCAGAGAGCCAAAGGCTTCCTACCGAGAGAAACTATATCACCTGCATCCCAGACATGAACCCAACCTAACCCCTTCTTCAGGGCTTTACTGCACACTAATAATCACCGGCATCAAAGGCACGCCGCCGCTCAGATTGTAATGTCTCTCTAATGACTTTTAAAGGGTCTTTTAATGCTTATTTTACTGTTACCTGTTGATGTTCAAACATGCTTCGTTTTTAAAACAGCATGTGCTGTTTTACAGGATGTGAAATGACAGGTTTTGAACTTCCCTTTCTGTTTTGGGTACTTATTCTGTGTGTTTGTGCGGGTCTGTTACAGGAAGAGTTTCTCTGAGGCCACAGCGGAGATCTAGGTGATGACAGGCATGATATCAGCTCAGAGGAAGTGCTGACGGATCCTGAGCTGGTCAGACATGAGGGCTTTCAGGATGAGGGCGAAGGCAAGTGAGATAAACCACCTGTTCTGGACAACTATCACGACACTGGCAGATTCACTATAAAAAGGTGCCACGGTCACAGAGAACAGATATAGACACTACAATGCAGATGTTCAGGGATCACTAAGATTTTTTAAAGCTGGATTGATCTAAAATTCTGCAAAAAGTTTCATTGTGAAATATTATTCTAATTTAAAATAAACATTTTCTATTTTAATATATTTTATTTTTATGGTAAAGCTGTTTTTTTTTTTTTTAGCAGTCATCACTTTAGTCTTCAGTGTCACATGATCCTTCAGCTGATTTGTTGCTTAAAAAGGGTCATCGGATGCAAAGTTCACTTTTACATGATGTTTGAACATTGTGTGTTGGCAGTGTATGTACAAATCTACCCTATAATGATAAAAATTTGCATTTAAAGAAACAGTCCCTCAGAATGGTTGATT
The DNA here is from genome assembly GCF_022985175.1 of Labeo rohita. NCBI lineage: Eukaryota > Metazoa > Chordata > Actinopteri > Cypriniformes > Cyprinidae > Labeo > Labeo rohita. Next base: position 19,487,924 of record NC_066888.1, on the reverse strand, counting down.
TTTGCAGAGCTTATTCTGACAAGGTAAAAAGGGTGTTGTTTTACACAACTGTCGAGAATTTTTAACCAAAATATATTATAGACTTTTCATGAAGACCCTAAAGAATCATATCAACTTGTGGAAAATGGGCATCCGATGACACCTTTAAGAAACCTTTCTGTTTAAAACAATTGTGCTGCTTTATATTTGAAATTTAAATGCTTTTTATTGGGAAACCTTGATTCTTTTCAGGATACTTTGATGAGTAGAAAATTCAAAAGAACAGCATTTATATGAAACAGATTTTTATTTATTTATTTTTGAAGCAACATCTTACCTATCGCTTTTTGATGAATAAAAGTATTCATTTCTTTTAAAATGTGTTTTGTCATCATTTACTCACTCTCATATCATTTTGAACCTGTATGATTTGCTTTTTTTGTGTGAAACACATAACACTACCAGTTGAAAGTTTTTGAACCACAAGATTTTTAATGTTTTTTTTAATCTCTTTTGCTCATCAAGCCTGCATTTATTTTTTATTGCATTTATCCAAAATACAGCAAAAGCAGTAATATTGTGAAATATTTTTATTATTTATAATATTTATTCCTGTGATCAAAGGTAAATTGTCAGCATCATTACTCCAGTTTTCAGTGTCACATGATCATTCAGAAATCATTCTAATATGCTGATTTGCTGTTCAAGAAATATTTATTATTATTATTGTTATCAATATTTAAAACAGTTGAGTACATTTTTTTCTTTGATGAATCGAAAGGTCCAAAGATCAGCATTTATCTCAAATCAAAAGCTTTTGTAACATTTTACACTAAGGAAAGTATAGAAATTAATACTTTTATTTAGCAAGGATGCTTTAAATTGATCAAAAGTGATGATTTTTAGCAGCAAATCAGAATATTAGAATGATTTCTGAAGGATCATGTGACTAAAGTAATGATGCTAAAAATTCAGCTTTAAAATCTGAAAATTACTCACCCTCACGTCGTTCCAAACCTGTAAGACCTTTGTTCATCTTCGGAACACAAATTAAGATGTTTTTGATGAAATCCAAAAGCCTGCATAGACAGCAACACAAATACAACGTTCAAGACCCAGAAATGTAGTAAGGACATTATTAAAATGGTCCATATGACATCAGTGGTTCAACCTTAATTTTATGAAGCTATGAAGACGAGAGAAGAATTTGTTGTTGTTTTTGTTTTCTGTGTATGCAAAAACCATTCTTGTTGCTTCATAAAATTGCAGTGGAACCACTGATGTCACATGGACTATTTTAACAATGTCCTTACTAACATTCTGGGCCTTGAACATGTCAATTGTGTTACTGTCTATGCAGGGTCAGAAAGCTCTCATATTTCATCAAAAATATCTTAATTTGTGTTCTGAAGATGAATGGTCTCACAGGTTTGGAACGACATGAGAGTGAGTAATTAATGACAGAACTTACATTTTTGGGTGAACTATCCCTTTAAATTCACTGGGGACCAATGTTGTCTAATGGATTGAATCATTCTGCAAAATATCTTCTTTTGGATTCTGCAGAATAAAGATCTATCTACAGGTTTATAATAAAATGAGGGTGAGTAAGCAATGACAGCAAGTCCCCCAAATCTAGTTTCACAACAACAGGAAGACATTACCGAAGCAAAACAATTGATCTCAAATGGCACTGAATAAAACAACAAAGTGACCTTGTACCGGCCTATTTGCTCGACTCTAAAGTTATCTGATTTCAAAATCAAGTGATTATTTCATTTCCTGAGATAACTGCAGCGGTCTCACAAGCTCGTTAAAGTCTTTTCGTCATATGCTAATTTTGGAAAAGCAAACACAGTGGCTGGAGGGAAAGATCTATTGTTGCCAGACTAGAGCCTGTTCAAATGCAAGCAGTCGAAATAAAATGAACTGGTTTATTATCAACAGAATCTGGAATGTAAATGCAGAGTTCAAAGCACCGGCTATTTACACTAACATATTAGCATTATGCAGAGGCTCATCAAGTTAATGTCATCGTAAAATCTGTTTTATATATAACCGCAGTCTGCATTCGGTGTGAATAAACTGTCAGAAGACATGCCAGCAATAGAAACCAATGTTTATGCAAGAGATTCTGAGCTATTTTTAGGTTATCAGTATGCAAAATATAATGGGATAAGTGCCAGCTAGCTCTCAGTGTTCTAGGTCAAACGGGTAAATCGTCCAGATTTGTTGATGTTATCTCAAAACACACTTGAACAACCGTGGAGTGGCTCCTAAACTTTCTTGTCCAGGTCTCTGTCTGTCGCCATGAACTTTTATCTGATGGTCATGGCTCTTTGGCTATTTGCATTTGGTTCCTATTTGAACATTACAAGGCCACGAGGAGAACCGAGTCCATTATGTGAAGTTAGACGATTCGTGCACAGGAAATGAGGGTCCAATTATAGTGACCTCAGGGGGCAGCCGGGAGACTTAAGTAAAGAAATATGGAGGATAGAAAGAAAAAGAAAAAGGAAATATTAAAAAATTGTGCATGACTGTGCATGAGTGATATTGTGAGGGTGTTAATGTCTAGTATGTGCTTTTGTGTAGAACATGTTACTTCCAGTTGGTTTGCACATATAAGGGGGTTGAGAGGGGAAACAGCCAGTTCTCCTCTGCATGCCCTTTTCCAGATGGGACTGTGTCAAACCTGCTTCATAAAATCAAAGAGCAATTTAAGCAACGGTGTAAAAACTAGGTTGCTCCTCCTACAAGTCTGGGGCTAAACAGAAACTGCTTCATTATTTCTCTGCAGAGCTGATGATATTTATTAGGGGGAGTTTAATTGAAAGTCCAGACAGCTCTCTGATGGCTGGGGTTTTGAAGCTTGTTTATTAGGATAGGAAGTGATAGATACATAACATCATTCACGTATATCTGTAATATGATCTTTCAGCTTAATAACAGTATGACACAGAGGAGCCTTTGCTTTAAAAACAATTTATGTTAGTATATTAGGTGCAAGTGCAAGGTAAATACTTGGTGTTTTATTTTACTTTTATATTTTATATAGAACAGGCAAAATTATTTATACACTGCTAGTCAAAAGTTTTTGAACAGTAAGATTTTTAATGTTTTTTTTGTTTTTTTATTATTTGATCCAAAGTACAACAAAAACAGTAAAATTGTGAAATAGTTTTGCTTTTTAAAATAACTGTTTTTTATCTGAATATATTTTAAAATGTAATTTATTTCTGTGATCAAAGCTAAATTTTCAGCATCATTACTCGTCTAGTGTCACATGATCCTTCAGAAATCATTCTTATATGCTGATTTGCTGTTCAAGAAACATTTTGTATTATTATTAATATTCATATATAAAACGCTAAACTATTTTTCATGATTCTTTGATGAATAGAAAGATCCAAAGATCACCATTTATCTGAAATTAAACACTTTTGTAACATTATACACTATACCATTCAAAAGCTTAGAGTCAGTATAATTATTATAATTTTTTTTTTTTTTTTTTTTTAGATAAATGCTGCTCTTCTGAACTTTCTATTTATCAAATAAACCTAAAAAAACTTATATTCAGCTGTTTTCAACAATAATAATAATAAATGTTTTTTGAGCAGCAAATCAGATCATATCATATAACATGGTATTGCCTGCATAAAATATAAAAATATATTTTTTCCTTGTTGCACCTATTTTTATACATTTTTATGTTGCACAGCCAATTCTTTATATATAGATTTTTGCCCATTCGCTATAAAATATATAACTATTTTTCTCCTTCTTGTTGCACCTAATTTTACATTCCACTGGTAAATCCATCAGCACCCACATGGAAAAAAAAATCAACCATTTTTTTCTCCTCTGAATACCAGAAAATTCATTTTCCCCACTGCATTTCCAAACACATACTACAGATCTACTCCCTCTAGTCCCCCTGCTGAGCTGGTCCCCATTCTGCATTTGCATTACATCGCGTAGATCTCATCTCCGCCTTCACTTTTGTCTGCCACCTCCATCTAGACACATAATGAAATTGTCTCGCTTGTCTACCTGATTTAATGTTGTTTAACAATGCTCCAGTCAAAGACGAATGCTGAGAGAAGGGCGCTTGAGGTGAGAACTAAAAATGGAATCCGGTGCAGCCCTCACCAGGTTGACATAGGCCCTGATGTGCTGCATAGACGTCTTTAGTTAAATATGGTGGTAACAAGCCAACTGAGGAAGAGTTGAAAAATCAAGGTCTGCTGTGAAGGATTGGGAACTGTTGTTTAAATCCTGTATTTTTTGGTTTCCTAAAACGATCGCAACCGAATAATGTTTTGTTTTGTCCTCACACATGCATTCATATCTAACTAAAATACGAAGTTTCCTGCTTTCAGTGTCATCAAGACAACAAATATTCAGGGCAAAACAAACAGTATCAGAGTTATCTGATTACTGGATGAATGACTATAATCAGCCAGGGTGAATTAAAAACATACGTGGTGATGTGTAGTTCAACTCCTGAATGAATGACGAATAGTAGGTTATAGTATAATAGGAGACAAATGTGTCATTAAGTAGCACTATAAAGTGTCCTCCACTTGTTTGTGACACAGTTTTATAAGCTGCAGCTCTGATTGAGCGACTACACCCACACGCTTCCCTTTTCATTCACTCCAGGAAGCCTCTCCACCGTGTTTGTTTGGGTTACTGTAGAACCACACAGCCACATGACCCGAGGTCAGATTCAATCTCCGACTCTGATCCACCCTAGTCTTGCCCAAAATAGAGTCTAATAGTATTTGCATTCTGCCCAGACCCTGCTGTATGGGTCAGTGGTGCTGGATGCAGTGAACTGAACACTCCCTTCTGGCCTGGACATTTAACAGCGCTTAGAATTTGCATTGGGATCCTATTGTGATCCAGATTTGTGCTATTGTAAAGGGGGAAAGTCAATAGGAGGGACATTCACACACGGCAGAGATCAATAGACCTATTATTCTCGTGGCCGCTTGCTTCACCGGCTAACGTCTCAGTTGTTGGATAAATTCAGATTACAGAAAAAAAAAACCGGAATGCAGCTGTCTAGTATGAACTTTTATATTTTCAAAAGATTTTGAAAATTGCCTGCAAATATTTGCATGATGTTGAGTGGTTCCTTAAAGGGATAGCTCACCCAGAAATGAAAACTCTGTCTTTGATTTCTCACCCTCATGTCGTTCCAAACCTTCGTTCATCTTTGAAACACAAATTCAGATATTTTTAATGAAATCTGAGAGCTTTCTGACCCTGCATAGACAGCAATGCAACACGGCCCAGAAAGGTAGTAAGGACATCATTAAAATAGTCCATGTGACATTGGTGGTTCAACCTTAATGTTATGAAGCTACAAGAATACTTTTTGTGCACAAAAAATACAGAAATAACAACTTTATTCGGAAGTTTCTTCACTTCCGTGTCAGTCTTTGACACACATACGTTCTTCTGCTTGTAAACAAGGTGCAGTGCAAAAATGTCACTTTTGGTCAATTTAGTGCATTCTTTGCTAAATCTAAGTCTTAATTTCTTTTTTAAAAAATCATACTGACCTCAGACTGATAGAGTATGTTTTTTTTTCAGAAGATTTGACCGATTCTATCTTTTTTTTTTTTTAGTCAACATGAAAATGTAACTACAACATGGTTCAAATAATTTTTTATTTATTTACCCCCTAGTTTAAGTAAATTCTATTCCAAGTGCACCACATATGAAGTTGTCAACATGATATAAATGTTTAACAAATCTTTGCAGAAGCAATGCATAAACTACAATGACATCTTGTACAAACTTGTCTTATACATATTATATGTTCAGAAATAATAGGAGGAAAATGCTTTTAAAAAATCTAAAAAGTCAAGGTAATTCAAATTCAAAATGACTTAAGGTTACTATGAACTATGAATGTTCTGTAAAAACAATGAACAGCAGCTTTCAGCCTGTCACCATGATGCAAACATGAAATATCAGACATACAGTAGTAGTTCTTCACGGGTTTTTTATTCGATTGTGCTGCTTTTCCATTGTTTTTTCTATGTAAACATGGACGCGTTTGACTGTTCCACTCGCATCTCTACCAGCATCTCATGCATGTAATATAATGTATAAAAATGTGGCGCTCAAGTTAAAAGAAGTTCACTCTTCTTGCATGTTTTTCCTATTCCACTGCCCGTGTCACATCTTTGTCAACACAAAAGCGCATTCTGTGTACAAGGCACCTAACGATATGAGCATGTCACACATAAGTGGTTAATTGCCTGCTCCAGCAGGCAGTTGGATCGTTCTTTTCTCTTTACTGTTATCCTTGGCATATCGTCGAAGTGTCTAATTCTAATGTTTAGTAATAATTTAATAATTTATAATGTGTCCATGCAGTTACATTGAATGGGGATTGAGTCGTTCAAGCTTTAAAAGTAATGTTTCATCACCTTGGAATTACAAGGTTCTATCTGTCGTTTTTGTCAAAATTGAGTTATTCAACTTTCACTTATTTCAAAATTTATTTATTTACTTATTTACATTATGTGATATTTCTTTTGTAAGCTGTGTACATTTTCGGCCTTTTTTTTCAGAAAAATCTACAGAAGTCCATGGAACCTAAAAACTTTGAAGCTCAATATCTCAAAACTGCTCAGAATGCAGATAGAACCTTGTAATTCCAAGGTGGCAATTTGTTTATTAATTAACTTCACAGGAAATTTGATTGACAGGTAATCTGACCAATCTTAATGCCAAATCTGCCATTTTTGTTCGGCAAACAAACCAAACAGGAGAGTAGATTAACATTGGTGTACTTGAAAAATGCTGTGTATTGAGGTCTTTCTTTAAAACAAGATACCTTCTGATGTTTGTTCATGTTTATTTTATGCTATAATAACTAGTAAAGATGAAAAGATGATTGGTTCATGTGCCACTTGAATTGAGGCACTACAGCGATCTGTCACAACACATTAAAGAGCAACAAAATGGTTTTTATTGTTTAAATTTCTTTAAAAAATGTCAAAATTTGAAAGCTGAGACTTTGTTTTATATCTAAACCAACCTGCTCTGTCTTGTCTGTCTGTGCATTGTCAGTTTGCTCTTTGCTCCGTGATAAAATTATATGTGGCATCCCCATTCATTGAAATCGTACAAAAAAGAGTAATTATTAATATATGTAAACCTGGACCAAAAATACATTGTGTGGGTCAGATTTACTGATGTTTCTTTTATGCCAAAAATCATTAGAATATTAAGTAAAGATCATGTTCCATTAAGATATTTTGTCAATTTTCTACCATAAATATATCAAATCTTAATTTTTGATTAGTAATATGCATTGCTAAGAACTTCATTTGGACAACTTTAAAGGTGATTTTCTCAATATTTTGATTTTTTGCACCCCCAGATTCCAGATTTTCAAATAGTTGTTTCTCGGCCAAATATTGTCCTAACAAACCATACATCAGTGGAAAGCTCATTGATATATATATTAATAAACATCTTCAAAATTTCTCCTTCAATGTTCTACAGAAGAAAGTACAGGTTTGGAACAAAATAAGGGTGAGTAAATGATGGCAGAATTTTTCTATTACACCAAAGGTGTCGGACTGCCCCGTAAGCACTAAAAATTGGAACTCATTTATTAGAATCAATTCCAACCAAAATGGAAACACTTGAGCGTCCTCTCCCCTCTGTCATTCTCTCTTCTCAGACTGGGTGCAGCTGTGGACCTCTTCACCTCAGCCTGGCACTCGAGGTCTGCACCCCTGCACGACGAACAATGGAGGTATTAGAAGGCCCTGTTAAGCTGCAGCCCTCTTCAAACAGGCAGCCAGCATGGTACCAGATCCAAGCCCTCAGCAGCTGTGCTAACCCCCATTCACTTCACTGACAGAAATCCCCGCTCTCCATCCCAAAGACTGCTTAATGCAGGGCTCTCTCAAGTGAAAAGAGTGTTTCTTATGTCTTTATTATCTCAGAAAAAGGACACACAAATTCTTTTTGTGCCAATACACTTTCATTTGCCAAAGGCAAGCAGTCTCATTTTTTCTGAAAAGGGTATCAAAGAGAGAAAGGGGGTTTTATAACAAGCCTGTAGCAGAGCGAGCAGGTCTCGTAGCCTGAAACGTCTTATGTTTCACTGCCTCTTTTCCTGGTATCTGACGCTGGGCTGCCCAGCCTCCATGGTAATTAGACTGAAAATCCTCCAGTCCCTGGCCCCTGCATAAAACTCTCTTTGATGGGGAACTTGATTTCCTCAACATTTCTTTTTTTCTCTCTTTTTTTTTTTTTTTTGGCTAAGTTGGCTTGTGCCCATATCAGTCATCCCCACCCCATTCCTTATTGGATTTTGACCTACTGTACCAACACACTTGTGACACTCTGCCCTGTGCTGGTACACAGAAACCAATTGGACATGCTCTATAAATCATCGCCCACATCCTTCTAGAGGAGAATGGAAAAATAAAATCGCAGGCAGGCCTGTAGCCCTGGGAGGAAGGAGGCACAACTGGAATGCATTCTGCCAAAGGAACAGGGGATATTAAATACATATCAGCAGCTGGAAGTGTTTAGATATGTAGAGGAAAGGTGTGTATGTATGCAGTGAACGGGAACAAGTTATAACAGATAAGGACTGCATTACATTAATCTTACTTAATATTATTATGCCAGAATGCAGAATGAGTTAGACGGCATGCATTGTAAAACCTCAAAAATATACTTTCAGATATAGTAAAAAAAAGAAAAGACAACAACTATATTTGTAATAGGGATGTTAATAAAGTATATACGCAACTTATTTTTCCTCAGATATTTTTATATATTTTCAGTCGAAATGTATTATATTTATATATAGCCCAAATCTTTGTTGAGTATAAATAATTAAATAAATAAATAACTGAATAAATAAATAATTTTATAAGTGTATATATTTTTAATTTTATAAATATATTGGTTATAATGTTTTTTGTTTTAAATTTTAAAACCTTTTTTTGTGCCATGTATATTGATATTTAATATAATATAATGTAATATTATATAATAATTATTTCATATGTTTATCGGTACATATATATTGTCAATCTAAATGTATTATATTTATAAAGCCCAAATCTATTATTCATCTTAAATAATAATAATAATAATAATAATAATAATAAAATTATGGATGTATATATTTTTAAATAAAAAAAAAAGATTTGTGATATTATTTTGCCCTATATTTATTTATATTGATTTTTGTATTACTCAAATGTATACCATAAACACCACACACAAATATAATATAATATAATATAATATAATATAATATAATATAATATAATATAATATAATATAATATAATATAGTATAATCATTATTATTTTAGATGTTTATTAGTACATATATCTTAGTACACATTAGTATATTATTAATACATGTTAGTTTATATAGTCCAAATCTATTGTTCAGCTAAATAAATAAATAAATAAATAAATAAATAAATAAATGTAGATGTTTTTCATTTTTAAAAATATATTGGTGATATTATTTTGCCATATATATATAGATAATTATATTGCCTAAATCTATTTTTAAACACTATGCACACACAAATATATAATAATATAATATATTATCATATAATATAATATAATATAATATAATAACTATTTCAGATGTTTAATAGTATATATATATATTCTCAGTCTAAATGTAAACATTTTAAAACAATGCTAAATGTAATCTTCAGCAAATCTCAAAAAAATCATGTTGTACATTATACTGTGTGTGTGTTGGCTATGATTGATTTTAGTTTATATTTACATTTATGCATTTGGCAGGCACTTTTATCCAAAGTGACTTACACTGCATTCAATATACATATTTACCTTTTATCAGTTCTTCTTCCATGGGATTCAAACCCAAAAACCTTGGCATTGCTATTGCAATTTTTAAGCAACAGGCTTAGATTTTAGATTCCAAAAATAAGCAGAGAATCTCAGACATGCACTTGAGAAATCCCTTTCACATAACGGTCCGCATTCCATTGGAGAAACCTCACCATTTCATTTTACCTTTCTGCAGCTCGCTGGGGCAAGGAGGATGTTTGAGCCCAGCATGACCTGGCATGTAGGAATGATTTTTATTGGGACAGTTTTCAGGCATTGAGCCCAGTAGACGGTTAACTGTTTTAGCATACACAAAAAAGCTTTTGAATATCGTCGAACCGCTGCTCTCATCAGCCGCTGAAGGAGTTCACCTTGAAAAGATCCCTTTCGCTCCTCGTTCTTTCCACTCCATTTTGGATTCTCTGATGTGTAAATCTGAATACAGGATGTAGCCATAAACCTCTGACTCTCACGACCGCGCTTGCAAATTTCAGCTATCAAAACCGAAAACTCTTTTTCGCTATTGAATCTGAACTTCCAAACAACCGAGACGTGATCGGCAAGGGCTCTTCTGCCTTTTCATCTTCAAAGGCACGCTATTAATAATGTCCATAAATAATAACAGGTTGCCAGGAGTATGACGTGGATGAGAATGTCACAGTATCTGCCCCCGGACACTTTGTCTATCTAAGAGAGCACGGCGAATAAAGCCTCAACTCATTCATCACTAAACGGCACATGGATAAAATATAATAGAATCCATCCAGTTATGCAGTACATTTTCATGGTCCCTATTATTTATTTATTTTATTTATTTATCTTAAAATACACAATAAAGTGAACACAGAGGTGAATTTTATGTTGTTACCATGGTGAAGATATTGCCATTTTTTGTCATGTGCTTAGGTGCTATTCACTTCTTCACTATTACTATTCTAAAATGAAAAGCAAGTTATTGAAAGATTTTTTTTTTTTTTTCTCTCAATTCAAAAACTTTTAAATGCGTTTACTCTTTTAAGAAAATGTAGAAAGAAAATGTAGGAAATGTAGGAAGAAAAATGTAATTGTGACTTTTTATCTCACAATTCAGACCTTTTTTCTCAGAATTTCCAGTTTATATCACGCAGTTCTGACAATTGTGACTTATAATGTCAGAATTGCGAGTTTATGTGTCACAATTCTGACTTTTTATTGCAATTGCGAGTTATAAACTCAGAATTGCAAGACAAACAATTGCGAGTTATAATGTGCAGAATTATGAACTCGCAATTCTGACTTTTTCTTGCAATTGTAAGTTATAAAGTCAGAATTGCGAGATATGAACTCACAATTCTGACTTTATTCTCAGAATTGAGTGATATAAACTTGCAGTTGTGAGTTATAAAGTCAGAATTGCAAGACAAAGAATTGCAAGTAATAATGTCAGAATTGTGAGATATAAACTCACAATTCTGACTTTTTCTTGCAATTGCGAGTTATAAAGTCAGAATTACGAGTTTATGTTTTGCAGTTCTGACTTCTTCACGCAATTGTGTGATATAAACTTATAATTGCAAATTAAAAAGTCAGAATTGCGAGACAAACTCACAATTCTGACTTTTTCTTAGAATTATGAGTTTATATCTTGCAATTGTGACTTTTTGTTGGGTTTATATTTCACAATTCTTAGAACATATCAGTCTTTTTTTCCCCTCAGAATTGGACTTTATAACTCACAACCTACATTTCTGGAAAAAAAATGTCTGAATTGCAAGATGTAAAATTGCAATTTCAAGAAAAAAAGTCAGAATTGTAAGATACAAACTCGCATTTAAAAAAAAAAAAAAAAGAACTGCGAGTTTGTATCACACAATTCTGAGAAAAAAGTCAGAATTGTGAGATAAAAAGTAGCAATAACCGATTTTTGTACTTTATTTAGCGGTGAAAATGGGCTATGAATCCATATTCAGCACAGAAAATGAATAAAGCATTCTATGGAGCTACTAAAAGGACAAGGTTAACCGCTTGCAGATCCTGAGCACCAGTGACAAACATCTAATCTAGTAAAATGTGTGGTAAATACTGCTACTCCGTAGTATAACTTACACAGAGTATGTGTGATCACGAATCTCGAAAGTGAAAGTAAAAAGCGAGCACATATTCAAAATTGGCCCGCATATTAATAGTGGCTCCCTGATGCCCGCCGTTTATATACAGTATCATCTCCTGTTTTTTCACTCCTGTTAGTTCACGTCATTTCCTTTCCAAACGCAGTATTCAGATTTGGTGGGTTGCGGAAGGTGGGGGGAGCATTCACGATGCCGGCTTAACATTGTGATGTCTGTCAGTCATCGGCGATGAACGATGTTATCGTCTGACGGCCCAACCCTACTGCATAACAGGAATGACCTATTGATAGTTTTACTAATAAAGAGAATTGAGTGGAATCTGTCATTTGACTAGCATTCTTGATAAAGAATCTTCCAAGAAAATGATTAAAATAGGGTTTATGCCATACTGGAGAAGTTAGGTCTCCAGGAATAGTCTTTCTAGGAATGTCAATGTCAAGTCAAGCTATTTTGCAGAATTTCTTCTGCATCTCTCCTTCTGCCCCACTTTACTGGGATCTGTCACTGCAATCGGTTGAGTTTCTGGCACTGTTCATCTCCAGTGTAATAAATTAAGAAACTGTGCCCAAGTTGCCACTGTGCAATTAATTGGCACTAATAGGTTTGTGAATAATATGAGTCTGAATATTGTACTCTAACTGCCGCTCGCATTTTTCCCTCTTTAGAAATTATAAAAGCGCTCCCCTCCCCTCCCTTCTTTCTTTCTGTGCACATGAAAAATGTAGACATGTAAGTGTGGATGACCTGGGGAAATTACTGGTGTGCTTCACACGAACATGCTAGATTCCCATCTATCTCTTCTCCTCCACTATTAGACACTTAATCTGTCATCATGTCAGTTTTTTTTTTTTTCTCTCATAGCAAGATCACTTGACACACAGCAGATTTTACCAGTGTAAGATCAGATATGTGGGATGAAATGATAGCTTAACATATTGTGGTGCAGGGCTGTCACCACAACAACCACAATGACATACTGCTGGGTGAATTTGAGCTGATGTCACGTAGTACTTTTGGTTTCCAGCGTTGACATTTAAGAAAATACTGTTGTTTTTCACACTTTAAATATTTTTGATATTTTTATATTTTATAAAATGTAACTAGTTAGGATTAAACACTTTATTTTAAACTATATTTAATATAGTAAAATTTGTGAATGTAATTTGAAAGCAATTTTATATTTTTTTATATTTCATATATAGTTTTTATATTTCTAAAAAGAATTGTATTTATATTTTTATTAAAAAAATAATATTTATTATATAGTGAAATTTGTAAATATAACATGAAACAGTTTTATGTAACGTAACAGCTTGTATATTATGTTTCATATTCTTATGAAAACTTACATTGCAAATTACATTGCAATAATGTTTGAATAATTATATTTATATATTAAATAATCTATTAAATCATTTTAAATATTTAATATATAGTGACATTTGTAAATGTCACATGAAAGCAGTTCTATATATTTTATATTTGTTTTTTTAAATTTGTAAGTCACATAAATAGTTTTATATATTTTTATAATTTGTATACAATGTAAACTATTACATTTAAATAAAATATATTTTAATATATAATGAAAACTGTAAATGCAACATAGGATGATTTTTTTATATTTCATATTTAGCTTTTATTTTTTTTTTAATAAGTAATAACATAACTCATTTAAATAGTATAATTTAATTAGTAATAGAGAAATTTGTAAATTAACAGTAGAAGATTTTATGTATTTTATATTGTTTATATTTTTGATAAATGTTAATAATTAAATGTAAATAATTTAATTATGTATATGCAATTTCTAAAATGTAACGAAGGCTGTTGTATATAATTTTATATTTTTATTAAATGTACTGTATATCATCACATTTAAATAATTTAATTGAACTAATTTAAAAATGTATTATACAGTGAAATTTGTAAATGTAACATTTTGTTATATATTTTTCATATTTTTATGAAAACTTAAATAATTACATTTAAATATTTTTAAATAATTATATTTACATATATTAATAAATAACTGTAAATATTTAATATATAGCGAAATTTGTAAATGTCACATGAAAGCAGTTTTATATATTATATATATTTTTACATTTGTAAATGTCATATAAAAGCAGTTTTAAATATTTTATATATTTTTATTTTTTAAAATGTCACATAAAAACAGTTTTTATTTTTTTTTATTTGTAAATGACACATGAAAACAGTTTATATATATATTTTTAATTTGTAAATGGCACATAAAAGCAGTTTCATATATTTTATTTATTTTTATATTTGTAAATATCACATTAAAGCAATTTTCATATATTTTAGAAATTTGTAAATATCACATGAAAGCAGTTTTATATATTTTATATATTTTAGAAATTTGTAAATGTCACATGAAAGCCGTTTTATATATTATATATATTTTTACATTTGTAAATGTCACTTTAAAGCAATTTTATATATTGTATATATATATATATATATATATATTTAAATTTGTAAGTATCACATCAAAAGTTGTATATATTTTATATATTTTTGATATCTGTAAATGTCACATGAAAACAGTTTTATATATATATATATATATATTTTTTTTTTTTTTAATTTGTAAATGTCACATAAAAAGAGTTTTTATATATTTTAGAATTTTTTTTAAATGTCACATGAGCGCAGTTTTATATATTTTATATATTTTTGAAATCTGTAAATGTCACATGAGAGCAGTTTAATATGTCATATATTTTTTTATATTTTATAAAATGTAAATAATTACATTTAAATAAAATATATTTTAATATATTGTGAAATAATTTATAAATGTAACATGAAAACAGAACACAAAATTGTAACAAAAAAATTAAATATCAGGGGAAAAAACACTTTTTATATTAAGTACATAGACATTTTACATGTGCCTACATGTTACAGAGCAAGACCAGAGACATCTAGGCCTTGTTTACACTTCGTTTTAACACCATTCTCAGGTGAGCCGTTCACAAGTCATCAGGTGAGACAGACCATTCACACCTGGTATTACCATGTGACTCAAAAGCATCTCCTGTAACCACTTGGGATCAGATTTCATCACGGGGATTTCATGAGCGCGTACATCACATGCTATGTCAGTGTGCTAAAACAAGTTGATAAAACACGAAATGCCAGCACAAAACGTTTTGGGCCTCGTTTTACCGCTGTCCACCGATCAGATCACCCAAGACGGATGTTAATGCCAGGTGTAAACGGGGCCCTAGAGCTCCAGGAGTCAGTGTGCCTAATCAGAGTCAACGTGCCCACCTCCCCACCCCCTAAATGTAATGGGCTAGATTAATCCCTGCCTCTCTGCCTGTACTGAGGGGTAGCAGGGGCTTTGCCTTATAATAGCGGCCATCCATCATTGATGTGTGCGCTTCCTGTCAATAGATGTGAGGGAATACTACTATCTTCACACCTAAAGATAACACTGAGAGCGCAGAGGGAAAAACAAGACATGTTTCTTAAATGTTCTGAGAAGAATAAAGACATACTGAACGTTCTCAAAATAGAAGGAAAGCACAGGATGCGGCTCGTATGAATGCGTAGTGTTTTATTGCCTATGTCTTGTGTTTCTGAAAATGAAAAGGAGGATTATTTTGCTGAGAATTGAATGCACTTTAGAAATAATACAGAGTAAGCAGCCGTGGAACAACTGGGGCCAATTTAGTTCCCAGAAAGGCTTTTTCGTTTAAAAACATCTGTCACAAAGGTGTACTGAAAAATACAGTTTTTTTTTAAAGTCTGGGAAACAGGAAATGAGATTAAGGGCCTTCTAAATATAAATCGTATAAATATAAAAGATCCTAGCTCTTCCACAGCATATAAGGTTTCAGGAAAAGGAGGCTGTGTTTTTCTAGAAATACTTGATATTCTGAGCAAACGCGTGGAACTATATACAGTATTTCATTTTGTGACATTGACTTGCTATGTCATTCTGGCAGAACCTCCTTTCCTCATAAATAAATGTGAGGCTGTTGAGATTATGTGATAAGACAGAATGACTGACATTTGTAGAATATAGAGGGGGAAGACACTTAAAAGGCAAAGGAAGATCTTTGATATGGAGTGGTGGAAAATAGCGATCTATATGTGCATATTTTAAGGTCATGCATAGAATATCTACCACCAGACCTATATTCATATTCCTTTATCTGGAAATGCCAAACAAACTATTATTTAATTATAATTGGGGAAGTAACAAATGCAAATTTAATTTGATCCGGAGGATACACATTATTGAGAATGTCTGAATGAAATTTACTTTTATTCTGAAGGTAGAGTGGAGGGCAAAATTGTATTACTTCTTGCTGTCAACATGGCTTTTTTTACATTTACGTTCTTCAAGCCATCTGTGAGGTTGCACCTTTATTTTTATGAGATGAACAAAAACTCTACAGTTTAAAAGTTTGAGGTCTGTAATATTTTTTAATGTTTTTGAACGAAGTCTCTTCCACCACTGAAATAAAAAATTAAAAATGTAATTGGCACTTTTCATCTCACAATTCTGACTTTTTCTCTCAATTGTGAGTTTACATCTAAACTCACATTTGATTTAAACTCACATTTGCAAATTATAAAGCCAGAATTGCAAGTTAAGTCAGAATTGTGAGATAAAAAAGCTGCAATTCTGAGAATGTTTTTTTTTCCCTCAGAACTGGACTTTATAACTCCCAATTCTGACTTTTATCTTAGAATTGTAAGATATAAATTTACATTTGTGATAAAGTCAGAATTGAGATTCTCGAAATTCTATCTCGCAATTCTAACTTTTTTTTTTTTAGAAATTATTAGCTATAAATTCAAAATTGCAATTAAAAAAAAAAAATCAGAATTGGGAGATACATACTTGAATTTGCAAAAAAATAAGTTAAAATTGTGATATAAACTCGTAGTTCTGACTTTATATCTCATTATTCTAACTTTATAGCTCAAAATTGTGAGTTTATATTTTGCAATTCTGACTTCATAACTCAAAATTGGAAGGCTATATCCCACAATTCTAACTATAAATCTCACTATTCTGACTTTATAACTCAAAATTGTATTTATATATGACAATTCTGACTTTATAACTGACAATTGCGAGTTTTTATCTTGCAATTCTGACTTTTTTCTCTGAATTGAGATATAAACTCAGAATTCTGACTTTATAACTCAAAATTGTGAGTTTATATATTGTAATTCTAACTTTTTTCTCAGAATTGTGTGCTATAAACTCGCAATTGCGATAAAAAGTCAGAATTGGGAGATACAAACTTGAATTTGAGAAAAATAAGTCAAAATTGTAAGATGTAAACTCACAATTCTGACTTTATATCTCATTATTCTAACTTTATAACTCAAAATGGTGAGTTTATATCTTGCAATTCTGACTTCAAAAAGTGGAAGTTTATACCCCCCAAATTCTGACTATAAATCTCACTATTCTGACTTTACAACTCAAAATTGTATCTATATTTCACAATTCGGACTTCATAACTCCCAATTGCAAGTTTTTATCTCGCAATTCTGACTTTTTCTCTGAATTGTGAGATATAAACTCAGAATTCTGACTTTATAACTCAAAATGGTGAGTTTATATCTTGCAATTCTGACTTCATAACTCAAAATTGGAAGTTTATACCCCCAAATTCTGACTATAAATCTCGTTATTCTGACTTTATAACTCAAAACTGACAAAAAGTCGCCTTTTTTTCAGAAAAGTCACAATTTTTCTTTAATAAGTATGACTTTTTTTGTGACTTTTTTTAAATTCAGTGACAGAAATTGGCTTCCATACTTAAGGCTGCATTTATTTGAACAAAAATACACAAAGCAGCAATACTGTATATTCCTGTGATAACAAAGCTGAATTTTCAGCTGCTGTCTTCAGTGTCACATGATTCTTCAGAAATGATTTTAGTGATTTTTATTATTGAATGTTGAAAAGTTCAAAAGTTCAAATAAACAGCATTTATTTGAAATAGAATTATTTTGTAAATTATAAATGTCTTTAATGGCACTTCTGATCAGCTGAATAAAATTACTTACTGACCCTAAACCTTTGAATGGTAATGTACAGATTCGGCTGTTTTATGTACACACAAACACTGACATAACAATGCTGGGTAGATGTGCAGCAGGAAAAAAAAATATTGTGATTTCAGCTAAATCCCATAAAAAGAAGAGCAAAGAGCACCTCAGTGTAATGCATTCTCTTTGCTTGGGTAGATTTGCAGCAGGCAGCCTCCTAGCACCTCAGAGCTGCGTCTCAGTCAGGTTCATCAGGTTCATTTCAGGCTCATTAGGGCCAGTTGATGGGAGCATGGCTCTTTGGGCGTGGGGGTTGAACTTAGAGGTGCCTGTAGAAAGAGAACGACACATCTTTCAGAATACTGTGTACTTGAGTAGAGGACTGTAATGGCCCCTGAGGACATAAGGTCTGATGACCAATGATGTGTAATTTAGTAGTTATAGGCTATGATCCTTTCAGACCTGATTTTTTAAAAATAAAAAAGTTAATTGCTTTTTATCTCACAACTTTTTTTCTCTTAAATCTGGGTTTATATTTCACAGTTCTGAGTTTGTATAACGCAATTCTTTACTAGACATGAAGTTGTGATTGCCAGATATAAACTTAAAAAACAACAAGAGATATATACTGAGAAGTCAGAGGAAAAAAAAGTCTGTGAGATTTAAACCCGCAATTCTGACAAAAAATGTCAATTATGAAAACTCAGACTTGTGAGGAAAAAGTCAAAAATGTGAGATTCAAACTCACAATTCTGAGATAAAATGTCAAAATTAATGAAATATAAACTCAGAATTGTGAGTTGCAAACTCAGAATTGTGAGGAAAAAGTCAAAATTGTGAGATTTAAACTCAATTCTGAGATAAAATGTCAACTTATGAAATATAAATTCAGAGTTTTGAGATGTAAACTCGGAATTTTGAAGAAAAAAATTAAAATCGTGAGATTCAAACAAGCAATTCTGAGATACAATGTCAAAATTAATGAAATATAAACTCAGAATTGTGAGGAAAAAGTCAAAATTATGAGATTTAAACTCAATTTTGAGATAAAATTTTAACTTATGAAATATAAATTCAGAGTTCTGATATGTAAACTTGGAATTGTGAAGAAAAATCTAAATTGTGACATTCAAACTCACAATTCTGAGAAAAAATGTCAAATTATGAACTACAAACACAGAGTTGTGAGATGTAAACACATAATTGTGGAAAAAAATTCAAAATTGTGGGATTTAAACTCAATTCTGAAATAAAATGTTAACTTATGAAACATAAACTCAGAGTTGTGAGATGTAAACTTGGAATTGTGAGGAAAAAGTTCAAATTGAACAATTCAAACTCACAATTCTGAGATAAATTGTCAGATTATGAAATATAAACTCAGTTGTGAGATGTAAACACAACTGTAAGGAAAAAGTCAAAATTGTGAGATTTAAACTCAATTCTGAGATAAAATGTCAAAATATGAAATATAAACCCAAGAGTTGTAAGATGTAAACACAATCGTGAGAAAATTTCAGAACTGTGAGATTTTAACTCAATTCTGAGATAAAATGTCAAATTATGAAATATAAATTCAGAGTTCTGAGATGTAAACTCAGAATTGTGAAGAAAAAATCAATATGTGAGATTCAAACTCACAATTCTGAGATAAAATGTCAAAATTAATGAAATATAAACTCAGAATTGTGAGATTCAAAATTGCAATTGTGAGATAAAATGTCAAATTCTGAAATACAAACTCAAAGTTGTGAGTTGCAAACTCAGAATTGTGAGGAAAGGTCAAAACTGTAAGATTTAAACTCGATCCTGAGATAAAATGTCAAATTATGAAATATAAACTCAGAGTTGTGAGAAAAAAAAGTGATTATGGGATAAAAAGTAGCACTAAATTAAACTTGAGTTTTTTTTTTTTTTTTTTTTTTTTTTTTTGGTAAATGTATTCCAATAATCTTTCCTTTATTTACAACTTAAAAAAAAAAATCCCAGTGTATTTTGATATATTATGTCAACTTTTAATAATCCAATCAAAATCCTGATCTTTAAAATCAAGTCCTACCCTATATTTGTATAACTGAATACCACATTATGCTTATAAAGCACTGTGGAAGTGCAATTCTTGTTAACGTTAAAGTAAAACATGTTTAAAAATCAGCAGACAGCAGTGATAGTTGTGTGTATAATTGAGTGTGAAATTCACATCACTTTAAGACTGCATTTATGTGCTGCTTTGTAATCGAAAAGGGCTTTGTAATCATCGCATTATTCACTCCAACAGCCATGGGGAGCACGACTCCCTTGGTGTTTTTTAAAAAACGCAAGAAAAGAGCTCTTCACATTTCAGTCCAATTTTGCTAAATACTGTGTTTCAACGGCAATACCCCCCCCCAATCCCCTCGTACTCATTCGTGTGGCGTCTCACCGTTCATTAAACGGCGAGGGAGTGTGAGTGCTCTTAATGGATCTTGACGTGGTGCCTCAGATAAAGTGCAAGCTGTGGATCTTGTTACGTGCAGGTTGTTCTGAATAAGCCCACCTGCAACCTCAACTTTAGCCTTTCAGTGTTTGTCATGCTCGGGCTCAGCGCACCTCTCTCCCGCCGCACCAGGTAATTAACTGGAATGTCAACACGAGATGAACCGCTGTGAAATAATAGCTTCTTTTATCCAGGAGTCGTGATCATTATCTTTGTATTTTTTTTCTTTTCCTACCCATCTCCAGCACTGTCATCCACCCCTCAACCCCGGCCCCTCCTCACCATTGTCTTATTTGTTCACAATTGATGACATCCTCTACTTACCTTTAAATTAGTCTGCCCTCAGGATGAAGTGTTCTGAAGAGGCTTGCCGGGGAAAGGAGAACTTCAATTTTCAAGTAGCTGTGAGCAGTTTGCGAGTAAACCCGTGACAGCTTACTAATTCAGGGGTTTTCGGGAACAGCTGAAGTTTCAAGGTTGCACTGTAAAATTTCACAGAAAGAAGTGTCGGGTGTTAAGGAGGAAAACATAACTACTTGAAACCTTGTTTGAGCTGAAATGTTTGAGTTCACCTCATGTTGTTCCAAGCCTGTCTGACTTTCTTTCATGTAACACAAAAGGCATTCTTTTCCATGCAATTACAATAAATGGGGACTGAAGAATTTAAGCTAAAAAAGATGGAAATGCACCCATGCACGATATTTCAGGTCTTCTGAAGCTATATGAAAACTTTATGTGAGAAACAGTGTAATTGGTGTACACTCATGTAAAAACATTTTTCACTCAAAAACTTCCAATTACAAGAAATGATCTGACATGAATGATTCATGGATGTTAGTAACGAGGGTCTTTTCCTTAAAGGATTAGTTCACTCCTGAATTCAAATTTCTTGAGAATTTACTCACCATGATGTCATCCAAGATGTTCATGTCTTTCTTTCTTCAGTGGGAAAGAGATTTTTCTCCATATAGTGGATTTCAACGGGGATCAGCAGGTTAAAGGTCCAAACTGCAGTTTCAGTGCAGCTTCAAAGTGCTCTACACTATCCCAGCTGAGGAATAAGAGTCTTATAGCGGAACAATCTGTCATTTTCTTAAAAAAATAAATAAATAAAATTTATAAACTTTATAACCACATATGCTCATCTTGCACTAGCTCTGCGATGTGCATTACCACTGTAATCACGTGGTTAGGTCTTCGGCATGTAATGGACTTCTATGGTGCCCCCAAATTTGAACTTCTAAACTGCAATTTAAATGCAGCTTCAAAGGGCTCTAAATGATCCCAGTCGAGGAACAAAGGTCTTATATAGCAAAACGATCAGTTATTTTCCCCAAAAATGTACAATTTATTTACTTTTTGACCTCATATACTTGTCTTGTCTAGCTCTGTGTGAAAAACTCCCATCTCATTTTCTCCTCCAACTTCAAAATCGTCCTACATCGCTGTTGTACCTTTTTTTGTAAAGGGTGTTTGATATGCTTTGCATGTTCACTTTATAAACACTGGGAGGGGACTTCTGCAGTGATGTAGAACGATTTTAAAGTTGGAGGAGAAAATAAGATGGGAGTTTTTAGACATACCCTAACTGTCACAACCGGGAAAACACAGAGTTCACACAGAGGTAGACAAGACGAGAGTTTGAGGTTAAAAAGTATATTTTAACTGTACTTTTTAAATAATTGTAATTTTAAGAAATGAATAACCAATCGTTTTGCTAGATAAGACCCTTCTTCCTCGGATCGTTTAGTTGCATTTAAACTGCATTTTGGAAGTTCAAATTTGGGGGCACCACAAAAGTCCATTACATGAAGAAAAATCCTGAAATGTTTTCCTCATAAAACATAATTTCTTTATGACTGAAGAAAGGAAGACATGAACATCTTGTATGACAAGGGGATGAGTACATTATCTATATTTTTTTGTTCTGGAAGTGAACTAATCCTTTATTGTGTGAAGTCAAGCTAGTGCAGGACAAGCATTTGTGGTTAAAAAGTATATCAATTTGAATTTTTCTTAGAAATTGACTGATAGTTTTGCTAGATAAGACCCTTATTCTTTGGCTGGGATTGTTTAGAGCTCTTTGAAGCTGCATTGAAATGGCAATTTGGACCTTCAACCCATTGGTCCCCATTGAAGTCCACTATATGGAAAAAAAAAACTGGAACATTTTCCTCAAAAACCTTACTTTCTTTTCGATTGAAGAAAGAAAGACATGAACATTTAGTTTGACATGAGGTGACTAAATTATCAAGAAATTCTAATTTTGAAGTAAACTAATCCTTTAAATTAGGCGCAAATTGTTTTTGACACCTTTAATGGTGCTTTTGTGTTATTTTAAAAGCTTGAACGCTCCAGTTCACTGTAATTGCATGGCAAACAGTTTTAGAAATGTCTCCTTTTGTGTTCCACGGAACAAATGATGACAGAAATGTAATTTTTGAGTGAACTATTTCTTTAGAGTAGTTGCATGTTCAACACCACAGGAAAGCAGCTCAGCTCTTGTTGCTCTAAAAATGACTGCTCTGTTAAAAGCAAGATTGTACTTCTGATCCTGACAAAGACCTGGACTGATTCCAGTCCTTGTAAAACTAGGTCAAACATTCTCTCCACACAATTCAACGGCACAACTCAGGTAGTGGTTTGGATTTAATAAAATGCCTGAGGCATAGTATAAAATGATCAGCATGAGTATGTTTATTATTTATCCACCGAACACTTTTTTGTAGCAAGATAATAAAGCAACATTGTCTGATTGATGCCTTTCATCTTGCCCTTTGCCACCACATATGCATGAGGCCTGTAGCTATGACATGAAATCGGCTCCGGTAATCGATAGTTTGAAAAGGGCACACACACGCACACAGAAATCTATGTCCACCCTGCACCTTGTCGAGCCTTCCTGTGGTGTCAAGAAAGAAAAAAAAACTCTCCCTCAGGCAGTGCAATCCATCAACACAGGGCCTGCCCTTCAGACTAAACACACTCTCATTATAGTGGGTCAGGGCCCCACGAGAACCTCTGAATACATGTTTACTATTACTGCAAAAAACAAGTGCACCGTACGTACCAGTGCTCAGTTTTATGCAGCTGCTTTAAGAAATGGTTCATCAGCGACCCAAGAGCCAGCTAGTTGATTAGCAAGCTTGAGTAGTTTATTTAGATTTCCCTTGTATACATTTTTTGTAGTTTTGGTGCTTTAATTAACACACTGACATGTTTTTAAAAAACACCAGTGCATTCTGTTCCGATTCATTGCGCACAAGCTGTTTTTTGTCTGAATGCAAAAACGCATGTTGTGTAAATGCCTCCTAAGAATGTGTTCAATCGTCGTCAGATGGATCTAAAACCAGTCTATTAATGCAGCTTTAACTTTATCCCCAAGTTTCTTAGGCCTCTAAATGATCAACTGCTTGACTGTATGTTGCTTGACAATACAGCACCATAAACATGCAGGTTTTAACATAAATTGAGTTAGTAACTTTTTTCAAAGTCAACAGTACTGTAACTTGAGAATTGTAAGTTGTTTTTGGCATTTACCGCAGTACTTTCATCATTTTGACACGGAAGAACTGAAGAGAGTGTTGTGAAATCCTGTAAATAACTTCGACAGCCACCTCCAATTCACATGGAGATGTTTTTGTAAGAATACGAGAGCAAGGTTACGGTGTTGGAGTGTAATCTGCCATTGCATTTGCTACACTGACAACGTCTAACGCAAGCACACACCGGCGTGTTAAGTATTCTCTGTTTATCTTCTCGCGAAGTCACTCCTGTCTGCCAAGCATCAGACCTTGAAAGTGTGGAGACATGGGGTCAATTGCATTACAGTATGTATTCCACTTCAGAGGCTCCTTATCTAACCCTGATAACAAAATCCTTTACTCTCCCCAAATCACAGCAACAGTGGTATTTTCACTAGAGGATGGGGAAAAAATGTTTTGGAAACAACAGAATTAGATCAAATGTCATGCATAGTGAATTGAGGAAATGTCCATAAAATAAAGAGTAAAATGACAGAAAAAGACTTCCTCTAGACAGCTTTGAAAATCATTTCATACAACATTTTCAGTGTGCGGTCTACTGCTGACTTTCATATCTTGTTAACAGCTTGAAAGTAAAGACCTGTTTAGTTTCTAACTAAACCAAGAGAATTGTTTGAACCAGGGGTTTTCAAACTGGCACCTGCAAGATTGCTGGAGTTCTGTGAAAATCAATACTATTAATCTAACATTATAGTATTACACAATATTATATGAAAATATATAGCTGTCAGAAGAGGATTCCTTTAATAGCAATTTTATTTGAGGGTCCTTGGCATCAAAATATCAAAACTATTCTGTGAAATGTACACCACTGTTAAAATGTTTGGGGTTGGAAATATTGTCCTAAAAGAAGTCTCTCATGCTACCCAAGAATGCATGTAGTTGATGAAAAATACATTAAAGACAGTCATATTTTGAAATATTATGCATATACACTGCCCTACAAAAGTTTGGAAACACCCCTGGCAAAGTGTGGTTTTGGATGATATCAGCATAAATCCTTATCATTTTTTGGTGCAAATACATTAAAGTAACTTGACATTATCATTGAAGAGCAGCAATAATAATTTTCATTTTGATTACATAATAAAGGCAATATATACATGTCAAAGTCAGACATGCCCCTTTGCCAGCTGTGATGCCTGGTTACTGGTTTAAACTTGGCCCAGGTTTTTAAAGATTTTTGGGTCAGCACACCTTAATAGCTTCAACAATTGATTGCCAATTAAGTTTACAATACAATGAATTTAGGCCCAGATTATGCAGAGCTGTAATAGCTGCTAATGGTGGATATTTTTATGAATTGAAAATTTAAGTTTTTTGTATGTATAAACTGTTTATGTAATAAAATATGTTTTCATAGTTTGTGTTGTCCCTTATCAGTGCAAAATTATCACAAATTATAAAGGGTTTATGCCAATATTGTCCAAAACCCCACTTTTCTAGGGTGTTTCCAAACTTTTGGAGGGCAGTGTATGTATTTTAATATATTTTAAAATGCATTCCAGTGATGGTAAAGCTGAATTTTCAGCAGTCATTACTTCAGTCTTAAGTGTCTAGGATCATTCATAAATTTCTTAATATGCTGATTTGAGGCTTATTATCAATGTTGAAAATGACTGTGATGCTTAATATTTTTGTGTAAACTGTGATACTTTTTTTGAGGATTTTTTGATAATTAGCAATTAGCATTTATTTGAAACAGAAATCTTTTGTAACATACACTACTAGTCAAAAGTTTTTGAACAGTAAGATTTTTAATGTTTTTTAAAGACGTCTCTTCTGCTCACCAAGCCTGCATTTATTTGATCCAAAGTACAGCAAAAACAGTGAAATATTTTTTCACTATTTAATATTGCTGTTTTCTATTTGAATATGTTTTAAAATGTAATTTATTCCTGTGATTTCAAAGCTGAATTTTAGCTTCATTACCCCAGTCACATGACCCTTCAGAAATCATTCTACTATTCTGATTTGCTGCTCAAAAAAACATTTATTATTATTATTATGTTCAAAACAGCTAAGTACAATTTTTTTTTTAGGTTTCTTTAATGAATAGAAAGTTCAGAAGAACAGCATTTATCTGAAATAGAAATCTTTTGTAACATTATAAATGTCTTTATCTTCACTTTTGATCAATTTGAAGCATCCTTGCTAAATAAAATAATTAATTTCTATCATTTCTTTCCAAAAAAAAAAGATACTGACTCCAAGCTTTTAAATGGTATACTGTATAATATTACAGAAGCTTTTTATTTCAGATAAATGCTGATTCTTTCTATTCATCAAAGAATCCTGAAATAAATGTACTCAACTGTTTTAAATATTGCTAATAATAATAATAATAAAAATGTTTACTGAACAGCAAATCAGCATATTAGAATGATTTCTGAAAAATCACGTGACACTAAAGACTGGAGTAATGATGCTGAAAATGTAGCTTTGATCACAGGAATAAATTACATTTTAAAATATATCCAAACAGAAAGCAGTTATTTTAAATAGTAAAAATATTTCAAAATATTGCTGTTGTTGCTGTATTTTGGATCAAATCAATGCAGGCTTGGTGAGCAGAAGAGAATTCTTTAAAAAATATAAAAAACTTTTGGTAGCGTAAACATTACAAATATTTTTTTCTTGTCACTTTTGATCAATTCACAATTTCTGAATAAAAGTATTAAGTTCTTTAAAAAAAAAAGAAAAAAGAAATGTTATTGACCCAGTAGTACATTTAAACTAAATATTTCCAACCAACCCACACAGCTTTACAAGACAAAAAAACAAAGTGTTGCAAAACAATCGCAAGAGTCCGCTTCCACGCCTACTCAACAGTGCTTTGAGTTCACACATCTAACGGCAGCCGTTAGGTAAGCTACGGCCCCTAAGACCAAAGCTAGCCATCGCATTCGCAATCAATGGCCAGGATGCTAGGCTTGTTAACTCATTTATGTGAATGTGGCACTCCACCCATCGCAAGCGTCCCTCCAACCCCGCAGTCACCTAATCTGACTTTGGCCTTTTGTGTGCAGCTGAGATTGAAGGCATATTGAACGAGCCCATCCAGGGGCTATTCAGAAGGTAAACGTCCCTGCATCTTCAATATCAGATAGCTCCTAGTCAGGACTGTCTATCGATCCATTGCTTTAGCACTTCTCTAGCGGCTGAGTGGCAGCTCCTAGTCTAAGGAAGATAAACGCCATGGAGGAGATGAGTCATTCCTGTCTGGTGTGCTCTTCTCTGTCTCTCTATCATCTTCTCTTCACCTCTTCTCTCCGCCAGGCCCATTTGACCACTGTACAAGCCTCATCTAATTTACTGTAATGCACCACTGCTCAGAGAGCAGGAGGCTGTTATTATAAAAATAAAATGGGAAATGGGTGCAGCAAGAATTCTTGAATCTCTAGCTTGAAGCTTAAAGGAATATTCAAGGTTATACTCATTCGACACCATTAGTGGCATAACGTTGATTATCACAGAAAATAATTTCGCTTCATCCCTCATTTTCTTTACACAAAGGCTAAAATTGAGGTTACAGCGGGGCCGCTTATAATGGAAGCGAATGAGGCCAATTTTTGGAGAAATGTGAAGCGTATCATTTTATAAAACCACTTACATTAATTCATCTGTTAAAACTTGACTTACAAAGCTGTTCAAATCATTTTTAGTAGTTTTAACGTAATGATGTTGCATTGTCATGGCAACAAAGTTGTAAAATTGGATATAACTTTGCACAGAAAAGGTTAGTAAGCAATTTTCACACTGTAATCATGTTAACATGCATTTTGTACCCATCTTGTGGCTGTGCTATTAAAACACTGAGCAATTTAATGTTAACCGATTGGCCCCATTCACTTCCACTGTAAGTGCATCACTGTAACCCCGATTTCTTTTTTGTTTAATTTTTAAAGAAAACATGAAACAAGTGAAAAATTATTGTTCGCGTGATGGATGATGTAGATCATTTTGTACCTTTCCTACATTATCAGCATGTCAACCTTTGCTAACTCCAGGTCTCGGGGCGACATTGTCAGATTTAAATGTGACTATACAAAGTAGCTGAAAAGGCAGCAGAATATTATGATCCGTGGCTCAGAGTTGGAAAGACATGTGGCTTGTGGCAGGCAGCCCTCGGAAGCAGCCAGTCTCAGCGGGAAGACGTGACGGGAGGGAAGGGGGTGGTCTGGTCTGTAGGAGACGCTGCCCGTGAAAATTAATCTTAGGCTGTATCTCAATATCTCAATGCAAAACTGCCCCGCAAAACCCTCTCACTGCATTTCTAATGTGTCACTGCGTGAGTCTGAGGTGGGGGAGGAAGTGATGCGTGGGGGCAGGGCAGGACTGATTCAAAGGGGTAAATGATTGCCCTCTAGGGGAAGGAGAAATGAGAGAACGGCAGAGAGGTTTATCAGAGACGGAGCTGGCTGTCAGCCAGAGCTGTGGAATAGGGTGGTCTATAGAGAAATGGAGAGAGAGAGACAGAGAGTTGCTCACCTCCTTGACACAGCAAATCTTTGCACTCCCTCTCCTGTCTGCTGTCTGGACACATCATATTATATAGTGAAATATGCAAGGTAAATATGTAGGTCAAGACGAATGAGTTGTATATAACATCATTATTCTATTATGAGCTCAGCCTTCAGAGTAACAACCTACATACATTTTCCATGCACAATATAAAGTAAGTGGGACAGGGGGGTATAATCAACACCAGCACTGATGTTACATTGTCAAAACGTGAATCGTTGAATAAAGTGCGCAAGTGCTTCCAGCATATTTTCCTAATTGCAAAAAAAGGAAAAAATGAGAGAGTTTCACTGACCCCTATTTTGGTGTATTTAGACTGAATATTTTCACCCATCATGCACAGACAAAAACAAGTGTTGCAAAACGTTGTTAAGATGTGAATGTAAATGACATGAATGTAAACTGAGGGGGCTTTTGAGAGATCCTGAACCCAATAAGTACAAAAAATCTAAACTGAGGGAGTCCACTTTTATTTATTTATTGCATACAAAAAACGTACTGTTTTGTGACGTGCAGATTATCATCTTCAAAAGAGGTTTTTAGATTATTGTTGTTCTATACTAGTTACACTAGGTGTTTTTATAAGTAATGCATAGTTGCTTACGCAGTGCATGACAAGGTCATGCTCTGATTTTTAAAATAGAGATACACTAAATCTTTATCCTCTCACTTTATCTCTGTGTGTCGCACTGGATGGACCTGGCGTTCATTCAATATGCTTGTCTCGCACACGTAATGAAAATCCCACCCACAGGCGTGCACACGAATGAAATCTTGGGCTGTGTACAGAGGCAGGATGGCAACAAGGCATGTCCGAATCCAACGTCTACTAAGATGCCTTCGTCTGGTTGTACATACAGCCGTACATGTGCAGGAAAACATGGAAAAAGCATCAGATGGAACATTTAATTCATTTTTTTTTATAACTCATAAGTTTGTACTGATAGTCATCACTTATTTGTTTGGTTAATTATACAGTTGACTTGAATTTGTTTTAGATCACTAAATATTACATTATGATGCCATAGAAGGCTGCTCTCTTAAGATTCTGAAGGTAGCATTTAAATCACTGACTGGGCAAGGTCTAGATGGATGCGAAGGGTTAATGTCAGGCTTGTGGGCGGGGCCGTGGCACGCTATTGGATAATTATGCGTGACGCAATCGATATGAGAAACCTAGGAACTAGTTAAGAAGGCAGTCGGTAACTTTGAAAAGAGGTTTGTCTTGGAGTGCGGCAGCTGCGAGTCTATCAAGGGAGAAAAGTATCTTTGACCATGGTGCAGCAGACGGAGCACAGCGAGACGGAGAGCAGCATGTCGCGAGAGACCACAGACACCGAGGAGAACGAACTGATGGCGGGCAGCCCGGTGCCACCGAAACCGGACTGGTGCAAGACAGCCACCGGCCACATTAAACGACCTATGAATGCCTTTATGGTGTGGTCCAAGATCGAGAGGAGAAAAATCATGGAACAGTCTCCGGACATGCACAATGCCGAGATCTCCAAAAGACTTGGGAAGCGGTGGAAAATGCTGAAGGACAGTGAAAAGATTCCCTTTATCCGCGAAGCCGAGCGGCTCCGGCTGCAACACATGGCTGACTACCCCGACTACAAATACAGACCCAAGAAAAAACCAAAGCTCGACAGTTCTTCGAAACCAGCGGTGCAGTCACCGGAGAAGATCGGCAAAAGTGTCAAAGCTGCAGGGAAGAAGTGCGCCAAACTCAAGCCCAGCAAACCGGGGAACATTACCGCGAGGGCTTCTTCGCAAGACTGCAGATACAACTATGTTTTCACAAACTTAAAAGTGACCAAGTCTATCAAAAGGGAACTTACTGACGACGAAGACGACGATGACGACGACGACGAGGAGGATGACTACGAGGACGAGGAGCACATCAGGCTGCACAACGTCCCCGCCAGCCCCACGCTGAGCTCCGCTGCGGAGTCCGAGGGCGCAAGCATGTACGAGGAGTCCAGGCACACGGGCGCAGTTCCCGGCAGCAGACTGTTTTACAACTTCAAGAACATTACCAAGCAGAGCGCAGCTTACCCTGCCTCGGTGTCACCAGCATCCTCTTTCAGGTCCGTCTCTTCTTCGTCCAGCAGCTCCAGCGAGGACTCCGACGACTTGCTGGTGGACTTCAGTTTGAACTTAGCGGCGGGCTCTCACACGACGGACTTGGGCAACACTTCAGGAAACCTTTGTCTCTCTCTGGTGGATAAAGATTTGGACTCTTTCAGCGAGGGCAGCCTCGGTTCTCACTTTGAGTTCCCGGACTATTGCACTCCCGAGCTCAGTGAGATGATCGCGGGAGACTGGCTGGAGGCGAACTTTTCAGACCTGGTTTTCACTTACTAACTGACAAACTCCTCCACAACCAAGGAGGCATCTCGCATCTTCAGGTTATTTTTTGACTCTGCCTCTGTGGTTGTCTCGGTTAAGACGGCGGAACCTGCGTTACGAGACTTGTAAGGAAAAAAAAAAAGTGACAACATGGTCAACATTGACAGGGCTGTGTGTGTATGGCAAGCGCTTTTAACATGTATTCCTTAAAACTACATAGCTTCTACTTTTATCTGACAAGCAGTTGTTTTTATCCTTGTAAGCCATTAGTTGGTGTTTTTTTTTTTTTTTTTTTTTTCTTTTTTTTTTTTTTCTTTTTCTTTTTCTTTTCAGTTCGCTAGGAATTTTACTTATTTCCTTGCTGCTAGTCACTATCCCAGTAGTAACAAAATAATATTCTGCTGGTAACAAATTGTATCTTTTTTTCAACAAACTATTTCCTATGTCTTGCAATTGCTGGCATATGTTCCAGTTTTGCTAGTACTAACTGAGAAGGCTCTAGTACCTGATTATTTCAGTTAGTACTAGTATAGGATAGTGACTAGTAGGAATGTGTATATAATAGTGAAATTGAGAAGCTAGCCACTATTACTTACTAGTAACTAAAATAAGTGCTAGTCACATGAAAAGGGATACCAGTTAGTTTAAAGCAATAAATGTTAAAGTAGCTTGCCATATTATGTGGTTATTCTGTGCGGTTTGCAGTGAAACTGCTCAAACTGTGGTGGAGCGCAAAATGTAAAATCTGAACTATGCATTCCCATCCCACCCATATCTCTACAGGAAACTGGCAAACGGTTGCTGGACCGAATGGAGGCAATTCTGAAACACTGTTCAGGATGGAACTTTTTCTGAGATCGTATGTAATTTCTGTACGCCACAAATGTTTCTTTTTTTGTGTGTGTAACTGGTTCCGTTTCCCTCCAAGAATGGGAATATTTAAGCAGATAACCACTCTAGAACACACAGGTATGGCAGGAAGCATTTTGATACATGACCAACATACCTCATCTTTTTAAAAAAAAAAAAGTAAAATATTTTCTGGCATATTTTTGTACAGTTAAAGGGAATGTTCTTACTGTGCTTTAAGTGAGGTTTCTTCAGGCACTTCAACCCGGTTTCATTTGTAAAAGCATGCAAGAATTAAACTGAGAAGTCGACTTGCATTTAAATGCCTGGTTATTATTTTACTCAAGGCAAATGTACAGCTGTAGATCTGAAGCGTTTCTATAGGGAAGTGTACAATGGAATTGGGGGAACACATGAGCCTCATTTCTGGTACTAGATTGAAGATTGTATATGTTCTGTAATATAGTAAAGCTAGGAGTTTATGTATATCTGTGTGAATGGGTCCCAAATAGCAGGTGTAAAACTGGATTTTGTTTTGCTTTTTTTTTTTTTTTTTTTTTTTTTTTTTTTTTTTTTTCATCATAATGGCACATTTGTTTTTCATTATTTTGTGCAATATACTCTCAAAATGGACCATCTGCGTTTTGTAGCAAAGGAAATGAGTTACATGTCGTCATGCTGAAGTCTGTATCTGACACAAATAAATCAGCTGGAACTGATAAGAAAATGTATGTCTGGTTAATGGCGTGTGTGCGTGTGTGTCGGAGTGATCAAAGCAAGGATATTTGTGATCTCGCCATTGGGCTCCTTCAGAAGGTTTGGTGTTTCCAGATGCAAGCAAACATTTTCCCACCCCAGCTTTCAAATTGAGTAATGCCTTTATCACCCCCCTCCTTCTCCAGTGGACCAGAAAAAATCTGCTCCTTTAAGAAATCAAATCTCGCGCTGTCGGATGAGGCTCATTTTGATTGGTGTAACTATGACCCCCCTCCCCAAAGCATCCAAAAGGGCTCTGCCCCTCTTTTTCTCTACTGAATTGCATTCATTCAGCAACCCTCTCTTTCTCTCTCTAGACTAACTGCCTGGCCTGGTAAGAGGAATTCTGCTTTGGAAGTGCACAAAAACCTTGCAATCATATACACATTTTTTAGACCTGATTTCTGAAAGATTATTTACATGGCGAGCCTCCTACTTGGATAGATGCTATTCCAGCACTGCATGTTATTAATGATTGTGTCATTGCAATCTGGCTTTGTATGATGCAATCTTACCTCAGCTTTTATTTTAGTGAGTGGCTGAGGATCTACTAATAGGCTGCAGGAACTGTCATGCTTTTAGCACTCAGTAACTATTTCTGCATAACTCATGAGTTGTGCCACCCAGCCCAAACTGATGGTACGTGGGTTGTAAGATTAATATACAGTCATGGTAATGATCAAATCATCATGTCACTGAAAGCTCTGCTTTAAAAAAAATTTTGCAAACTCAGTTTTTATTTTCAACATTGCACGATTCTGTTTTCATACAGCAGTATGCATGCTTAGTCACTTTAGTTCTTGACTTTTGTGTTACTTTAACACCAGGTCTTTCCAGGGCCCTTCAGCCTCCGCAATTATCCCTTCTTTATGCCAATAATTAAATATAATGATTTATACCTGGATTATTATCTCTGCAAAGGCATCTTATGGAAGCAATTCTGAGTGTCTGTGCATTGAGGGGAGGGAAATCGCTCCATAGCGCTCTTATTTGCCCCATATGTTAATCTACAGGAGGAAAGTCATTCACGAGACGGCTGCCAAGATACATGGGTTTGATTATACATTCTCATGTTCTCTTCAAGGGGGTGTGTTACCATTTTGACCTAAAAACACTTCTTCTTCTCCTGCTTTCTCTAAGTCCACCAGACTTTATAGGAGCTCTCTTTGTGGCTTCTTTACTAATTTACCATTAAATAATATAAAATATGGATTTGAGTTTAGATTGTCTTTTTTTCTCTCTCTTATAGTTTGGCTACATATTTATTCTCAGTGTTGGTGAGCATGTGGGGTTAGTAGGGTAAATGTGAAAGTCTTTCCAGCATCTGGCCTGTTGTTTGATTCAAACAGTAAGATTAATTATGACATGCAAGTTTTGAGCTGAATTTCTGTGTGCCACATCAAGCATGTAACAGTAATCATTCCAGGCGAAAGGATTTTACGACCCTTTCCCGTCTTATCTTTTAAGGAACTGAAAATGAGCATTTCGGATTTTAATTATTGTGTTTGATGTATAACCGCAGTGAGTATCACCAGAAGGTGTGACTACATTAAGAGGTAGAACACCTACATCTGAGTCTGAGATTAATTATGGCATTACAAAGATGAGAACAGACTACCTGAATTAGAATCTTTAAAGGTTAATGAATATGAACATTCATTTGTGTATTAAGCAGGGGATTCACAGCACAGCAAGTCTTAGTTAGAATCCTGATCACTGTGTTCATCTGAATATTATAATGTTAAGCAATATATGCTTTTGTATTTATATAAATTTGCATGGCTTTTTAGGTACATGGTTTTGGTAGCAAAACTAAGAAGCGCTGAGGTAGAGTTCAGTTCATCCCTCAGCTGGGTGCCCCCCACCATCTCCTCCCCGCAGATCTTTACTTTATTTGTGCTTGTGGTTTTGTTGGTCTTACTCAGTTGCTTTGGAGCCATATCTCTGACAGAGAATAACAAGCAAAGCTGCTTATACATACTCATACTACACAAAGTATGTGTCTGTCAAATCACTCACCTCCCACTATCACAGATGGCGGTCTGGTGTGAGGATATACTGTCGTTTATGTCTCTGCCATTAATTAAAGCCAAACAGGGAGACAAACTGGATTTGCATCTTAAACCGTATGCCGCTGTGCTTTATTGATTAAACTTGGGATCTGCACACTCTATGCTGCAACAATAGTACATGTTTAGTCTGAACTAGTTGAAAGAACTCTGAGGTTATCAGTTATGGGCTGATAAACTATATGAATGGAAGTTAGAGTATTATTATAAAGATTTATGTATATTCACAGGAGGAGGCTTCTGAAAAGCCTAAAATTAAATTCACACTCTTGAGTGCTAATTTGATAATCTGCATAAATGAATGAAAGCATTAAAGTTTAAACATTTCAGCTGCTCATTAGCTGTTGCTCTTCTCTGCCTTGCTTCAAAAGATCTGATCATAACTAGCTTAATGGGTAGCGTCCATCATGCATATATCACAAAGAACTTGAGGATATTCTGATGTTGCAGGTCTTCATAAGGAGATTTCCATAGTTACAAAGTCATTTTATGGTACAGATATGATGTGTGAAATGTCATCAGTCATTGCCCGAGTACTGTGCCAATTCAAAGTTCACGTCTAGCCGAGTATAGTTCCAATCTCTGAATGTGTTCTTGCTCCGAACCTTTTATCAAAGATGCATCAAGAGGAGACTTGTGCAAACTTGAGGAAGCCAGGTATGACAGAATACATTTCTCACCAACCATCAAGCTTTAATGGAGGAGGAAACACCCGCATAATTTTCAAAATAGTAGTTGTTGTGTCATTAAATGTGTTTTGGGCGAGAATGTAGTTGTTTAAAACTCAATTTTATTTATAAAGACAGCACCTATTTGAAAATTTGCTTCACTGATTTCAGAGATGTGAGCTCCAGGCGATCACTGGGCGCTCAGTGCTCATGCATCCCGCCTAGAGCGCCTCACCTCGGCTAGTCTTTCTGACATTTGCTGCTGGTTCTGATGTCTCTGCACTTGTTAAACATGAGGTATAATTCGTTTTTTGTAAATCTAAAGTTAAATCTAAATCTAAGGTCATTTGGGATAATGTAAGTACACAAGTCAGCAAAATATAGAACAGCAGTTTTTGGATATTTTAATCAATTTGTGCTTTAGAGAGCCACAAAAACTGTATTTACTGTTTAAATTTCTTTAAAAATGACAAATTAGAAAGCTAAGACTTTGTTTCATACCAAAACTAACCTGCTCTGTCTTGTCTGTCAGTGTCCTTCTTGCTCTGTAATGTATTTTTCAATTTGCTCCATGTATTTTTCAATTTTGAATATTTCACTGTGTGAGAACATGATATGTGGCGTGAAAGCAGCGTGGCTTTTCAGACATAGTAACAATAATGTGGTGAGGTGGGTCAACTGCAAGAAAAAAAAGAGAATTGTGAGAATTTTACCATCTTAAACCATGGTGAATTCTGGAGCATGTGAATTTGCAACACTGGATGTTTACTAACATGAGTCTGCACCTCTGACCAGCACTGTAATATGTAATTGTAAAAATGTGGATGGCAAGCTGCCCAGATTTTACCTCCATTAAGTACCATTCTGGAAATGTTAAAATAGCTTTTGATGGAATGCGGGAGTTGTGGTGCAATCGAGTAAGCTGAGGATTAATCTGATTTTCCCCCCTTTTTGCTCTTTCCGTGGACGCCACACAGTGTCTGCACACAATTTGCTTACACGTGAGTAATTTATACACTTGAATGTAATAGTGTGTTCATTTGATACCTGAAACATGCTGTTTCCTTGTAGCTTGGTTTTTAAAAGACGCTTTCATCTGAAGATAGATGACATCATCAATTATAGATGAAGATACAGAGTGTGTTTATCCATGTTCTTCCTTAATAAATCTTCTGATTGACACTTGCGCCTGAGACACATACCGCTGGACTTTATTTTTCTAAGCACACAGACATCCTGGCCTGTCATTGGTTACATATGTGGGATGAATGTTCAAAGAAAGGTCCCCCCGATTTTCTGACTTCAGTCAGAAGTCAATCGATTGTAGTCACTGACCAGAGCAGCCCTCATCTGTGTGTCTGCATGTCTTGGCTTTTCTCTAACTGACTCTCAGCAATTTTTGTTATTCTCAATTTCCTGTAATTGAGCTTGTCATGTTTGTGCAGAGAGATGTCACATCAGATCACACAGTGCTTTTTGAGTAGTCTGAAAGAAAGAGGGTCACTGGTCTGTCCAACCTGAAGATCTGCCGTATGTGTAGTTTTTGGCCCAGTTCTCTAATTGCTCATTTGCATAGTATCAGTACATCCTGTCTGTGCCTCACTCCAACATTTCTCAAGATGTGTCTGCAGTTCACAGATCATCTGTCTAATGCAGTTAGCAAATAATTGCTAAGTTTTAACACAAACAAAACATATTTTTACTTTTAGTAGTGGCCATATACGTTGAGTTGGGTTGAGAATTGTATCATTAGTTTGAGCACATCTAAGGTCATGTGCTCATGTGATGTCATCTGGAAGCATTGCATGTTTTAATGTTAAAAATTTGACTTTGCATGAGTTATTTTAGAATTGTGAAATAAGATTAAGATGAAGTCTCTTATGCTCACTAAGGCTGCATTTATTTGGTCAAAAATATAGTAAATACAGTTTTTTAATATATTTTAAAATGTAATTTCTTCTTGTGATGGCAAAGCTGAATTTTCAAAAGCCATTACTCTTATATGCTGATTTGGTGTTTAATATATTTTTCTTTTTATTACCAATGTTAAAAAAGGTTGTGCTGCTTAATAATTTTGTGAACAACACATTTTGATTCTTTGATGAATAGAAAGTTCAACAGAACAGCGTTTATTTGTAATAGACTATTTTGTAACATTAAAAATGCCTTTACTGTGACTTTTGATCAATTTTTGCTGAATAAAAATAAATTCTTTTTAAGGAAATCTAAAATATTGTTACATTTTAAAATAACCTATGCAAAGTCAGTTTTTAGCTTAAAATTGATATTGATTATAGTGTTTGTCATCTACTTTTGTTGTAGTGTAGACAAAATATTATAGTCAGTGGTGATCAAGATGTACACTGCCAGTCAAAAGTTTTTGAACAGTATGATTTTTAAAGTAGTCTCTTCTGCTCACCAAGCCTGCATTTATTTGATCCAAAGTACAGCAAAAACAGTAAAAATGTGAAATATTTTTACTATTTAAAATAACTGTTTTCTATTTAAATATATTTTAAAATGTATTTTTTTCCTGTGATTTCAAAGCTGATTTTTTTAGCATCATTATTCCAGTCACATGATCCTTCTGAAATCATTCTAATATTCTGATTTGCTGCTTAGAAAACATTTTTTATTTTTACATTATTATTTTTTTTAGGTTTCTTTGATGAATAGAAAGTTCAGTACTCAACTGTTTTAAATATTGATAGTAATAATAATAAAAAATGTTTCTTGAACAGCTGTCAGCTTATCAGAATGATTTCTGAAGGATGCTGAAAATTTAGATTTGATTACAGGAATAAATTACATTTGAAAACATATTCAAATAGAAAACCGTTATTTTGAATAGAAAAAAATATTCAAATTTTTACTGTTTTTGCTGTACTTTGGATCAAATAAATGCAGGCTTGGTGAGCAAAAGAAACTTCTTTAAAAAACATTACAAATCTTACTGTTCAAAAACTTTTGACGGGTAGTGTACTTTTTATTTAAAATAGCAACTGTATGCAGATATATTTTAAGTACTGTGGTGTAGTAATTAAAAGATTAGACTATTGCATTGTACTTGAACAACAATTTTTTTTTTTTTTTTATGAAAGTGGCTTGTAGAGGAAGTGGAGAAGTAAGAAGTGCCATAAATATTGTGTAATCTGTATTGCATATGCATATCAGTGATCAGATTATGTCTTTTATATGCAACTGCATTTTAGTTATATAATGCCATTACTAGTATTCTGTTACTTGGCAAGTCAGGCGCCCTGTGGCATGTTTTCACCCCAAACAGGACGACTAACTCCAAACCTCCTCCTCATCGCCTCCTCAGCCCTTCCCCCAAAGCTCCAGACCAAAACACAGATAAGCCTGGCTTTCTGTTACTTCCTGCTGATTCCGTGGACTGATAAGTATTCAGTGCTGCTGTAAAAGCACTAAGCCACTGAGGAAGATGTCATTACCTTTATTGGCCGAAACTATCGCTGTCAATCACTTAGGTGTGCTTTTCCTTCTCACACTGTTGCGGTGAATAGCTCTTGTATTTCTTATAAATCTAAAAGAGTGCAGAGGTCTCGTCTTTTCAAACCGAGGCCTTCAAAGCAAGATGTCAGATCAATCTGTAGTGTCTGGCTACAAAGCATATCTTGCAAAGCTCTTTTTTTTCTGATAGATGAATGTTCCCAAATACACATTTATGTATTTGAATGGGTCCATAGTGACGGTGACACCGAGCTTTCAAAGATGCCAAGACATTTAACCCAGAAGTGTGTGCTTAAGTGCAGCCCTCAAGTCAGTCTATTCCTGGAAATATGACGGGCCGGTATGCCTTAGATATGACAGCTCTGCATTTTCATGCTCAGCATGCCTTTTTAAAGGTAAATACTGACGTAAATATTCCCCTCACAGAGTCGTTCTTAAGCCTTAATAGGTTTTTGATACATCTGGTGTTGTGTTTACCATGCAAGTCACACAAGATAATGGCCAAATGCTCTTAAATGAGTACATGTATTACCCAGCTAAAGTTTTCAGGCACTTATGGATTCGGGTTATTTGTTTTCTCCGCTCTCATATCTGACAACATAATTGAACAATCTATATTTCCTCTACTCTCCCCTGCCGGAGAGCCATTGTGGTCCGGTGGATTGATTAGATTGATTCTGCTGGAATATATGCTTCGTTCTCCCGCAATGTAAACTTTCTCCAGGTCCTCAGTGGAGCCGCACTGCCATGAGTTTGTAGATAAATGCACTGTAAGAACAATCATTTGTCTTTGTAACACTGTACATTGTATTTTTCTGGGTGCAACAGGAGCTGATAGCTGACTATGAGGGGAATTTGCAAAGAATGAAGCAGATCTGCTGATAGCATTATTTATTTGAATGCACTGTTTGAATTGTTTTAGTAATAGAAATTAGTTCTACACTAAATTAATTGTGCAAATCACCAAATTCAGTATGCAAATGAAGCACTGGTGCAAAACACCCCACAGTTTTGCACTTGATTCAAATTGCAGTCAGTTCGCAAGTTGCGGGTTATTCTCAGCAGACTACTGCAGTCTTGTGTACTTTGCTGTTTGATTTGTATTAGTACTTAAAATTAATTTTGCACAAATTGAATATAAATTCGTTATGCATAAGTATTGGTGCAAATACCTAAAAATTTAGCATTTTGACACAATTTGCATGCACTGCGATTCTCTGCAGACTACTGTGATCTTAGGTACTTTGCTGTTTAAGTCATTTTAGTACTTGAAATTAATTTTTGCACAAAATTAAAAATGCAAATCATAAAGTCATCATGCAAAAGATGTATTGGTGCAAAACACCCCCAAATTTAACACTAGTCACAGTTTGCACAGGAAAGTTCCCATGTCATTGCCTCAGCAGACTACTGCAATCTTGTGTACTTCACAGTTTGATTTGATTCAGTACTTATTAATTATGCACAAAATTCGCAACTCAAGTGTGAAAAAAAGAAGTATTGATGCAAAACACAAGATAAGAAAGTTTGCACAAGATGCAATCTCTATAGCGCAGTTCTCATCTTGTGACTGATTTTCAGCAGACTACTGCAATATTGTGTACTTTGTTGTTTAATTTGTATTAGTAATTAAAATTAATTTTGCACAAATTATATAACAAATCACCAAATTTATTATGCAAAATAAAGCAAATTTATTATGCACTTCTTTGCAAAACACCCCAAAATTTAGCACTTTGATAAGTTGCATGAGGTAGTTCTCATATTACAAGGCGATTCTTTGCAGACTACTGTGAACTTTGCTGTTTAAGTCATTTTAGTGCTTGAAATTAATTTAGCAAAAAAATGTAATATGCAAAGAAGTACTGGTGCAAAACACCCCAAAATTTAACACTAGACAAAGCTTGAACATCAGCAGTTCTTATGTCGAAGCAAAACTCACCTGTATGCAATTGTGTATACTTCATTGATTTAGTAGATTTAGTACTTGAAATTAATTATGCACAAAATTAAGTATGCAACTCAAGTGTGCAAAAGAGGTATTGTTACAAAACGCCCAAAATTTAATACTAGATGCAGTTTGCACAGGATAGTTCTCATGTCAAAGCAATCCTCAGCGGAGTACTGAGATCTTGTGTACTTCACTGTTTGATTTGATTTAGTACTTGAAATTAATTATGCTCAAAAGTAAGTATGCAACTCAAGTGTGCAAAAGAAGTATTGGTGCAAAACAGCCCAAAATTTAACTCTAGACATAGTTTGCACAGGACAGTTCCCACGTCGAAACAAACCCCAGCAGACTACTGTGATCTTGTATACTTCACTGTTTGATTTGATTTAGTACTTAAAATTAATTATGCACAAAGTGTGAAAAAGAAGTATTGGTGCAAAACACAAGATAAGAAAGTTTGCACAAGATGCAATTTGCATGTGAAAGTTCTCATGTTTTGTCTGATTTTCAGCAGACTACTGCAATATTGTGTACTTTGCTGTTTGATTTGTATTAGTAATTTAAATGAGTTTTGCAAAAATTGTATACACAAATCACCAAATTCATTATGCAAAATAAGTATTGGTGCAAAATACCCCAAAATTTAGCACTTTGACACAATTTGCATGAGGCAGTTCTCATATTACAAGGCGATTCTCTGCAGACTGCTGTGATCTTGGGTACTTTGCTGTTTAAGTCATTTTGGTATTTTAAATTAATTTTAGCACAAAATTAATATGCAAATCACCAAATTCATAATGCAAAAGAAGTATTGGTGCAAAACACCCCAAAAATTTGCACAAGATGCAGTTTGCATGGGGCAGTTCTCGTGTTATGATTGATTTTCAGCAGACTACTGCAATATTGTGTACTTTGCTGTTTGATTTGTATTAGTAACTAAAATCCAGTTTGCACAAATTCTATACACAAATCACCAAATTCATAATGCAAAACAGTATTGATGCAAAACGCCCCAAAATGTAATACTAGACACAGTTTGCACAGGACTGTTCTCATGTCGAAGCAATCCTCACCAGAGTACTGCGATCTTGCATACTTCACTGTTTCAGTTAATTAAGTACTTGAAATTAATTTGCACAAAATTAAGTATGCAACTCAAGTGTGCAAAAGATGCAGTTTGCATGTGGCAGTTCTCATGTTGTGACTGATTTTCAGCAGACTACTGCAATATTGTGTACTTTACTGTGATTTTATATCTTACTTTACTCATTTCATCATTTGATTTATTACTGCTGCCATGATGACTAAAAAATTGATACAAATATCTCTAAGTAAAATTCGGTTTACCGCCCAGTTTCTGCAACGCTAATTGTGCCAGGCAATCAGTGCTGAGTTTTGTTAATAAGGTGCAATCTATAATGAGCGTCATTTGCATGGAAAAGAGCTGTGTGACTTCATTTAAATAGTGTTTAAAATAATTTCATGCTGTTTTAGCGCACTCAGAGCCTGATTAAACTGGATCGCAAGCAGTTAGTGCAAAAGATGCAGGTTTTTGCGGTGAAATTCTGTCTGCTGTAGCTGTTGCCTGAGCTACCTAAGAAATAAAATGAGAGTTTAGATGAGAAATCTAGTTTTTATTCCCATTCTGTTTACTCTCGTTAATGTAACAATATAGCAAATCCACCATGACAGTAAGTCAGAGCTTTAGAGTTAATTAGATGCCTGCACATGCGATATAGGAACATACAGAGACAGGCCCGAACACACAAACGGTTGTGCATACAGTTGCAAATGCATCACAAAATCCCTGCATACAGATCACCAGATTCCCTGTCAAATTAGGAGAAGTTGAGAATTTACTTGCTGTCAAATCCTTGTTGGAGCTCTGCTAACAAGAGCAAACAGAGGGGCGATGAAGGACATTCAAAGCTGAAGAAAAGCCTGTCACTTTTTTGGGTGAAATATGCGCTGACAGAGGAGGAGAAATAGAAAAGAGGGGCTGGAAATCTGTGAATTGCAATTCTGCTATAATTAAAGCAGCAGTCTCTCTTTCTCGCTCTCTCTCCACATCACCAGCTTCCACTTTTCCTGCTCATTTCTCAAATTAATGTGTGACCTGCACAATGCTCCCAATGTGTGAAACGACTAATTGGCTGGTTTAAAGTCCAATCTTGTGAAAGGAGCTGTCTGCCATGTTCCCCCTTTCCCCCCGTACGCTCCCTCTTCTTCCTGCGCTACAAATCATCATGCGCACACATGCTAATGGCTGAAGTTTTCCAGAGGTCTTTCGATAAGTGGCCCAAGTGCTCTGCCTGCTTCTTGAGCGGAGATTGGCTCCTATGGGGACTGTTATAAACAGCCGTGACTGGCGAGTGAGTCAGGGTCACGTGCACTTACGAGGCCTCAGTGAAGAGGTGTTTTAGTGGGCTATATACTGTTCTTATTGCACGGCAATATTTAATTACAGATGATTGACAGAGCTTTTGTCATTGGGAATGTTCATGAACTTTCACATTAGATACTTCACATAGGTGGAGATTGTGTACTTCCTCAGTGCTTTTAATTGAATGAGTATCCCCTTAATCATGCCTGTCTTGATTTTAATCATGTCTAGGTATTTTTGAATTTTTTTTTTTTTTTTTTGTCTGTTTATTTGTCTGTTTATTTGTCAATGCAGGGTGGGGGGCTGAAAAATATGTAAATGGTATAACATCACATTAAATGCAATTGTATTGTAAAATGCTATCAAATGTATGCTTTTTGCAAGTAGAGACTATGAATTACCCTATGGTTTGTGGTTAAAAAAACAACAACAAAAAAAACAGTAAAAGTACGTATCTTTCTTTATTTATTTTTTAGGATTCTTTGATGAATAGAAAGGTCCAAAGATCAGCATTTATCTGAAATAAAAAGCTTTTGTAACATTATACACTATATCATTCAAACACTTGGAGTCAGTTTATTTATTTATTTATTTTTTTAGAAAGAAATGATAGAAATTAATACTTTTATGTAGCAAGAATGCTTTAAATTGATCAAAAGTGATGATAAAGACATTTATAATGTTACAAAAGATTTCTATTTCAGATAAATGCTGTTCTTCTGAACTTTCTATTCATCAAAGAAACCTGAAAAACTTCTACGCAGCTGTTTTCAACATAATAATAATAATAATAAATGTTTTTTAAGCAGC
This sequence comes from Labeo rohita, assembly GCF_022985175.1. Classification (NCBI taxonomy): domain Eukaryota; kingdom Metazoa; phylum Chordata; class Actinopteri; order Cypriniformes; family Cyprinidae; genus Labeo; species Labeo rohita. The sequence goes on along the minus strand of NC_066888.1, from coordinate 19,444,051 downwards.
AAATCAGAATATTAGAATGATTTCTGAAAGATCATGTGACTGGAGTAATGATGCTAAAAATTCAGCTTTGAAATCACAGGAATAAATTACATTTTAAAATATATTCAAATAGAAAGCAGTTATTTTAAATAGTAAAAATATTTCAGAATTTTGGTGTTTTTGCTTTACTTTGGATCAGGCTTGATGAGCAGAAGAGACTTCTTTAAAAACATTAAACATCTTACTGTTCAAAAACTTTTGACTGACAGTGTAGATTTAACAGATTTTTTTCGTTACAGTGTATAGTAAAAATATTATATATATAATATATATATATTATATATTATAATAATTCCATAATTTTTTTGATTATATAATGATTTACAATTTTCAGTTTTGCAGCTAAATTAGCAAATATTTTCATTTGCATTCATCATTATCCTTTACATGCTAAAGCTGTCTCTAAATAATACAGCAGTAAATGCACTTTTTTAATATTATCGTATAATCATCCACTCTGTATATTAAAGGGATAGTTCACCCAAAAAAGACAATTCTGTCATTAATTACTCACCCTCACAACGTTCCAAACCCATAAGACCTTTGTTCATCTTCAGAACGGAAATTAAGATATTTTTTATTAAATCTGAGAGCTTTCTGACCCTGTATATATAGCAACAAAACTACCACGTTCAAGGCCCAGAGATGTAGAAATTGTTAAATGAAGTCATTATTTTTGTTTTCTTTGCACACAAAAAGTATTCTCGTAGCTTTATAAAATTAAGGTTGAACCACTGATGTCACATGGACTATTTTATCGATGTGCTTACTATCTTTCTGGGCCTTAAACATGGTAGTATCGTTGCTGTCTGTGCAGGGTCAGAAAGCTCTCGGATTTCATCCAAAATAGATACACAACATGCTAACTGTGCATGCAAATGTCAACATTACTGCGATTAACATTTCAATTTCGCCTGTATTGACAGTGTGGTATTGGTTTGAGGTTATTGATTTGAACACATATGTGTGTGTCTGTGAATTTTTGTAAATGAAAGAGCTGGTGAGTGATTGTGTACGTGGGTCGTTGTGAGGTCGTCTGAATGAGTGGCAGCATTCATGCAAGTGCATGTCAAACCCATGCTGACGTCAGCTTCTGTGCCGGTACGCACTCCTCTAGTCATCATCTGTCTTCTTTATCATATCTTTCATTGTCATCCAATTAGCTAGAATGAAGGGAAAAACAATAAACATTATTCCGCAGCAGGAGATTACAGGCTCTGATGTTTTGGTTTAGTGGTGAATACTTTCCATTCCAGAGGCTTCTCAGATGTTGGCCCTCTCCGATCCCTTTCCTATGATGCCATCTCATTATGACACGATCGTAGCCCATATCAAAGCCAGCAGACATGTTCGGACCAAGGAGCAAGATGTCATAATAAGATACTTTACCAGCATAATTCGAACTATAAAGGCACCGAGGGAGAGCATTCCTCATTTGATCGTGCAACAAAGATGACCCCGGTGAACTAGCATTGCATTGCCCCCCAAACAAACAACATGGCGCTTCTTGTTTCCCCATCGGAAATGCATTTTTCATGTGTGCATTGAGGCTTTGACTTCTTAGCCAAATTGTTTTTCAAAGCTGTTTGGATGGGTGAGGTCAAACTGGAATCCAGGAGGCCGGTGCCTGCCTGGAAATCAACGGATGCATTATTTTAAAAGCCTTTTTTGTTGTGTGTTTCTGCAGCATCTGTGTTCTGAGAAATCTGATCTGGAGAAAAAATGAGCTGCAGGCTGTAATACATGGTTCTGCGACCGGCATACAATAGCAAAGTGTGAGAGACAGACAGGAAAATAAGGCAGACTATTGAACGAGCCACAGCACTCTCTCAGACACACATTCACACTTTTCTCAACGAATCTTAAGAACTGGGCTTAAACACAACGGCTTTGCTATCCTTCACACAGTAGCTCATGTATGAAGGGATTAAACATCTCAAGTTCCTGACCGCATCTGCAGGGTGTCAAAAAGAGACTGAAAAAGCCACTTTTCTTGCAGGTGTTACTAACACTTAGCCACCAGCACAACTTTCAAAGGGGTTACTTGTGAAGGTGACAACAGACTTATGTGATAATTGATTAACATAACCAATTGATGTCACTCCATAATGTTTTTTTTCTGAATGGTTTTGTGTCCTTAAAATAAAATCAACCTTAATTTTTTCGTAACTTTATTATATTATATTATATTATATTTATATGTTAGGGTTTTCCACAAAAATATTTTTCTCACTTAAAATAAAATCAACCTTAATATTTATAATTATTTTAACTTTTATATTATATTATAATATACTTTTACTTTTTATTATTATATGATATTATATGATATTATATTATATTATATTATATTATATTATATTATATTATATTATATTATATTATATTATTATCTCTTTCTTTCTCTCTCTACATATAACATCGACCTTAATTTGTATAACTCTTATCTTCTCTTATCTTATCTCATCTTATATTATCTTATATTATATTATTATCTCTTTCTTTTTCTCTCCACATATAAAGTCAACCTTAATTTGTATAACTATTATTATATTATATTATATTATATTATATTATATTATATTATCTCTTTCTCTCTATATATAAAATCAACCTTAATTTGTAAACTATTGTAACTTTTATATTATATTATAGTATATTATATTACTTTATATTATATTCTATGTAACTTATACTAAAACTAAAATAAAAAGATATAAAAACTATTTAGACATATTTTATTTAAAAAAAACAATAACTAATACAAATGACTATTTTATCATTAATAAAAAGTGATATAATAGTATCTCTCTCTTTCTCTCTATATATGCTTTAAATGAAAGATATTTAACATATTTCTTATATAGTGCATATGCTTTTAAAAATATTTATATTTTATATATATTACATTTTGGGTTTCCAGCCAGGTCCATGTTAGTAGCTTAACACATATTTAATATATTTAAATTTGTAACTCATATTCTGTTAGGGGTCCCAGTTAGGTCCATGTTAATAGAATTTTTTTTTAAATTAAAAATTAACAGATAAAAACTCATTTAAAACAAATAAAAATAATAAATAGCTTCAGTCATCCTCCATATAAATGCAATTTAATAATGCAAATATGTGATTTCAGTCTCTAGGACCTCAAACATAAAAATAGTAAAGTCTCAACAGAACATGAGGGTTTTGAAAACTGTCCTGAGGGGCCATGGTTCTTTCACTTCCTCTCATTCTGGTGTCAAAGAATTGAAAAATTAGTGTACTTTGACTGTAGAGGTTTCTGGGCATGTTTAGAAACAAAGAACACAGAGTTTTTCATGCCTTTTGATCTTCTCAGCACCTGTGGTCTCCAAACCACCTACACAAAACACACAGAGACCAAAGGAAAACGGCGTGTTTCTCTGTTTGCGAACTTCGAAAAAGGTTGATGAGTGCAACCTGTTTCTGTCTTAAGAGTACGCGTTGCCCGTTAGTGCATGTCACCGTCATGCTGAAGTATGCGTGAGTGATACCCCCAGTGTCTTTCATCTGCTGACTCATGCAGCTTGTGTGTTTTTTTGTTTGCTCAGGTTTTGGGGGCACGAAGAGGGAGGGACCCTTCCCTGTCATGCCAGGCCTGTGTTTATCCACAGGCAGACTGTGGCTTTTTTCAGATCTGTAATGGTTTTGCATTTATGTTTGGGAAAGGAAAAGTTACTGGAATACTGAGTTGATAGAGGGAGAGAGAGAGAGAAGAGGATCAAATAAGAAAGAAAGGCAAGTTTCAGCAGTAATATGAGGGTAGGTCCATTACTTCTCACAGATAAACATGTTTTGCACGGCAAAAGCTGGAGAAAGTTTGTCTACCCTCACAGGCAATCCAGCAGATGTCAATGATAACTTTCAAGGCTTGCATATGTGTGTGTGTGTGTGTGTGTTCCTGTAGCAGGAAGCTAAACGATCCACCTCACAGACAAATTAAACCGAAAGGAACCTAGAGATTATAGGCCACCAGTACAGAAACCACAGTTTAAATGAAAAGACTACGGCGCACGGTTTAACACGCTTAAACATGACAAGGAGTCATTCTTCAACTCACTTCCAGTAATGTCTCTTTTTTTTTCAATGCACAAGAACATGCTGGTCATATATCAGTTATTTTGTGTAAAACATGTCTGTTTGTCAGCCCATTTGGATTACTTATCTCAAGAGATTTTTCACAGGTTCCCTTCGTTTATAACCTTCAGTAGAGACTGATAGGTGCTGCAGAACGCTGAGATACTGTGGCTGGTTGTCTGTGGTTGTGTGGAGGATTTATCTTATCACCACATATCACATCCCTGTTTGATCAGATTGTGGCTTCTGGTGCATTCTTGTCAATGGGCCATTTAAATGAGCTGATGAGGCATTTCTATGAGTCAGATTGATATGAACATTCTTTAGTGTAGATTTTATATGAATGAAGAACTCTTATAGATTATCATTTTTATCAGAGCTCTGCTGGATGATGGTCTCCATGGCTTGTTTTGAGAAATAATAGTGGTGTGGAGAATCAGGTACGTCATGCGCCAATCTTTTGAGGCATGATAATGTCTTAGTGTTATTGATATATAAGATATTTTAGTCTAGTAAAACAGTTTTCAGTTAGCCTGCAAGGGAACCTGGCTTCAAATCCTAATCTTGTTTATAATTTTCTTAATAAACCAAGCAGAATTGCAGCTGAACTGGAAAATAGCAGCTTTGACAAGCAGATTTTTTTAGTTACTGGAAACACTTTTCCCACAGGAAAAAAGCCAAACAGGTTTGGAACAGTAGATGATGATAAAAATTTTCAGTTTAAAGTGATATATCTGTGAAGATGCCACTTGAGTGGATTTATCAAATGTAGAAATCAAAGTACGATTTAAACCATTTTAATCTGCAATAATCATAATCTCAATCATCATCATATAGATATGAATCAGTGTGAACATGCTTAAGGCTTTGAGACTGCTGACAGTGTGAATATTTATTTATTGACTCAAATTTCAGTGTGTAAATTTTAGTTAATTCTTTAGTTTTTCAGCATTTTTGTGTATTTGAGCCCTCTCCAGCAATGCCTGTATGATTTTGAGATCCATGTTTTCACACTGAGGACAACTGAGAGACTCATATGCCACTATTACAGAAGGTTCAAAAACTCATTGATGCTTCAGAAGGAAAATGATGCATTAAGAGCAGGGGGTGAAAACTTTTGAATAGAATGAAGATGTGTAAAATTTTCTTATTTTCTTATTTATCAAGTTTTTTTTATTTAGTACTGCCCTTCAGAAGTGACAAAAGATACTTACATGTTTTGCAGAAGACAAAATAAGTCAAATTTATCCTGATCTTCATATTCCAAAAGTATTCACCCCCTGGCTCTTAATGCGTCATGTTTCCTTCTGGAGCATCAGTGAGCGTTTGAACCTTCTGTTATAGCTGCATATGAGTCCCTCAGTTGTCATCAGTGTGAAAAGATGGATCTCAAAATCATACAGTCATTGATGGAAAGGATTCCAATACACAAAAATGCTAAAAAAAAAAAAATGAAATGAAATTTAACTGTTCAGGACTGATAGGGGTCTCATGAACTACTGGCACTAAACAAAACAAAACAAAAAAAAAACAGCTGTGGATCATTCAGGTAACAGCACAGTATTAAGAATCAAGTGTATGTAACTTTTGAACAGGGTCATTTTTATAAATTCAGCTATTATTTTATTTTGTGGACTATGTGTAAACATCTTTTATGTGAAATATATTATTCAGGTCAGTACTAAATAAAAAATAACATGCATTTTGTGTGATCCCTCTTATTTTGGTCAAATAATTAACATTTTGCAGATTCTCTATTTTGCAGAAACTTTTGACGTCAACTCTATGAATATAAAATGCATTTTGGCACTTCAACACTAATCAATCCACAGAGCACCTCAAGCGCACTTTTTAACTCTAAAATTGAGTTAGACTGTTTATAACTATAGGTATATTTGTTGTGATTATAACACATGACGCACCAACTAAACAAGCAAAATTAGTTGATTCATGCCAGGGTTAAAGCAGATCATTCCCCCATGGACACAGCTTTCCTTCCTGTTCTCTTGTCATCGGATGAGGGGAAGCAAGCTGTGGATCTGCAGGTGGCTGTCTCTGGGTGGTTGAATTTCCGTACAGACTTGTTGTGAAGCAAACTAGCATGCTCCTAAAGGTCAATGGGTACAGAGGCATTACTGTCAGTGTGGATAGATTGTGATGATCGTCTTCATTAGCTTTATGTATTGGACCTGCAGAGAGGGAGGCGGAAATATCTTGCTGGCTGACTGTTTATGGATTTCCAGACCTGCTTGGGTCTAGAGGAGAAATACATTATACTTTACAATATGCTTGTATGGCGATGTTAGTTAAATATATTAGCTAACATGATCTAACAAAAAATTTAATAGAATGTGCAGTGTTTTCTATTGAAAGACGAGCATTTGTGGTTAAAAAATATATACATTTTTATTTTTAAAAAATGGCCAATTGTTTCACTAGATAAGACTCTTATTTCTTGGATGGGATTTTGTTAGAGCTCTTTGAAGCTGGAGTAAAACCTGGACCTTCAACCCATTGGCTCCCACTATATGGAGAAAAATCCTGGAATGTTTTCCTCAAAAACCTTAATTTCTTTCGACTGAAGAAAGACATGAACATCTTGGATGACATGGGGAATGAGTAAATTATCAGGAATTTTGATTCTGGAAGTGAACTAATTTAACATCATTTAACACTCACACACGCACACACATACACCAGACTGAAGCTGAATCGTGATGCAACACTGACTCCAAATCATAACTCCTTATCTGTGTAATATTTTCCATGAGGTAGCAGCCTTGTAGGTTTTACATTTTCAGCAATACTGTCAATACCCACAGACTGACAATCCTGCAGATTTAAATGATCAAAGACAGTTGAGAAAAATGCACCAGCTTTAGGCCTGAGATCAGTACTTGATTTACCTCAAGCTAAAAGTTGCTGTAGTTTAGCAAAGCTAATTCTACACTACAAGACTGAAGCTCATCACCCTTTGATGTTCTAAATCTGCAACTAGTTTGCAATAAAAGCAAGCGTGAGCTTGCATTACATCCACTTATAGACATTTACTTCCTTTACATGATACCAGCAGTGTTAGTTGCATATGCCGATGCAGGTCAGGTCAAAGGCTGCATTCATCTGCACCTAAAACATGATCAATAAAAGCAGTTAGGTCAATAGAAACAGTGGGGTGAAAGAAAGGAAGATATCTTTGTTCGGAGAGTGTTGAAAGAGAGAAAGAGAAGCTCATTCAGTACAATCAATATTGTAGTCAGAATCCCCTAATGATCTCTATCTAGATGCTTTTTTCGCCTTGTGTTTGGATTTATTGCATCTGTGTTCCTTTTCTCCTTTTGTCAAATGTAGGTCTAATTTTCTCCTTCCTTTCTGTCTTTTCATACCCTCTACATCAACAACTCTCTCTCTTTTTGTAGCATGACGTATGACCTTCAATGCACCATGGGAGACTGTAGCAAGTGAGAGGTTATTTTGCACTTAATTGCCGTGGTGACAGTGCCGCTGAAGGGTAGTCTTTAAGATTCTGCTGTAACATCACAGGTCAGTGACATGGCATTTCATGTCTCCTAAAGCTGTCATATTACTACAGCAGGCTGCTTAAAACTCCAAACCACTATTCCAAGCTATTCTCTGAGGAAAAACAGAACGGTTTGCTACCACAGCATGCCTTTACTGAGACAACCAAAACATTAGTTTGTTTTAAACTTGACAGGTCTTTGATTCTGCTGTCTCTTTTATGGGAGCTAACAATTTGTTTGACATTAAATTAAATAATAGTTCACTCAAAAATACAAATTTAAATTGCTGAAACTTTCCACATGTCTTCGAAGATGTGGTTGAGTTTGTTTCTTTATCGGAACATATTTGGGGAAATTTAATAATAGCATTATTTGCTCACCAGTGAATCCTCTTCAGTAAATGAGTGCCGTCAGAATGAGAGTCCAAACAGCTGATAAAAACATCACAGTAATCCACAAGTAAGACTCCAGTGTATCAGTTAATGTCTTTTTAAGTGAAAAGCTGTGTGTTTGTAAGAAACAAATCAATCATTAAGGCAGTTTACCTTTAAACCATTGCTTCTGGCCAAAATTCGACTCCATAATCCATAATAATGTGAAGTCCTCCAGTGAAAAAGTCCATCCTCTGTTATCCTCCCCCTGTTGAAAAAAACAGCATATGCTGGTTAGATATGTTTTGAAGCATTGCAGCTAGTTTGAGCTGGTATAAGGTGGTCCTTAGTTGGTCATAACCTGCTTATAACCATCTCATGACAAGCTTTAACCAGCTCATTAACAGCTAAGGACTAACTAAGGACCAGCTCAAACCAGCTGTCACGCTTTAAAACATACCTAACCAGCATTATGCTGTTTTTTTTTTCAACAAGGTCTTCCATCAAAATCCATCAAAACTCTGTTTTGCACTGTTTTCGCATGTAAATGGTGCTTAATCTGTGCATATTTCTCTCCTGATTCAGATGGGACTACTTTAGTGAGCAAGCGATGCTAAAATTTCTCTAAATCTGTTCCAAAGAAGAAACAAACTCATCTACAGTGGCATGCAAAAATTTGGGAACCCCTTGCAGAATCTGTGAAAATGTAATGTAAAGTGCATGTTATTTTTTATTTAGTGCTATCCTGAGTAAGATATTTTACATTAAAGATGTTTACATATAGTAAAAAAAATAATTCTTAATACTGTGTGTGGTTACCTAGATGATCTACAACATTATTTTTTGTTTGTTTGTTATTTTGTTTGCACATTCACTTGTGCTCCAGAAGGAAACATGATGCATTAAGCCGGGGGGTGAAAACTTTTTGAATTTGTACTTAATTTGTCTTCCGGGAAACATGCAAATCAGAATTAGCTTTATTCCCCAAGTGTGCGCAAACACACTAGGAATTCGTTGTGGTTTTTTAAGGTGCTCTTGGTACATGCATACATACATGCATACATATCTGACATGAGAACAGAAAAAACATTTAAATAAAAACTTAAAATAAATAATAATGTGTATGAAATAATATCTTCTGTGGATTCCAAAGGGCAGTATTAAATGGGGAAAAAATGATATTTCAACAAAATAAGAAAAATTTGGACATCTTCATCCTGTTCAAAAGTTTTCACCCCCCAGCTCTTAAACCATCATATTTCCTTCTGGAGCATCAGTAGCTGAGTTTAAGTCCCTCAGTTGTCCTCAGTGTGAAAAGATGAATCTCAAAATCATACAGTCACTGCTGGAAAAGGTTCAAATATGCAAAAGATGCTGGAAAACCAAAGAATCTGTAGGACATAGAGGACTTTTCTGAAGAACAGTGCTCAGTTTAACTGTTCAGAACAAACAAGGGACTCATGAACAACCATCACAAAAAAACAGTCATACAGTCAAACTTTTGAAGGGGGTTATTTTAATAATTTCAATATGTAATCATCTTTAATGTAAAATATCTTACTCAGGACAGCACTAAATAAAAAATAACATGCATTTCATATGATCTCTCTTGTTTTTTTTTAAAATGATTCACATTTTCACAGATTCTGCAACGGGTTCCCAAACTTCCGCATGCCACTGTGCATAATGGATCCATGCATCTGCACTTTTAAACTAACCTTCAGATTATGATTCATCATGGCACATTAATATAAACACCAAATACAACCAAAAAGGTGGTGTTATCTCAGTCTGCGTTTGTAGACACAGCCTTTTGGCCACACACAGAAGATAGACACAGAAAAATAGGGGTTGAACCTTTTGGGGTACCACAGCTTGTTGCTGAAGAACATCTTTGTACCTTTTTTTTTTTTACCCCTAATAGGTATATATTAGTACCTTAAAGTAGTAATACGTACCTTTAGGGTACTAATATGTACCTATTAGGGGTTAAAAATGAACAAAAATGTTCTTTTAAGGATACTGCTCCAGTAACAAGCAATTTTAAACCCCTATTTTTCTGTGTGTATGTTATGGAGGCTAACTGCTAGCATACACAATAACACAAAACATAACACTGAACCCCATTTTATGGACAAAAGAAAAGCATTTTCTGTATTCTGTTAATGCAACAAAATAACATCAAAATAGATGTAGAGGTAATTCTGGGGTTTATTTAATGATTGATAACAGTAGAGAGACTTATTGTTATTCATTCCTGCTTTAAAACCTTGATCTTAAATCTTGATTCTCCTTGAAATCTCGGGAATGACAACTCATTACAGAAAGGCTCAGACTCTCAGTAATGGTTCAGTTGAATTTCTGTGCTTTATATTCAGTAGAAAAACAGCTGTTTCCACTGCTAGTCTCTTGTATTGAAACTCAGATGAATTATGCAGCATACCTTAGAGCCAACTGAACCGTGCTGTGCCTCTAATTGGGCTGAATTTCACTGAGAGGTTATCAATAGAGGTATTTCATGCACATTTGTTAGAAACTCACTGAGACAGTCTGAATATTACTGCCTTAGATGTAGAGTCTGGAATTGAAGATTTTTTTAAATTAAAGTTATTGGTTTGTCATGGTTTGATCAGACTCTGTGACATTATTATCGCAAAATATTATCACAAACAGATTTCATGTCTCAAAATGAATTGTTCTGGAATGTGTTGATAACATATGCTTGATACAATGCACAAGTTTACAAGTCAAAAGGTTATATTTATATACAGGAAATATGCTGAACTTGTTGGCAGGTCTTCATGGTTTGCAGGCTGAGTTGGTGAGAGCTGCTTATGCGAAAGAAACCTGATCTCATTAGTATTCATAAGTGCTTGTACATTATGTTTACACATACATTTGTGTATGTCTGGATTTACACTGAAACAAACAATACAGATGTGTTGACAGCACTGAAAGTTATGTATACACATCTACATACACAATAAATATATTTAATCATTTTTTAAATCTAAATATATATTCATGTAGTATAAACATGTATGTGCACTAGAAAAGTTTTGAAAAGTATTTTCTTGTAAAAATGAAAGCTGGCATGATGTTGAGAAGTTGTCATTTTTTGTGTGAACTGTCCCTTTAATGGTGATTCCCTCCATAGTGGCCATAAAATGCTTGACTAATGAGTCTTCCCAGAAGTAAATCAACTAATGTGATAGATGCAAGTAGCTCTTATATGCACAGTTGTTTTACAAGTACAACCTCAGTGTCACAGAAAGAAGAGACTAAAAGCACTCCAGACAAACACTGAAAGCGAGAGAGGGAACCAGCCAGCCACGAGTGTGTGAATTGAAGGAAATTGAGAGACATAAAGGCTAAAGGGAGGAAGGGGAAGAACTCTGGGTTTGATTCTGCTTCAGAGGGGCATGTGGTGCCACTGACTGGCGGGCCGGCGATTAATGAGAGTTTGATTTAAGGGCTGTTCTCAGAGCAGCCGTCCCCGGCGCAGACTCTGGCTTTGGTGTGGTTGCTCTTGCAGACATGTTAATCATGGCTACAGATGACTCTACCATACACTTCCAGCAGGGCTGCAGTCTGCACGTTGCTCGGCCCATTAATAACCTCAGAAGGCACGGCTGCCTGACTGCATGCTGGCGCAGGAGTCGACTGATGCCCCGTGAGTGAGCGAGCGAGCTGGAGGCCTCGCATGAACAGTTGCTGCCGCTGCCTCCACAGATGAGATTTTTAAATCAGATTTTCACAAGGTTTCATTTTGGCAGCTGTGTTTCATTTTGAATTCGGATTTGATTTTAAAAGATAGGTTATTGCAATATACAGTACATAGATAAGTCCAAAAGACTAGTGAAAAAGCTTTTGTCTTGAATTTTCTTTTTTTCATTTAAAATTATAATAACAATTTTATTGAAGTTCTATGCAAAAAAGAAAAAGAAAATCCTTAAAGGGACAGTTCCCCCCCCCCCCCAAAATGAAAATTCTGTCATTAATTGCTTACTCTCATGACATTCCAAACCCGTAAGACTTTTGTTCATCTTTAGAACACAAATTAAGATATTTTTGATGAAATCTGAGAGCTTTCTGACCCTGCATAGACAGCAATGCAATTACCATGTTCAAGACCCAGAAAGGTAGTAAGGACATCATTAAAATAGCCCATGTGATATCAGTGGTTCAACCTTCATTTTTGAAGCTTAACAAGGTTAACGGGGACGACTGAAACAAAACTCTGTGGGCCTGTTCGACTAACAGAACCAAAGGTCTGAGAGAAATTTGAAAGAAATCTGCCACTGCGGGTTGATACTGCATTTTTCAACGGCGTAAACAACTGTACCTTGTGCTAACCTTGTGCTTCACACATACGTGCGATTTTCGTAACATGCAATAGAGCTCCTTATTATAACTTTGCCTCTAGAACCACTGCTGTCAATCAAATTGTTTGCAGTCCAATTCTCTGGACTCTCTAGGTCAATAATTATCAAAAAAGAATGTTGAAATTTTACCCTTTTGGAGACTATAATGGGGTCAGTTAGAAAAGGGGCCTGTCCAAAATCCTATAAAGCCTAAAGGAAAACTCAAAACTTCACAAAACCTGGTGAGCATATGCGACAGGTGATTCTAAACAAGCATGCAAAGTTTTAAGGAGATCAGACCACAGCTGGCGCTAAAAGTTAGAAAGGACTCAAAACACTGTATTTTCGATGGTAAAAGACCTAGATTTGCCAAAAAATGCTTTTTTTCAGTGATTTAGTTGGGTACAGCCTTGCTTAATAATGTCACTTTCCTTATATGCTTAAGTGCCTTAAATGCATGAACACTGGTAATCGCTGCTTGCTCTATTTGAAATAGAGATGTATACATCATCTGAAGCTAAATAAATTAGCTTTCAATCGATGTATGGTTTGTCAGGATAGTTGGCCAATATTTGGCCAAGATACAACTTTTTTGAAAATCTGGAATCTGAGGGTGCAAAAAAAATCTAAATATTCAGAAAATCACCTTTAAAGTTGTCCAAATTAAGTTCTTAGCAATGTATTTTACTAATGAAAAATTAAGTGTTGATATATTTACTGTGGGAAATTTACAAAATATCTTTATGGAACATGATATTTACTTAATATCCTAATGATTTTTGGCATAAAAAAAATAGATCATTTTGACCCATGCAGTGTATTTTTAGCTATTGCTACATGCCCGTGCTACTGAAGACTGGTTTTGTGATCCAGGGTCACATGTCTTATGCTATGTCTGTCTGTCTGTCTTTCTTTCTGCCATCTTTCTGCCTGTCTGTAAAGTCTAGGTTCAGTTCCCAAAGACTGGTCGTTCAGCCCTCTTCATTTACTTGTATCCCAGTGTAAGTAGAATAAATGTTTGAAAGGATAAATGTTTAGTGAGATCTTTTGACTGCCTTGAGACTTTCCATTTCCCAGAAGGCCAATGAGATAATCTACTGGGCTCTGTACAGTTTGTGATATCCGTTTTAGGCCAGTATAAATTGCTCATTTACTTACTAGCAGGGGAAACTCAGATGGCTTCACTCCAGTGTAACGAGTGAAATATACCTTGTGAAGGTTGTCTGTCTGCACAACAGGCTAAGTATACCAGAAGGCCAGGCCTGAAAGCTTACACTGCAACACCCACAGCTCTGTCATCATAAGAAAACATACATTGCCCTGTTTGGCTCGGCTGTTAGAGTGTTCACACAAACATCGTGAGACCCAAACAGCGCTCTCAAGGGCATCGGGGGAGTCCTGCGCTCCTTAGCGGGAATGCAGGTCGTGTAACAGCTCATCAGGGCTGGCATGCAGGCAGAGAAAGAGAGTCTTAACAGAGCAAAACACACAGAGGGGAGAAATCAGCCAAGGTCAGACAGGGCCAAATGCCTGCTTCCTGAACACCTCCCACCCCACCACCCGACACCCTTCCTCCCTGCTCGCCTGCCTAACATTACCATCAGCTCACTGATGGCTGACCTCATCAGATAGAGCAAGGGTTCGGCAGGGTCATACGCACGGCTACAGACAGACCCTCACAGACAGCCCAGCGTGAGCCCTTCGGCCCAGGGGTCCGAGGCCTCTCGACGCAGTCAGCAACTGCACAAACAGCTCACTGTTACGAGGCTTCTCAAATCACTTCCAAGCACTTAATGTAGGGCACATTTACTGATGAATGCGGTGAGGTGGGATGAGTTCAGATGAGGCAGATTCTGCTTGTCTGATGTGATCGAATGCTCCGCTCCCATGGGAAATCTCCCCACAGGATGATCAGCACCCCATGCAAACCACCTTTCTCAAAACAAATGGACTTGTTTGTAGATGGGGAGCAGGGCGTCTCTCTGGCCCAAACATCCTGGAGTACTTCGCCCTCTAATCCCAGACTGTTTGGATGTTTTTATGAGCTGTTTATACTTGTCGATTTATCACTATGCTTGGTAGTTCGCTTAATTATTTATCATATACTTTCAGCTTGCAGTAGAATCACAGTGTTTAAACTGTCAGATTCTGGCCTGAGTTTAATTCAACCTAGGCTTGCTTTAAAAACCTTTTTTCATTTTTGAAAAACTTTAAATACATACTTATAATTCACTGCTGTTTCCAGCTGAAATGGCCACTAGTGACAGAAAACACTAGCAACTTTATTCCTCTTCACACAAATCATGACTACAAGGGTAGATTATTGATTAATAAAGATTATTGATTATTAATTAATATTTTGACATGGTTGCTTAATACTATGTTATGACCTCTAAACACTTTTACCATAGTGCATAATTTTTAAACTAATACAACTGATTTTTGCATCATAACCAGCTCCACATGTATGGCTTTTCTGACATAGTAAACTTGCTCGATACCCCACCCGGTACTATATTGCACTTGCAATACAGAAAATCTTAAAGACTTGTGGAATAGTGATGGGTCGTTCTTGAACGATTCGTTCATTTTGAACGCATCTTTAATGTGACTCGGGAAGAACGAGTCGTCTCGGGAGTGATTTGTTCAGTCCCGCATGTGTATTTGCGTAACATTCTATAGTTTCTGTACTGGAATTAGTTCACCTGTTTCGAGTCTTCGGGTTTTTCGAGTCGTTCGTTCATCACGTGACAGCCCCATAAGCTTAACAGCTTGACAGGCTGTCACGTGATGAACGAACGACTCAAATCCAAAGATTTGTCAGATAAGACGTGAGGTGAGCAAGTCATAGACTAAAGACCCAGGTAAACAAAGAATTAATCTTTTCTGTTTCTTATAGCATTATAGTTTTGTCTTGTTTGTAGTGTGATCAACGTTTGTGTAAGCAGTAGATGTGTTAGGGAAGTAACGTAACATTTATTATAGTTTGCTAAAATTAACAAAATGACTCAGAAAAAGAAGTCGGTAAAATTATTTGAACTTCCCATCACTATTGTGGAAGCGAGCTAAAATGGCACAGTTACTTCCACAAATGCATTTTTATTAGGGCTGTCAAACGATTAATCGTGATTAATCGCATACAAAATAAAAGTTTGAGTTTGCCTAATAGATGTGTGTGTACTGTGTGTAATTATTAGGTATATATAAATACTATATTTAAGAAATATTTACATGTATATGTATTTATTATAATTTTTATATAATTTATATTATATATAAACACAAATATTTTGTACACAACATATTTCTTTTAAATATATATATATTAATTTGTGTGTATACTACATAATTACACACAGTGCACACATATATTACGCAAACTCAAACTTTTATTTTGTATGTGATTAATCATTTGACAGCCCTAATTTTTATCTAACATTTGAAACATTTGGTGGTACGTCACTACTTGGACATTTAATGTCTGAGCTGCCGCATTGTACAACGACCAGTGTAATAAAATGTTGCCAACTTCACATTACTCTGTTTTAGAGACAGTGGAACATGAATTTAGTGCCACACACTGACCATTTCACTTTATAAGTGCACTGCAAAACATTTAAGAAGCTAAGTAATATCATTTTGCAGAAATGTTGCCACAGGTATGTTTTTCCAATGAGTCTGGGTTGGCTTTATTTCAGTGTTACTGCCAAGGATTTAAACACCTTTTTGTGAGAGAGATTCATAGTGTTAATGAATTTTTGTCATGGCATGAACATGGATCACTTGACGCAAAGTCTATTTAGCCATTGATTTTTGAGACATTTTAGCAGGTTCTGTGAAGGCCGTTTCTGGCAAGCGTTCGCAGACTTAATCCCCTATTTTTTAAAGTCTCATTAATATAGTGCTGACAGCCCAGGGGAAGCCCGAAACGCTTTTTTGTGCGCATTATAAATGAGGATCTGAAAAGGAAGGTCTCCTTTTTGGAGTCGACACTGTTTTCTGCATTTAGCGTTTGCCATCTTTCCTATCCTTTGAAAACCAGAGCCCATCTGCTACCCAGTGCAGAAAGATCTCGGTCATTAGCTGTACTTAAGCTATTGGGGAGAGAGGGAAAAAAAAGGTCCAGCAGGAAAATTTAACATCTCCCATATGCTTTCTAAAATCAGCCATTTGCGCTCTGAGCCAAATGGTGGGTTGCACTATTTGTTCATGTGCTTAGCCTCTGCTGCTGGAGTCATTTTTCCAATCTGTGTTGAGCGTCTCCTGCTGAACTTTCCTTCACACAATAACGTAGCAGCGCAGAGGCCGCAGAAGAGAGCTGGAAAGCCCCACCCAAACCTCTGAAGCTAATGACAGGGTAGAAAAAGCACTCTGTCAACCCCAAACTAGCATTATGCTAACAGCTGATGATATGAATGTTCATGTTTCCTGTTTATGACACAAAATCATAAAAAGCTGTAAAGTGTTTTGAACGGTAAACTTATGGAATCATCACCACCTCAGAGTAAAAATGAGATTGGGTTTTAAATATTGTGAATAACATACTTGCAGTTTAGAGAATTAAATTAAAATGTATATTTTGAGATATAAGGTAGCAATACTGATGCTTTATTGTTTTGGTTTGTTTCCCTTATTTCAGTTCAAACAGTTATTGAGAATTGGTACATAGCAGCTTGTTTAGTCTATAATACATGCTGCTTTCTGAGGCGCATTTATGTGGGGAGCACAGAGTTAAATAAGCCATTTATTTGCTCAATCAAGCAGGGAAATTGAAATGGTTGACGCGTTTTAACTGCGGGGCTGATTGCTGTATATTTTGATCTTCTTTTACAGTTTACTTTGTGAATTGCTCTCACCCTCCCTTCGCTCCTCGCTAATTGAAAGTGAGTGATTACCATGGACTGCTGGATGTGATGACATCCCCCTTTTCAGTGGCGGAAAGTAGCCTTCTGTTTTGCATATGTTAAATTGATAAATTATTCAAATCTCAATGGCGAGGAACCAATCAGGACGGAATACTGAAAGCTCTTATTTCATCAGCGCACAAAACAAAACAAGATTAAATCAGAAGTACTCTGAATGATGCCCAGAGGCCTCTGGGCTGAACATTTTATTTTCTGAGAACAAAATACATTGAGAGAGTCACATAACTCATATTTGATGCAGTTCCTGTGCTTGCAAATGTTGCCATTATTTACCTTGCAGTGTTCCAAATCCATATGACTTTAGTTGGTTAGTTTTAAAAATTTCCTGATAATTTACTCACCCCCATGTCGTCCAAGATGTTCATGTTCTTCTTTCTTCAGTCAAAAAGGAATTACGGTTTTTGAGGAAAACATTCCAGGATTTTTCTCCAAATAGTAGACTTTAATGGGGATCAACGGGTTGAAGGTCAAAGTGTTCTAGACAATCCTAACTGAGGAATAAGGGTCATCAGTCATTTTCTAAAAAAAGAAAGAAATTGATATACTTTTTAACCACAAATGCTCATTTTGCACTAGCTCGACTTTACGCATTACGTAGTCAAGTTGGAAAGCTCACTCAAAGCGTAGGCAGTAGTACCGACCCAGTATTTACAAAGCCAACGTGCAAAGAAAGTCAAACAAAAAAAGGTATGTGGTTGGAGATGATGTTGGAGGAGAAAATTTGAGTTTTTCGCCCTACACTCTTAAAAATAAAGGTGCTTCACGATGCCACAGAAGAACCTTTTTTGTCTAAATGGTTCCATAAAGGACCTTTAACATCTGAAGAACCTTTCTGTTTTACAAAAGGTTCTTTGTGGCTAAAGAAGGTTCTTCAGATTATAAAAAGTTAAGAAAGAGATGGTTCTTTAAAGAACCTTTGAGTGAATGGTTCTTTGTGGAAACAAGAATGGTTCTTCTATGGCGTCGCTGTGAAGAACCTTTATTTTTAAGAGTTTAACCTACCTTTTTGAACCAAAGTACACAGATGAAGAACTAACCACGCATGATGTTTCCAACGTGAATATGTAATGCCACCTGCAGAGCTTTTTTTTTAGAAAATGACAGATCGTTTAACTAGATAAGACCCTTCTTTCTCGGCTGGGATCATGTAGAGCCCTTTAAAGCTGCATTGAAACTGCAGTTTAGACCTTCAAGCCATTGATCCCCATTGAAGTCCACTATATGAAGAAAAATCCTGGAATGCTTTCCTCAAAAACCTTAATTTCTTCCAAAGACATGAACATTTTGGATGACATAGGGGTGAGTAAATTATCAGGAAATTTTTATTCTGGAAGTGAACTAATCCTTTAACAATAACAGCTTTGTTTTGTGTCAGTACAGGTTTGGAAGTAAGGGCAAGTAAATGATGGCAGGATTTGTGTATTTTGAATGAACTCTCTTTTTAAATTTCCTTAAAAGCTAAGTCTAATTTCCTGTGTAAATCCTGCTTATTTCAGTGTGCTTCTACTGCTTTAGTACAGGCTGGCTAAATCTTTCATTTTTTTTCTAAAAGTATTTAGTTGTGAAGAGATGGAAAAAATAGTCAGTGGTGCAGACTGGAGGTGGACTTGAATAATTCATCGGTCTGGCCGTGTTCCTGCTCTTCTCTGTGTGATAATGAAAGGGACCCTCTGGGACCCCGGTATCTGCCGGTCAGTGATTCACATAACACCCGGCAGACAGATAACCTGCACACAGAGGCAGGCCTTTGATTGTTTCTACAGTTTTATATTTTCTGCACTCTATTAAATATTTATCCCAGGCAGTTGCTCGAAAATTATCAGTTGCGGCCATTGCCGGCGCTCGCTCCTGCCCGTGGCATTCGGAAAAAGGTTACATTTGTAGCTTCATGCTCCGAGAGAGTGTTGTTTAGGTTTTTTCCTCGTTTCGCCGCAAGCCTGGGTTTGATGCTCGCGTTTTGATGTCGGCGTCGGGCTCTGACTGTTAGGTGTCTCGTGTCAGAGCGCTCAGTAATTCCTCCTCTCATGCCCTGTGGCACTTCAATCACCAACACGGTCAATCTGCACTCGAGAGATGAGTCTGCAACGGCTTCCAGATATGGAGTGCAGATTTCCCCCCTCCTCTTTTCCCTACATAAATACTGTGTTCCTTGTCTATG
This sequence comes from Labeo rohita, assembly GCF_022985175.1. NCBI lineage: Eukaryota > Metazoa > Chordata > Actinopteri > Cypriniformes > Cyprinidae > Labeo > Labeo rohita. The sequence goes on along the minus strand of NC_066888.1, from coordinate 19,424,578 downwards.
TATGTGGGGTTGTTTTGGTCGTTTTCCATACTGACTTGTTTGGCAGTCTCGCCTTCTCCGTTAGTGGAGCTCAGCGGGTCTTTGCCCCCACCTCTCCGTCAGTGCGAACGCCACACAGTCCTGCCTGTGGTAATTAAACCTCTTGGGCAGCAGGAGGTGAACTAAGGCTCAAATCCACACAGTGTGTCCGCCAATGACCCCCTGCAATCTTCGGTAATTCAACCACCCCCTCTGGCTGTGAGAGTCCTGTTTGGTTACACATCACCGGCTGGATAAACAAAACTGTATAGGAAGATGAGAAAGGAGGAGTGCTGGAAACACGAGGGAGGCAGACTTATTAAAGGGCACCAGAATGTGGCTGCAGCAAACATAATGTGAAATTCCTCTGCACATCAGTGAAACATCTGAAACTTGTGCATATCACTGTTTAATGTGGTGATCAGACAGTGAAAATAAATGCAGGAACTTTTAATTGAATGAAGCCAGTTGGTATGTTTGCCTTGTGGCTTGACTGCTTGCTCACTTCCTGTTAGTGAAAAGAGTCCCAGACCCACTTTGAAGAATACAATACTTCTCTGTTGTTGATTGAATTATATTTTTGACATTGGTACTTTTCTTCAACAAAGACTGCATTAAAGTGATCAAAAGAGATCTATGTTACAAAAGATTTGTATTTAAACAAATGTAGTTCATTCTATTCATCACTGCCACAAAAAATATTTAGCAGCACAACTGTTTTCAACATTGATAATAATAAGAAATGATAATAATAAGGATCATGTGACACTAAAGACTAAAATGATGACGTCACAGGAATAAGCTACATTTATAAAAAGTATTCGAATAGAAAATAGTTATTTTTAGGGATGCCCCCAATAGTCGACTAACCGTTAGTCGACGAGAAGAGGCTTGGTTGACTAAAATTTTATTAGTCGCTTATTCGGAGACGGACAGAACTTAACAGCTGGTCTATGTGGTAATATAGTACTTTAGGCAGGACATCCAAACACTCACCTATCATTCATCGATTTCAAATACGGCTTTTGAAATATGTAAGTAGTACAGTCTAATGTTAGCCTAGAAAAATGTGCGCTATTTAAGTGTCTGTGCAGAGTGTGAAAGCTGAATAGTTGCATGACAGATCGAGGAGCCAGTGTGGTCACTTGCTCTTAAAAAGTGATTTTTAGTCATACAGATAAAAGTAATAATCTTTTGAATCTGTAAAGATTCTACGTTTATTTGTGTGCATTCAGAATAACAATGAAACGTTGCGCTTTTGTAAAATAATGAAAGCATTGCACTTTCTGCCGTCTCGGTCTCTGTGAACTTTTAAATGAACAAATTCAAATAGAAAACAAATATTTTCAGATTATGTAATCCAAATGAAACATGCATACAGGCACATCACTACTGCGGAGATGACGAGTCAGTGTCGCCGACTTCATCTCTTAAACTGAAAACAAAGAAAGCGCTAGTTTATCCATAAATTATCAGAACGTTAATGCAGTCTCCTTGCTGTTTTTCCCTGATACATTCATAGTTATTGTAACTGCCAGTGTGCTGTGGCAAGCTTTTTTTGTGTGCATATATATGGTTTATTAAATGTGCCACTAATAGTTGACTAATCCTTAAAATGAATGACTACTAGTCACCCAGAAAAATCTTTAGTCAAGGGCAGCCCTAGTTATTACAATAATATTTCACAATATTCCTGTTTTACTTTATTTTTTTATTTTATTTTTGATCCAATAAATGCAAACTCTGTGAGCAAAAGAGACTTATTTCAAAAACATTTAAAACTCTTACAGATCCCAAACTTTTCGAACAGTAGTTCATGTAATATTAATATTTAGTTTTATCTATCATTCTCATATAGACACTTTGCATGTTTATATTTGCAGCTCTAATCAAGCTACAGCAGGTTTTTGTGTAGTGAAGCAACAGTCTTCATGTGTCTGTCAATTATACTTGACAAAATGGATAATCAAATATTTTAAAGAACAAAAACATGTGTGTCACACAGAGAAAGTGCTCAACACTGAGGCCAGTTGTAGTCTGATTAACATGTAGGCCTATACATACTGGATTAAGCCAGCAGTATCTAAGTCTGTTAGTCTGGCTTTGCAAAACTGGTACGATTTCAGTTAGACATCAGCATTTACATTTCAATAAGACATATTATTGCTGTGGTCCGACCAAAATCAAACCATTAAAGTGCACTTAAAGTACACCTACTGTAGAGAGAGGAAGAGAGTGTTTGCTGTGAAGGCTTATGGCCAGTGTTGTAACAGACACACTCTGGAATCGTTCATCCTTACCATTCAGCACTCAAGCAATCAAAACTATGTCCTGTGCAGTAAATTTTTACGTATTGTATATCTTTAAAAATACTGTCTTGTTTTTAAGCGATCCTGTTCCTGTTTCCTTTCCACCAGCATTTGTCAGTGGAATGAAGAGGTCACACTTGCTCACCCTACAATTGTACCAGGATGTTAGCAGTAAAACTCAGTGTGTTAACACACTCCATGTTGTCCAATTTGTTACAGCCTCGATCCTTGCATTTTTGTATAAGCTGGTTGCTCATTATCTCCATCATTTAACTATAACCCCTGCTATCTCTCTGTTTTTATACTAAACAAGCAACAAACTCTGGGAACCGCCTCATCTAAGCAGCTGTTTAATAGATGTATTGTTTATGTAATACTTGTGTTCTGTTGCTAGCTTAACGAGCAAGACTTCCTTGGTCAGTGGAAAAGCATGACCTTTTTCCTAAAGCTAAATGAAGTCTTGCTATAAGCTTAGGTAAGGGAATAGTGCACCCAAAAAGAAGGTTTGCTCAAAATGTACTCAGGCCATTCAAGATGTAGATGAGTTTCTTCATCTGAGCAGATTTAGAGAAATGTGGCATTAATGGGTGCCGAATGATGGTTATTGTGGATTATGACTGGTATTTTGGCCAGAAGCGATGTTTTAAAGTTAGAATGCTTTAAGAATGCTTTTAAGAGATTTTTACACAGTTTTTAAGACATTAACTGATGGACTGGTGACTTGTTGATTACTTGTGGATTATTGTTATGTTTTTATCAGCTGTTTGGACTCTCATTCTGACGGCACCCATTCAATGCATAGAATCCATTGGTGCGCGAGTCATGTAATGCTAAATTTCAAACTAATCTACATTTTGAATGATCTGTGAGTAAATTTCATTTAGGTTTCATTTTGGGGTGGACTATTTATTTAAAGTTATATTTCACCCAAAACCGACCCGACTACTTCGAGTTGAGGTTAAAAGTTTACATACCTTGCATATACCTTGCAGAATCTGCAAGATGTTAATTATTTTACCAAAATAAAAGGGGTCATACAAAATGCATCTTATTTTTACTTTAGTACTTTTTTACATAAAGTTTACATTTAGTCCACAAGAGAAAATAATAGTTTTAAAATGTATAAAAATGAACCTGTTCAAAAGTTTACATACACTTGATACTTGAATGAATGATCCACAGCTGTGTTTTTTTGTTTAGTGATAGTTGTTCATGAGTCCCTTGTTAGTCCTGAATAGTTAAACTGCCCGCTGTTCTTCAAAAAAATCCTTTAGGTCCCACAAATTCTTTCTTTTTTCAGCATGTTTTTGTATTTGAACCCTTTCCAACAATGACTGTATGATTTTGAGATCCATCTTTTCACACTGAGGACAACTGAGGGACTCATATGCAATTATTATAGAAGGTTTAAACGCTCACTGATGCTCCAGAAGGAAAAATGAAGCATTAAGAGCTGGGGGGGGTGAAAACTTTTTGAATTTGAAGATCAGGGTAAATGTAACTTATTTTGTCTTCTGGGAAACATGCAAGTATCCTCTGTAGCTTCTGAAGGGCAATCCAAATGAAAAAATATGATATTTAGGCAAAATAAGAAAAATGTACACATCTTGTTCAAACATTTACACACCTGGCACTTAATGCATGGTGTTTCCTACTGCAGCATCAGTGAGCATTTGAATCTTCTGTAATAGTTGCATATACTGAGTTCCTCAGTTGTTCTCAGTGTAAAAAGATGGATCTCAAAATCATACAGTCATTGTTGGAAAGGGTTTAAATACACAAAATGCTAAAAAAAAAAAAAAAAAAAAAAAAAAATCTTTTGGACCTGAAGGATTTTCCTGAAGAACAGCAGGCAGTTTAATGGTTCAGGACAAGAAAGGGACTTATGAACAACTATACTACAAAAAAAAAACACAGCTGTGGATCATTCAGGTAATAACACAGTATTAAGAATTAAGTGCATGTAAACTTTTAAATGGGCTAATTTTTATAAATTCAGCTATTATTTCTCTTGTGGACTACATGTAGACATCTTTTATGTGAAATATCCTACTCAGGTCTGCACTAAATAAAAAAAAACTTTTAAATCCCTCTTATTTTGGCAAAATAATTAACATTTTGCAGATTTTGCAAGGTGTATATAAACTTTTGACATCAGCTGTAAATAATAATACATTTTTTCCAATACAAATTATTTTATTGTCCCTTGCAAATGAACAAATGTTAAGAACAAACTCTCAAACATGTTGGTGCCATACAGAGGTTCTAAAAATCGGTCTAAATGACAATTCAGTTAAGCTACCTATCATGTTACCATATGTTCATCTATGAAACATAAAAGAAAATATTTTTGTCCAGCCAAAAACAGTTAAAACATTCCTAAAAATATTGTTATATAGTTTTGGTAAGTAAATGATGACAGAATGTTCATATTTGGCGAAGACACTGGCACAGACCAGGACTAAATCAGGTTTGTTTATCATGAAATGACCTGATCATATTCCTGATGCCACAATCCAAATGTGCCACATGCCAGTCTTCTCCTCTCATCCGACGGGCACAGCTGCAAATATCACAAGGATGTGATGAAAGTTGCATGTTCGGTCTCTTGTCCAATGAAATATTTAAAAGGAGAATCCTCTATTTTTTATTTCTTGTTTTTCCTTCCTATTCTTCACTCACGCCCATGCTCTCGCATTACAGGATGGAAACATTCGAGAAGGTCTCCGAGGGCCTCATCACATCTCTCTCTTTGTCTCCACGTTGAATCTCAACTCTAATCAATATTCTGCAGCCGTGGTCCTGGGGCTGGAATGAATACCCTGAGATCATTTCTTATGAGAGACCACAGGTGTCAGTTAAGCTTGTTCAGTCTCTCTCTGTCTATGCATATCTCAGCAGATGGCCGGTGCTATTTACCTGTAACTCCTTATTTGCACGCTGAAATTTTAAAGCAACAGGCTGTTTGCTTTATATTTCAGTGCGGTTTAATCTCTTTTCTTCGTGGCTCAGGTTTCCCATTCCCAAAGTATTCCATATTAAATGCTGCTTTTAAAGTGGCATCCAAATCAACACTAAAAATGGAGAGCACTCTGATTTGGTCCACATTGACTTGCTAATGTGGCTGAGAGAGGAAGGGCACCAGGCACGGCACAGCAGATGGAAGACGGCGGCGGCAGGGGCCCCGCTGGGCTACAGAAACACAGGCGCAAGGGGTATGGGGCCGTGGAGGAGGGGATACAAGGGTTGTAGGAGGACTCGGAGCGACCCTAGGTTCAGGGTTCCTGCTGGCAGGCACTGCTTAAGACCGCAGGGGGTTAAGGTGGGAGTAGGACCTTGCCCCATGCTGAAGATGAGTGTGATATTGCGACCACCAGATCAATAGAAACCATGTTGAGAGAGAGGGAGGGCGCATGGCTACAGATGCGCCCTCGGGGTTTTGTTATTCAGGAGGGCCTGCTGGAGTTGTATAATATAATTGAGAAAAAGGGGTGACGTTCTCACAGTCCAGTGAAACAAAATTAGCGGAAATTATCTGGAGCATTTTTTCTCTCTTCTTCACTAAACATTTATTATTTATGTATACTGAGCGCATACATTTTTATTTAGCTCTGATCAGTCAGCGTTTTTGTTTTCAGTAAGGCCAAATGCTGAAATGCAAAAGTTAAAATGTAGTAAATGGTTTCATTTGCTCGAGAATACATTCTGAGATGGTGAGATACTTCTGGGGACCAACAAAATGTGCTTGTAAACACACATCTTTTCGCCTGGAGGCCAGATTTGGAGCGCAGGCAAATTCAGACAGCTTTACGGCTCAATTTGTGATAGGTTATTGCCCAATAAATATGTTTTACAGCGTTGTGTTTTTCTGTTTGTGACCATTTATATGTTGTGTAGCTTATTAATCTGATACTTCTGATTCAAAGTGACAAGCCTTGTTGTAGTATGTCCTGTGGGATAATGGTATTAAAACAAGGAAGGTTTTACAGGCCACACACATAAAATGTTAATTCAGGTTTTTTAATGGGTCTCTTTCGCTGACCATGTGTACACACTTATTTGTGTGTAAAATGTGAAATGTGTGAACATTTTCACAAAGAAATCATGATTCATCAGTAAGTTCATATTTTAAATAATTTTATTTTTTAAAACACAACTGTTTTTAAAACTGATTATAGAAATGTTTCATTCAAATCAGCATTTCAGTGATTTCTAAATGATTTCTGAAATCATGTTTCATGTTTGTTGAATTGAAAATAAGAATAATAAGAATGTTTTATGATTTTATTTCAGGTAACAAAAATGTTATAATCTTTTCTGCACAAATAAATATGCAACTTTGAGGACCTTTTTTTATTTATCTAATAAAAAGATATCTGATATTCTTTTACTTTTGGCCTGTGCTTTTTTTAACAAGGCTTGTTAAAGATCTTGAACAGCATATATAATGTTTTTTTGTTGTGTATTTGTTATATTTGTTAGATATTGTAAAAATTTTTCTGCCGTTCAAAAGTTTGGGATCAGTAAGATTTTTAAGTCTCTCATCAAAGTTCCATTTTAAAATAGTGGTTTTCTATTATAATATAATATATATCTGTAATGAAAAACTGAATTTTATCAGCCATTACTCCAGTTTTCAGTGTCGCATTATCCTTCCTAAATCATTTTAATATGCTGATTTATTATTAATGTTGGAAACAGTTGTGCTGCTTAATATTTTTTTAAAATCTGTGATTCTTCTTTCAGGATTTTGATTAATAAAAGTTAAAAAAGTACAGCATTTATTCAAAATAGAAATCTTTATATTCCTTGCTGAATAAAAGTATTTTTCTCAAACAGAGAGCAAAAGAAAAAATCTACTGACCCCAAACTTTGAATGGTAATGTTTATTGTTACAAAAGATTTCTATTTTAATTAAGCTTTTTATTCATGTTTTATTCATGAAAGAATCCTGAAAAAAAGTATTACATAAAAACTAAAAATATTAAGCATCACAACTGTTTCCAACATTGATAATAAATCAGCACATTAATGATTTCCAAAGGATCATTTGACACTGCAGACTGGAGCAACAATGCTGAAATTCAGCTTTGCATCGCATTAATAAATTCTGTTTTAAAGTATATTGAAATAGAAAACCACTATTTTAAACTGCAGGAATATTTTGCAATATTACATTTTTTTTCTGTATTTTTAATCAAATAAATGTAGCTTTGATGAGCAGAAAGACTTCTTTAAAAAGCATTAAAACTATCCCAAACTTTTGAACGACAGTGTAATTTATTTATGTCATGGAAAATCTATGAAGAGATCAAATGCAAAACGAGCTAAAAGCCACCTCGGTCAAAAATGATATAATGATACTGAGTGAGTGCTTTTGACACATATTATACGTCCATCAAATACTTTTACTTCAAACTCGCTAAATCCCAGCCTCAGCTCAATTAGAAGTGCCAGTACTTACATAGAAACCTATTCATAGGAGCCTGATAAAAATACTAATTTTAAAGAAAAATGTCAGATGGATTTAGAGGCTTTTGCATCTGAACTCTTTATATATATTTGCAGTGCAACTCAAACTACAAACTCACTAGGCAGTGGCAGTTGAAATCTGCAAGTCTAGTCGAAAAAGCTAGAATACTTTTGTTTCAAATTGCCCATATTTTATTCCCCCGTCCTCACTCTCCTGCCCAGCTTTGATAAAACAGGCTTGATTCACTAAAGACAAGATGGAGAAAAATCGCTTGCTCCTAATTCCCCCTTCCACAATCCATCCAACCCCAGATGTGGGTTGACCCCAGTGCCTGCTCCAAATCTGAAATGAAGGCCATGCTGAACAAACACATCGATGTGCATTAAAGCAGCGCCTTAAATGCATCCTCTCTCTCTCTCTGAAGACCCCAACCTCATCATTTCCATTTCACCTGCCCTTTCTGCTTTGAACTGCTCAGCAGTTGTTCTCTGGTGAGCCGTCGATGAAGTCAGAGACCATATATTGTTTAATTGACCTTGTCTTTAAGGGGTTTCTAGCTTTATAATGGAACGTCTTGTAGCATTGTTATAATAGTGGCCATAAGTCACACGGGAAACAGCATTGCCATAAAGGCTGCATAGGATAGAGGCTAAAACCTTGCAAATTGAGCATCATTTTTCTCCAAACAAACCCTATTTTCAGTCACCGGCTTGTCAATAACCTTCTGACAGCCTTTAAAATTTGTTGACCTTCCGAATCGGTGAACCAGCTATAATTTATTTGCATTAGAACGCTGGTGACTGTCGGGACGCTGCTCGTGTTTGATCTCTCTGCCACACTGTAAAGAATGGGTCGTTCACATACAAGGCTGTCATGATTCCTGTGGGCCATAAGGTAAAAATATGGAAGGAGGAAAAAGAAAATCCAGGGAACGGCTATAAATTATCAGCACGACAGCTTAGTTTGTATGAACTTGGCATTGATTAATCAAAATCTCCTGAGGCTGCTCTATAACTCAGGGATGCAGTTGTGCAGAGAGGATAAGACTGTTACACGGACCATCATGGACTCCTCAGCAGTCGCATCTTTGTCCAAAAACGCAACTCTGCAATGGCACTTCAGGCAGGATTTTGTGTTCCTGGAGAACTATGGTTTTATAGATATTTGACTCTTAACTTTGGCTTTATGATCAAAGATTTCTTGTAAAGTCAAAGACACTGTGCTTTGAATCAGTTTGTTCTGTGATAAATAAAATGTCTGCACATTAAAGCTTGTTTCTCAAGGTCCAGGACTGGAGGAAGGATCTTTCCATGTTTTGTTGCATTCGATATTAACCTGTTACAAAAACAAACACATCTTTAACTGCTTAAAAATGCACTGGCACCAGCTGTCGAGGCTTACATAAAAATCCTTCCCAGCCAAAAAGTGTCCTGCCTTACAGCAAAACAGCCAAAGCTATTTTTGTTCGATTGTTTGTTTTGGGGGAAAAACATCATAACATTTATCCAGCAGTTCACATCTACCCACTTGGGGGCACTTGTCCAGCTAGTTTAACAGTCACAACTGATGTAGACCATAGATGGGAAATATTTGTCTCCATTGTCCTCATGTGCATTTGGCTGATGAACAGGGCATCCTGTCTATAATTAGAGTCACCCCGTCCTGCTCGATTTCTGTCTGTCTGCTGGGTCAGAGGTCAGTGCTTATAATTATAGTCTAGAGGTCAGGGGCCAGTATAGGCTGAGATTGAGACTAAAGCCTTCTGAAGGCCATTGTCTGTAGTAGAGGCACATAGATATGGCTGTTTGTTAATGGCTGTGATCACTTGAAAAATAATGAGTATATTACTGATATACAGTGCCTTGCAAAAGTATTCATTTTTTTTCATGTTTTGTAGTGTTGCAGCCTTTTGTTAAACTGCTTTAAATTACTTTTTCCCCACATTAATCTACACTCCACAGACCATAATGATAAAGGTCAAAACAGGTTTGTAACAACTTTGCAAATTTATTAAAAATAAAAAACTGAAAGGATTCCATTGCACAAGTATTCATACTGGGACTCTTCATATTGTTTGTTACCACACTTCAAGTGGAGTTAACAAGTGGAGTTAACCTGTGGCAAATTCATTTGAATCACTATGATTTGGAAAAGCACACACCTCTCAATAAAAGGTAAACAGCGGAGGATTGCATCAAGGCACAGATCTGGAAAAGAGAAAAAAATCTGCTGCATTGAAGAATCACAGAAGCATGTAGCCTCCATTTTCCATAATGGGAGAAGCTTGGAACAACTAGGACTCTTCCTAGAGCTGGCCTCCTGGCCAAACTGAGCAATTGATGGAGAAGGGCCTTGGTGGTGACCTGGGTGACCATAAAGAAGCAGATGGTTCAGAAGGACAAACATCATTGCAACACTTCACCAACTCTTTAGTTGAGCTCCATGATCATATATGCAGATATATACAAGACTCTCTGGTCTGATGAACCTCAATTCCAAGCATCCTGTTTGGAGGAAACCAGACACTGCTCATCACCTGCCCAGTAGCATCCCAACAGTAAAGTGTGGTGGTAGCAGCCTCATGTTGTGGGGCTGTTTTTCAGCAGTGGGAATGAGGGACTTGTCAGAGCAGAAAGAAAGCTTAACACAGCAAAATATTGAGATAGCCTTAATAAAAAACAGAGCATTCAGAACCTCAGACTGAGCATAAAGTTCACCTTTCAACAGGACAGTGTTTCTATGCACACAGCAAGAGTGACTTATAGACAACTTTGTGAATGTCCTTGAGTGAACCCAATCAAACATTTCTGGAGAAACCGGAAAAAGTCCGCCAGCAGATAACTGTTAAATGCAGATGTGCAACTTGTCACATCACACATTAAAAGACTTGAGGCTGTATAGACCAATTAGGGGTAGACGCCACAGTTACGTTACTTGCAGCTGCACACGTAGTGGTTGCAGAAAAACACTGGTAACAAGTGGAGGTAAACGGGTAAAATCCATGGAATAAGAGAAAAAAACTATTTTTTGTGCCTTTTTATGTCAAAATCGGAATGCAAATAATTTTTATAGAATAAAAAAGATGCCATTTGAAGCTAAACACAGATGTTTAAACGGACGTATTATGGATAAAAACTGCTATGATTACTCTACTTTCAAAGTATAAACTGAATTTCAACAATAGGTCTACATAATATTCACATATGCTGTTCATAGGGAACATATTGTATTATCCCTACAGTTACAGCATGAAATATTATTTAAACCTAATACTAGTAAACTTTTTAAAAATAACATTTATTTATTTTATCTCACAATTCTGACTCTTTTTTTTTCTCGCAAGTGCAAGTTTATATCTGCTAATTTGGACTTGATAACTCGATTTAACTCAAAATTAGTGAATTTGTCAGTTCTGAAGGAAAAAAAGCCAGAAGTGTAGGATAAACTTCTGTTTTGAGGCCAGGGGAAAAGAGAGAATGACGAGTTGTTTTTTCCTTGTTAGAACTGTGAGATATAATCTCAGAATTGTGAGAATAAAGTCAGAATTTTAAAATATAAAATCATAGACTGCTACTTGAACCACTCACAAAAAGTCATCCCTATTTCGAATCTGTAAGACTATCCCACTATTTAACGTTAATTTTGTTGAATAACAGTGTTTATCACTGAGTGACAAGCTCTTGTAATATGCAGAGAACACTGAGAAAATGACATCTAATCAATATAATCAATAGTCTTTTTAAATCAAACTATTTTGTACCATATCCGTGTAATTCTCTAGCAGTAAAGGCCATCTTTCCCGGGTTTTCTGCAACCATGATGCGCGCACATCCCGAATGTTTACAAACAAATAATTGGTCTGTAGATGCTTCAGCTAAGTACTGAAGTAAGGGTATGAATACTTATGCAATGTACTTATTTCATAGTTTTATTTTTAATAAATTTGCAAAGCTGTCACAAATCTGTTTTGTGCTTTGTCATTATGGTGCATGAAGTGAAGACTGATGTGGGAAAAAAGTCATTTAAAGCAGTTTAACACAAGGCTATGGGTATGAATACTTTTGCAAGGCACTGTATTTGTGTGTATGTGTATGTATATGTATGTATAAATAAGAAAAAAAATATTTACACACATACATACACTACTGGCCAAAAGTGATGTGATAAAAGAATATTTTAAAGAACATCAAATAAACGAATGCAGTCATTTTGTTTCTATTGATTACATCTTATGTGGGTCATGTTATAATTGGAAGGTGAGAAGACGAGGCTGATTTGCTCCATATGTTTCTTATCGAAGCTCTCACAATAGATCTTGGCACTCTGAAGTAGAGATCCTGTTGCTGGACCCACAAACAGCTTTCTTTGGTTGTTCTCTGTTTATGCAGCTGGGTCTTAACTGCCAGATCACTGTGATTATCATCATTAACATCACTTACCTTCAACCCTTATCCTCAACCCAGAACCATGTGCTTCACTGGGACAGCGTGTTCTTCTTAGTTCAGATATCCTTACCCAGACAAGGTGGTCCAGACATTTGGCCTTTGGATGTTCCTTTGGTAACAGTTATTTCTCTTTCAGATAAGCACGCAACGTCAAGATCACACTGTTACCGCAGGTTAAATATCTCTTTAGTAAAGTGCTGTGGAAGGACAAGAAAGCCCTAGGACACTCTGACATTTCATTCAATGTCATTTCTTATTAGATTTACTTACATATTTATGTGCCAGAATGACTCACGCTTTTAATGCAGCGTGGTAAACATGTTGTAAACATATTTGTATGTATTGTAAAAGCTTTCATAACAGAAAAGTATGCAGCCTTCATACCTCTAAGTATCAAAAAATTGTTACTATACCAAATTACCAAAATCTGTTTTACCTTCATAATATACTGACAACCACTTTAAAAACAAAAGTGATACATAGAAATTCAAATGATGATCACAAGTAGCCAATATAAGATATTTGGTAACACTTTACAATAAGGTCTCATTTGTTAACATTAGTAAATGCATTAACTAACATGAACTCACAATGAACAATGTTGTTTTTGCAGCACTTATTAATCTTTCTTAATGTTAGTTAATACAATTATTCATGTTCATTACAGTATATTAATGTTAATGTTAATAGATACAACTTTACATTTTAATAATATATTAGTAAGTTCTAAACTTAATATTAACTAAGATTAATAAATGCTTTATAAATATTGTTCATGTTAACTAATATAATTAATCTTAACAAATGAAACCTGTAAAAAATGTTGCCTGGTGTTAACATCATGGTAACACACATAAAACCATAATTAAATAAATGATTAGAAAAAAAACATAGTTGTAAATGAAAAAAACATCAAATGTGACTCTGGACCACAAAACCAGTCATAAGGGTCAATTTTTCAAAATTCAGATTTATACATCATCTGAAAGCTTAATAAATAAGCTTTCCATTGAAGTATGGATTGTTAGGATAGAATATTTGGCTGAGATACAACTATTTCAATATCTGGAATCTGAAGGTGCAAAAAATCTAAATATTGAGAAAATTGCCTTTAAAGTTGTTCAGATGAAGTTCTTAAAAATGCATATTACTAATCAAAAATTACGTTTTGATATATTTACAGTAGTAATTTTACAAAATATCTTCATGGAACATGATCTTTACTTAATTTCCTAATGATTTTTGCCATAAAAGAAAAATCAATCATTCTGACCTATACAATGTATTTTTGGCTATTGCTACAAATATACCCCAGCGACTGGTTTTGTGGTCCAGTGTCACAAATGTGATGAGTCACAGAGCATTCTGGGAATGCCATTTTATTTTTTTTGTCAGTGTAAATTATAAGGTGACTTCTTTTTCACTGTATATTTAACAGTATATTGAGATTTTATGTGAAATTACATAAAATGTCCCATTAGATCTATTACATTTTTTTTATCGCATAAAGTACCTTTAACCAATTAACAGGCTTTTAACGAAGCATTTTTACAGTCTTTTACCATTATAATTCTGATCATTTTTTTTTATCTCACATTTAAAGCCAGAGAATGAATATGAATATTGAGAGATAAATTGTTAAAAACATTAAAATGGGCAGGCATAATAAACCTCCAGAGATTGATGCAAATAGCACTGACAGCATTTTCTGTGTAAAAGCACTTGAAGGTATGACCCAAATTACTGGAATGCTTTCAAGCGATTATCTGCTCATTTCCACTGAGCTATTTACATGTTTGCTGTTTTTCTACATTGAAAGGCTATTTACAGTGTGAGTCTCGCCACATGTTCATGCTTAGATTGTGGGTCACATGATGCAGGCCACATGATAATGGGCTCAAAATGGTTTAGAAAAGGCCACAGTTAGTATGTGTGGAAACAATCATCATGAAGACCAAGACCCAAGAAAATTAGTGAGAAATGAAGAATGTGTGATCTGTGCTTTTTATAACAGCATATAAATGAATCGCTCTCACTTACTGTTGAGTACCTTGGTTGCTTTTCCATCATTTTCCACTACAATCAACACTAAGGATCCTCAGCAGCCAAAACGACAATAGCTGGACTGATTACTGTACTTGGAGAGCCAAGTGAACATAATCATAGCTACATTTGTCTTTTCTGTTTCCTTTTTCATTTCACTTATGCTATCTTAAAGCTATTTTTCTGTTATAATACTCTCTACTTCTCTAGAGAGACAACTATTAGTATTTTGAGTGTAAACACTGCGGCTCTGTGGTGATATCAAAATATTATTCTGTTTAAGAATCTCGACCAGCCCAATAAATCAGCATGGAGTCCCATCTGTTTGATCCAACCAATCATTATTTTTTCTTTTATGTCATTTTCTTCAGCATTACTGCAGTGGTCATGTTTTTCACTCACAGACTTTCAGTTTTACTCTCACTTTTCAATCTCAAGTAGCCAGTGCTCATTTACTGTGGGGTCTGTTCTGACCTCTTAAAGTTTTTGTGATGTTGTGTGTTCAAATGAAAATGTCTTGATGGAAGAGGCTCTGGACTTGTTGCTAAGGAACAGGTCTTTGATTAGCAGAGGCCCGACAAGTCTTTCGTGACAGGACCTTCCATTAATTGACAGCTTCCTGCCCTCGGGGTCTCAACACATCACCCACAACTCTCATGGTAAACGCAGCTGCCAGGTTAAGAAAGAATAGGAAGATATGTGTGTATTCTGCTAAGCGGGATATAAATGTGTTTTTTACCAGTAATATACGTCTTAGAATGTATCTTATCAGTTGCCCCCTGAATTGAATGATTCCAGTTGCTTAATGGTTCTATTAATAATGAAGTTCTAAGACAGTTCTTGAGAAATTTTTTTTTTTTTTTTTTTACACAGAATTGCAGTGACCTTTTTTTTTTTTTTTTTAGATAGGGGGTGGGAGCAGGAAAGGTCCACAAGCCGGGAAGTCGCCCGCAGCCCAATGCCGCTATATGTTGATGCGCTAATCACAAGGCTATTGGCGCAGACGGAATTGCAGTGACTTTTATACAGTCTTTTAGAGACAGCAAAATATGGAAGCCCGTTTCCAACACTGAATAAATTTTAAAAAAAAATTCTCAGAATTGCATGATATGAACTCATAATTGCGATAAATAAAGTCAGAATTGCAAGATAAAAACTCACAATTTTGATTTTTTCTCAGAATTGTGAGATATAAACTCAAAATTACGAGTTATAAAGTCCAATTTTGAGGGGGGAAAAGACTGATATGTTTTCAGAATTCCAAGTTTATTTCTTACAATTCTGACTTAACTCACAATTGTGAGAAAAAAGTCAGAATTTGCGATTTTGTATCATGCAATTCTGATAAAAAAAAAAAAAAAAAATTGTGAGATAAAAGTCATAATTATCTTTTTTTAGTATTATTATTATTATTATTCAATGGCGAAAACGGGCTTCCATAGCAAAATTCATTTCAATTATTGGCATTAACTATATAATAAACATTAATAAAATGTATTTATTTGTTTATTTGTTTTATTTTTTCAATAAAACACCACTAACAAAAGTACATATGCATTCATTTTCAACTACACATTTTTATATGAACAGTATCAGCATTGTAAGCTGTGTGTTTGATTCCCTGAAAAGAACAGAATCATAAAAGTCATTTGTTAGGCACAAATTGTCTTTTTTTTTTTAAATAATTGGCATCAATTATGTAATAAAAAACAATAAGATTTTATTTATTAAAAATGCATATGTAGTTTTGTTAGTAGTGTTTTATTAAAAAAAAAATAAACAAATAAATACATTTTATTAATGTTTGTTATATAGTTAATGCCAATAATTGAATTGAATTACTAACAAAACTACATATGCATTTTTAACTACACTGTCATGTGAACAAGTCAGTAACAGTACTGTTTCAAGCCCCATAGTTAGCTGTAAGCTGTGTGTTTGATTCCCTGAAAAGAACCGAATCGTAAGAGTCATTTGTTCAGGACACGTTCTACCTGATAGCTCTGTATGTGTTTACTCAAAAGAACCGATTCATTAGTCAGTGGCTACCATCAACTGTTTGCTTACCAAAATTCTTCAAAATGTCTTCAAAATGTTTCTTCAAAATGTTTCAAAGATACCATGCCTACACCGGATGCGCGACACTACAAATCCCACACAGTAAACTGATGGCTCGTTCTATTATGACGTACTGACGAAAAGTTCAAATGATTTTCAACGGTCGCTTTGTCGCGTCCAGTGTAGGCAGCCTCAAGCTGATGTAAACTGTCCCGTCCGGTGTAGACACGGTGAAAGTCATACAGGTTTGGAACTATTTAAGGGTGAGTAAATGATGACGGAATGCTAATGAACTAAAAAGAGTCGGCTCATAAGAGTCGAGAATCGTACTACACAGGGTCGCGTTTCGTCGTTACCGAAAGAGTTCAAACGCACTTCCGACCTTAGTTAGCTAACGGTGCTTTTGGGAAACGCACTCCACGTTGTGCTCTATGTTTTTGATCCACTGAAAAGAACCGATTCATATGAGGCAATCGTTCAGGACTCGTGCTGTGTTTTTTCAGCTGATATAAGTCATCTGTTCAGGAATCGGACTAGACTGGTTGCGTTTTATGGTTTGGATTCACTAAAAAGAACCGATTCTAAAGAGTCATTCGTTTGGAACTTACTGTGTTACCTGTTTCATGTCTTAGTGGTGCTGCTCCTATTGAAAAAGTAAAAGGGAGAAAGTGAAGGAAGCTTCAAAAGAGCATTTTAGAGGGAAGAATGCACATGAAGGATCCATTAGCAGAACCTAACGTCATTCAGTTGCATTGTTGTTGTTTAATGGAAATGGATCTTAATAAGAAGCCGTCTCTGTGGCGTGGCCTGTCTCCAGCAAATCATTATGGGGTAGATACAGGAGTTTCAGTCAGTGAAGAGCATTGATAGAGGGCAGCCCAGTGGGACTCTAGTACAGGAGTGAGATATGATATAGGCCTAGCAAGTGATTTCAAACAGGGCAGCAGGGCAAATGCTCCCTATTTCTGCTGCTGCTGTGTTTGAGGAGCAATTTTTCGTTTGACCCACATAAGAAAGCAATTTGTTGCAATACTATCAAACTTACACGGCATGCTTTTGATGGTCTATATTAAATAACCTGTCCATCTGTGTTTGATATGTCGGTCTGCGCTTTGCTTCCTCTGTGGGATTGTGTGAAGTCAAATCAAATCAGTGTCATCCTCAGAGTAAGTATAGCCAGGGTTTTGCACGTATTCTTTGCTTATTATTTGTGAAGTCTGACAAAGCGCTTTTTTAAATAAAGGAATAAAACATTGTGCGGGATATGTGTTGTAAATTATATTTTGAATAGACTCTGAAGGCTCACAAGAAGATGCATGCGTAGAGCTTAGCAAAACACATTTGAAATGACTTGAGTGTAAGCGACCCCATTTAAAAATGTTGTCACATTTTCAGTCTGAATGAAATTACATTTCTGTGCATGGCTGCGATAAAACCATGACATTTCCAAGTAATTATCTCCACATTACTGTTGAATGTTTGCTAAAAGGATTATTTTCACCCCGTGAGCTGCCCTAAGCCTGAGCGTTCTCTCTCTCGGTTAGTCATTTCCAATGGGTTTGTCACCGAGTTTGACATTGTCATGCGCCTGGCGCTTGTCCTGCATACAAATACACTCTGCCTCGCTCCCCATCGCAATAGCCTAGGTCATTTAAAATGGTAATGCTTCATTTCCTGACAGTGAAGATTGGTTCTTGTTAAATGCGGAGGGTGCGATTGGAGGAAAACCATATACAGATGACTGCCTCCAACGCTCACCTCTCTTTTTCAGGCTCTAATTAGAATTGGAGAAGTGGCCACTTACCCCCACTGAATACTTTATCAGTTACATGATTCAAAATCAAGGACAACGGGTATAAAGGACTTTATAAAGGACTCATTTGCACTGTAATTAATTGGGCTAGTGGACACCCTGTGTGAAATTAAAAGCAATTAGGCTCTGACCGCCCTCAATAACCTATTTAAAAGCTTCTGTATCCACTTACTCAGCAGGTAAATCTGTGTGTATCGTTGTTCTTTTGCTTAGCATGCCCTTCTGTGAGATCGCCGCTGGAAGATAACCACACACCTGCTTTCCTACTGGCTATAAAGGATGCTTGTCCTTGTGCAAATGATGATCATGCATATGATAGCAAGTCGATAGACCACAAAACAGAATAGCATGTCAGCTAATTGGTACCGTCAATTTCTAGCCGGATTCTTTTTATTTCATCTTTTTTAAGCCAAATTTAAAGGAACAACAGAAAAACATAAAATATTAAAATATTGTGTATTATATTGACCAGTGGTGTAGAGATATATAGGGAAACAAATACATTTGTTATATATTATTTATATATTTTAAATAATTTACATACAGTCAATATGCATGGTACATTTTGCTAAGGTGTTTATACTTTTTCCAAGATTGTTGATTATGTGTTTATTTATTCATATAGCAAACATTTTAAAAAGGCGTTTATTTTTAAATAATTTCTTATACAACCTTTAGTTAAAATGTATTTGTAATATATTGTTATTATTATTAACATTTTTTATTATTATTGTTATTTTTATTATTAAACATGGGGGGATTGCTGTGGAAACTATATACAAAAAGTTTTGTTTTACTTGTTTTGTTTTTTGGGGTTTTTTTTTCCATAGCACATATTTCGCAAAGGTATTTATTTTTTATAATTATTTTTTACATAGTTGTTTTAAATAAATAATATTATTTTAAATAATTTATTACAAGCTCAAATTAATTAATTAATTTATTTATTTATTTATACGTAGCAAATATTTCAAGGTATTTGTTTTTAAGTAATTTTTTAAAGAACATTTAGTTAAAATGTATTTATAATATTAATAATAATACTAATTATTATTAATATTATTGTTATTATTTTACATACATATTTTACATTTTACATATATATTATATACACATATCACATATATTTATGTTTTCCATTTATAGTTTTCAGAGCAACCCCCCTCACACATTTAATAATAATAATAAATAACAATAAACTATAAAAAATACATATTTATTATTAAACACGTTTAGTAATAGTAATAAAAATATAAATATTGATATGGAAACTATATATACAAAATAGTTTTGTTTTACTTGTTTGTTAACTTGTTTAATTATCCACAGCACATATTTCACAAAGGTATTTTTAAATAATTTTTTTAATTATTATTATTTTAAAGAAATAATATTTTAAATAATTTATTACAAGCTTAAGTGTTATTTATTTATGCATTCATTCATTCATTCATCCATAGCAAGAATTTCACAAAGGTATTTATTTTTGAGTAATTTCTTATGCAACCTTTAGTTAAAATGTATTATTATTATTATTATTATTATTATTAAACATGTGAGAGGGGGTGCTATGGAAACTATAAATATAAATATTGATATGGAAACTATATATATAAAAAAGAGTTTTGTTTTACTTGTTTGTTTGTTTGTTTACTTATTTAATTTCCCATAGCACATATTTCACAAAGGTTTTTTTAAATAATTATTTTAAATAAATAATATTATTTTAAATAATTTATTACAAGCTTAAGTGTTATTTATTTATTTATTCAATTATCCATATCAAATATTTCACAAGGTATTTATTTTTAAGTAATTTCTTATACAACCTTAAATTCAAATGTATTTGTAATAATAATAGTAATTATTATTTATTTATTTTTATTTATTTATTTATTTATTTATTTATTTAATACAAATAATGATTGGTTGGACTTCCCTTTTTAAAAGTGAAAAATTATAACCTATTTACAAAGCAGAACTAAGAACTAAGAAGTAAAAAGTGTCTTTTTTTTTCCTCGACACGTATCCCACATTAGCAAGTCTGCGGATGGTGTGTGTGTCGCTTGGCTGAGATGAAATGACATGGAAGCAGTGCAGTCCTCATTCAGCGCAGAGGTGATTCATGGGCCTGGCGTCGGGGAGCAGCACGTGTGATTTTCTGCCCAGGTGCACCAGATCTGTCTCATCCAGAGCAGCCCTCTCTCCCCATCATCCATAATCCAGGTCTCCACCACACTGATGCATTACTTGTTAGCGTTAGCTTGCTGTCTGATTAATTATTGTGCCACGCAAGGCTATCTGTATCTGCCCCTGCGTGAGGCTTGTCTGCATTTTCCAGGCCCACACAGCTGTCTCAATGCCCTGGAGAGGCTACCTTCTCACTATAGTCTGTTGTACCGTCTGAGAAGTTGCAGAAGGGTTCAGTTGTGATGTGATACTCTGACTTTAACAATGGCTGTAGGCTAAACATTAAATCATGTCTAAAGAGAGCATTTAGGAGTTGTGTTTTTATAGGAGCAGAGAAGAACGAAAGTTGGAGCCTATATCACAAAAGAAGACTGTTGTTTTTGAAAAACTCTAAACGTTGAGCATTACCATATGCTAAAAGCCTGTCAGAACAGATTGCTTGTTAAAATAAGGAAAATGTTGCTTTCCATCTGATACAGCTCCATAACCATCCATCTTATTATGTTTGATGTTTACCAGAACACATTTCTGGGGTTGGAAAGTGACATCACTTCTCATCTTACTGTACATCCAGCTTTGAGCAGCCAGGATGAAGATACAGACACTCTGTGAAACAACATTCAGGCTGAATCCAGGTAGGCCTGTCCACACTGCTCTTAGAACACGAGTAGTTTGTTAGTTCAGTTTTCTGACATGCTAGCCCTGCTTCTCCCTGCTTTGATCTTGAGAAGTGAATTTGAAGCTTTCAGCTCGTACCAGAAAGCAGATCTGTCTGGCTGAAGTGCATGGGCAAGGCCCGGGGTGGTAATGAACATCACACACACACCCACACAGGAGGGAGAGCGAGAGGAAAAAGGAGAAAGAGAGCATGGCCGCAGGGGCTTTGATCTCAAGTGGCAAATGCTGATGGAAAGGGCCAATGCATCAGCTAACTTTCATTTCTTTTTTTATGCGGACCTCTTTGCTGAAAAGGTGCCTGGCTGAAAAGAGCGAGTGTTTGCTTGTGTATGTGGGAGGGGACAAGGACACAGCAATAATCTGATATATCTACACACCTCTCTCTTACTCTATTTCAGGCTCTTTCTTCCCCCTCTTTTATTTCAGTCACTTTATTTGTACAGGTATGACTGGTTGTTTCAATGTTTCTTAAAGCATGAAGTATACAACAAAAGAACAGAAGCCGTTATTTAGCAGGAATTTGAACTGTGATTAGTCATTTAATTTTCAATTAAATTTAATATTTTTTAAAATATTCTAGTTTATTATATCCATGTTGGTAACATTTATTAATCTTAGTTAATGTTCATTTCAGCATTACTAATTAATGCATTATTAAAATCATAGTCATTGTTAACATTAGTTAATGCACTGTGAGCTAACATGAACAAACAATGAACGACTGTATATTTATTAACTAGCATTAGCAAAGATTAATAAATAGTGTAATAAATGTATTGTTCATTGTTAGTTCATGATAGTTAATACATTAATTAATGTTAACAAATGACACCTTATTGTAAAGTGTTAGCCATAATTTTTTACCGGGTGCTTTCCCACATATAAAAAAAATGTAGACATAATAAGCAGTATATTTTTAAACTGTTTATTTTATTTAAGCTATCAAGCTATGTTCATAATTTTAATTAACATGTAAGAGAGTTTTATACATACACTGCCCTCCAAATGTTTGGAAACGCCCTAGAAAAGTGGGGTTTTGGACAATATTGGCACAAATCCTTTTTAATTTGTGATACTTTTGCACTTATAAGGGACAACACAAACTATGAAAACATATTTTATTACATAAACAGTTTAATCAAAATATCTACCATTAGCAGCTATTACAGCTCTGCATAATATGAGCCTAAATTAATTGTATTCTAAACTTAATTGGCAATCAATTGTTGAAGCAATCAATTGTTGAAGCTATAAAGGTGTGCTGACCCAAAAATCTTTTAAAAAACTGGGCCAAGTTTAAACCAGTAACCAGACATCACAGCTGGCAAAGGGGCATGTCTGACTTTGACATGTATATATTGTCATTATTATGTAATCAAAATGAAAATTATTACTGCTGGTCTTCAATGATAATTTCAAGTTACTTTAATGTATTTGCACCAAAAAATGATAAGGATTTATGCTGATATCGTCCAAAACCACACTTTGCCAGGGGTGTTTCCAAACTTTTGAAGGGCAGTGTACAGTATCTTTTTATGCATGAAAGTGTTTGGATTCTTAAGCCATAAATAAATAAAAAAGAATGAATAATTTGTATATACAGTTGAGGTCGAAATTTTACATACACCTTGCAGAATCTGCAAAATGTTGATTATTTTATCAAAATAAGAGGGATCATACAAAATGCATGTTATTTTTTTTTTTATTTAGTACTGTCCTGAATAAGATATTTCACATAAAAGATGTTCAAATATAGTCCACACAAGAAAATAATATGTGAGTTTATAAAAATGACCCTGTTCAAAAGTTTACATACCCCTGTGTGTGTTTTTTTTTTGTTTAGTGATAGTTGTTCATGAGTCCCTTGTTTGTCCTGAACTGTTAAACTGTCTGCTGTTCTTCAGAAAAATCCTTCAGGTCCCACAGATTCTTTGGTTTTTCAGCATTACTAAATGGGGGGAAAATGATATTTAAGCAAAATAAGAGAAAAAATGTACACATCTTCAGTCTGTTCAAAAGTTTTCACCCCCTGGCCCTTAATGCATTGTTTTCTTTCTGAAGCATCAGTGAGCATTTAAACCTTCTGTAGTAGTTGCAAAAAGATCTCAAAATCATACTGTCATTGTTGAAAAGGGTTCAAATACACAAAAATGCTGAAAAACCAAAGAATTTGTGGGACCTGAAGGATTTTTCTGAAGAACAGTGGACAGTTTAACTGTTCAAGACAAACAAGGGACTCATGAACAACTATCACAAAAAAAAAACACAGCCTTATTTTATCACTAAACAAAAAAAAAAAAAAAAAAAAACAGCCTTGAATCATTCAGGTAACAACACAGTATTAAGAATTGAGTGCATGTAAACTTTTTATTAAATATCTTATTCAGGTCAGTACTAAATAAACAATAACAATAACATGCATTTTGTATGATCCCTCTTATTTTGGTCAAATAATTAACATTTTGCAGATTTTGCAAGATGTATGTAAACTTTCAACCTCCACTGTATTATATATATATAAAAAAAAACAAGTAGCATTTACTATACAGAAATATAGCACACTTTTCAAGATTTTTTTTTTTGTCTGCCCTTTTTTTAGCCCTGAAACAGCATTATAATTTAAATTCCTTTTTTCACTATTACTTTTACATTTTCATATTTTAACAATGTTTGTTAATCATGCTTTTTACTTTAGCAGTAACATGAAATTCTCATTGACAGGCACACAAACTTTCTGTTCAGTAAACTGAATCTAGACATTTTAAGCAGCTTACAGCTACACTTTGGTGTTTGGCTTCTGCTATGTGTAGATTTATGACTATTTGGATATTCCCTGACCTCACGTAAATAAGAATTCCTGATGGTCAGGTTTGTAATTTTAAATGTAATACTTCAATTTATAGTTTATGCATGTTAAGTTAAGTAAAAGTTAATCACTTTATTATGTGTATTTTTTGGATACCATATAAAGCACCCTTATACAGCATTCCAAAACTCACACTGAGCCCTTACGACTGTAAGAAGTAAACTTATGCATGCCTGGTCAGCATTTTATAGTCTGTCTCTGCTGTTCTACTTAACTCTGTCTGTTCACACAATCCAGAAGGATATAGCTGTCTCTCTACACAGACGTGCACCTGTTGTCTGGTGTAGCAGCTTTGCTGTTTCCTGCCGTCTCCCTGTCTCACTCGGGACCGTTTAGTGCATCATAACATTTCATCCCTGTAGAATAAAGCACATATAAAAGACTCCACCTGTCTTCCAGTGCTGAAGACTTTTGTTCTTTTACAGATCTAGTCTCATCATTAACAAGCTGCAGGTGCTCTGAGAGACCGAGCACAGGGAGCGAGGGGAGCTGCTAACGTGGCATAGAGTTACAGAGCCATCTGTGGAAGTGGCACCATTACATCAGCTTTGGGCACGGACCTGCCGTACTGCAAGAGTGTTCTCTGGCAGAGATGGGCGGCAGCTCATCACTGATTTTTGGCAGAAACGGCTCTCTCCGGGTTGAGATGGGCTGTTCGAGCGGCACCGGGTTCTGCACCGGGCAGTTCTGTACTGCATGTCCTGTTATTCAACCATCTTGGGAAAAAGCCTTGCCCGAGGCAAAGGCCAATTTGTGTTCCTCTCGTATCCACTCAGTTACTTTTGCCCAGGATGAGTTAATATCACAGAAGGAAATGGCTTTAGGGGACGCAGGCTTGCAGCAAATAATGAGAAAAAATCTCATTATTGGAAAGGGAAAAAAACTGTGGTTTGGCACCAAGAAGCAAGAGTTTTATTTTATTTTATTTTTTACTTTTTATTTTTGCACACAAAAATGAACTGAAGCAAAATGGAAGAATTGTTTTATATAAATTTATTTCTATAATTTATATAAAGTATTTTTTTTAATACGAAGTTCTTTCCCACAAATATATATTGTTTTAATTCATAATTTAAATGTTAGGGCTGGGTAAAAAAAAATATCAATTTCTCGATTTTAATCGATTCTCATTTGTACAAAACAATATTAATTCTTAATTCCCAAAAATCGATTAGTCTAGCCTTTTTCAGTTAGCTTGCCTCACATCCAATAAATCTCAAAAGGCTTTTTGCTTTGTTACCTTTGATATGAAACAATATCTCAGTTTTTAAATTCTGTTTTATTACAATATTTAAAGAATAAATACCTTTTTGGTATTTACGCTATTTAATGTGGAGTGACAGATCACAGTTCAAGAGAAGCGGCAGCTCAGGGTTGCCAGGATTCAAAACAAAAAACTGCTGCTTATAACTAGCCCAAATGCGTTTCAGGAGATGTTAAAAAATAAGTTCTGTGGGGGTAAAATACAGATTTTTGGTGGGGTTCCCCAGGTTATATTCGCATTCCAGAAGCGAAATATCACCTTAATGGGGTCGCTTTAACCCACGGACATAAAAAATAACCTGCGGCAACAGTGCTAAAGTAGCCCAAATCGACGGGAAAACCACAGACTTGGCAACATTGATCGTCTGATCGTCTCCTCTGCTATCTGTATCATGCCTCATGTAATCACTCAATCAGTGTTTCAACTGCGGGAAGACATAGGACTATAACCACTTGTAAACATTATGTCACGTAACTTCACATTTACCTCAGAAAAAAAAAACATTTATGGTGACCTTAACTTTTTAGTCAGCTATATACAATAATTAACTCTAAAGAGGAACGTTTTGCTAAATATTTGCACCATATAACATATACATTAAAATTTTTACTGTTCTTTAGTATTAAAGTTAATAAATACTGTTTTTATGACAACCATCATTTAAATGTTTATATAACTCTCATTTATATTTTACAGCATTAGTTGAGAGATTTTTTTTCCTTGAGACAATTTGCAGAATCAAATCACAAGCTCGTAAAGCAGAATCGAATCAAATTAGGAAATTTGTTTCAAAACCCAGCCCTAGTAAATGTAAAACAAAAAAGTAAGGATATAAAGTACCTATTTACATGCGTATACTTATTTTGGTAACACTTTACAATAATGTCCCATTAGGTAACGCTGGTTAATGCGTTAACTAACATTAACTAACAATAAGCAATGCATTTGTTACATTTCAGGAATTATCTCCATATAGTGGACTTCAATGGTGCCTGTGAGTTTGAATGTCCAAAATGCAGTTTAAATGCAGCTTCAAAGGGTGAAACAATCTGTGATTTTCTAAAAAAAATAAATAAATAAATAAAACATTTTTATACTTTTTAACCTCAAATGCTCTTCTTGTCTAGCTCTGCGATGCACAGGTGAACTCGGGTCAATACATGTGTAATCCGGGTCAATACAGTTAGGGTATGTTGAAAAACTCCCATCTCATTTTCTCCTCCAGCTTTAAAATCATCCTACATCGCTGCAGAAGTACCGACTCAGTGTTTACAAAGTGAAAACGCAAAGAAGATCAAACGGCCTTTACAAAAAAGGTAAAACAGCGGTGTAGGGCGATTTTGAAGTTGGAGGAAGAAATGAGATGGGAGTTTTTTGACATACCCTAACACGCGCATCGCAAAGCTAGACAAAACGATCTTTTTTTTTTTTTTTAGAAAAAGACAGATCGTTTCACTAGATAAGACCCTTATTCCTAGACTGGGATCATTTAGAGCCCTTTGAAGCTGCATTTCAACTGCATTTTGGACATTCAAACTCACAGGCACCACTGAAGCCCACTATATGGAGATCATTCCTGAAATGTTTTCCTCAAAAAAACATAATTTCATAACGATTGAAGAAAGAAAGGCATGAACATCTTGGATGACAAGGGGGTGAATACATTATCTGTAAATTTTTGTTCTGGAAGTGAACTTCTCCTTTAATATTAACAGATACAACTTTTAATTAATGTATTAGCAAATGTTGAAACTAACATTAACCAAGATTAATAAATGCTTTTGAAGTATTTAGCATTGTTAGCTTAGGTTAACAAATGTTAATAAATTAAACATTGTGAAGTGTCACACATTTTATTTTATACAGAAAAGCAATGCACAAATATAGAAATGAACAGATGCTGATTCAAAAAAAAACTAAAATATTTATCACATACAAAAAACAAGTATTGAAGGACAGTCGTTTAAAAAGGCAGACCGTTCCAAAAAGATGGGATGGTTTAAGATATATTAGTTAATAAAGTCTTCACTTTCTCTATGTTCTCTTAACACCAGCTTTATTTCAGAGGGAGGATAGAGGGGTTTCCTCCTGAGACCGGAGAGGAACAGATTGTGGAATTACTATTGGGCTACAGGAGTACCGGACCTGCAGGCTTCTGGCACATGAAGAATCACTGGAGCATATGTCGCCAGCATGATTCATTCATTTAAATTTATGGAGTGGAAGTGGGCCAGGTAGCGCACCGCGGTGACTGTCAACAGCACCTCCATCTTCACACACTTCACATACACCCGTCCCACCATCCTACCATATGTCCCGCGAAACACAATTTCTGATGGACAAGGACAGCTGTATCAGGTCAGTCCGGCTTTGCGCAGACACACAATGGGAACCTTTGGTGTGGAAATTAATTAGGCAGGTGCGAACACCCACTAGCTCTGCGCTGATTGGCTGGGCCTTTCAGACAGACTTTCTGCTCTTTCATTTTCAGTTAGGCCTGCTGATTCTATTTATATTTAGGATTTAGCATCTTAAACCTAAGAACTGCAATGTAAAGGTCTGAGTTATCACATAACGAAGTCCTCTGGCATTTTAAATAACCTGTGAGTTGACATTATGATGAAAGGGGAAAAAATGCTTTTGATGTAAGTTATATTTTTTAACTTAACAAGTTTATCACTTTTAAAAGGCCAAAGTAACTGTCCTTGTTGCTGTTTAACTCATTTATCTTTGGAGAAACAGACTTTATTTCTATCCTATCTGCTTTGTCAACATTTAAATTTGATTTATCATGTATAATTTATTATTTATACACTTCTGTTCAAAAGTTTGGGTTGGTAAGATTTTTTAAATTGTTTCTGAAAAAAATATATATATATTTCTGGACCCCTAATTTATATATTTATGTATTCTGTACAATGCTTTGGTTCCTTGCCTTTTTAAAAAAAAATACAATTTAGAATTTTTATGTGAAATTGCAGACCCCTAAAATCATTCCCACTTCTCGCCCCACTAAAGCTGGCCCTGCAAACACAATGGTTCAGAGTATTATTTCAGCAGGTTGTCACTCAGGTATGTCTAGCTCATTGAGCAATGCCTGGGCATGTTTCCAGAAATAAGCCATTTGTGAGCACTATTTGATATTCCCTCCACTGTTTGGGCTGCAACCTCGACCCAACAGCAACACTTCAGCATAAATCCATTATTCTTTTATAACTTAATGGACCTGAACTTATAACTATGGACAGCTTCTGAAATGAAATATTACACATTAACTTAAGAGGCTTTATTGATTTCTCTTTCACAGATAAAACATCTCAGGGCGTAATACCACTGGGCAGTTGTTTGTTTGAAAACTTCTCTTAGTGGTGAATCACTTTAATTCAAAATGAATTTTAAATCTCTTACCATACTTCATTACAAAGTGCTTCTGACAGACAGGGCCGGCCATACTGTCTTGTTTATACACAGTCAATCTGGTGTAAACTTCGGGGTTGTGGAGTGTTTTAGTAGTCGTCAACATGGAAGTATGGAGCGAAGCCATATATCTGTATGTGTCACAATGACAAAATTAGCTGTTCCTGTATTTATATTAGGATAGAATTAGGTACAGTTGAGCTCAAAAGTTTATGTACACCTTGCAGAATCTGCTAAATGTTAATTATTTTAACAAAAAAAGAGAGATCTTACAAAACGCATGTCATTTTATTATTAAGAGACTCCAGAAAGACCGTTTGTGCATCTTGCAATTAATAACAAAAAAGAGCTAACATTTTTGTTTTTTGTTCACGATTCATTTACTTAAAAGATTTGTTCAGGAAAGAAACAACTGCGTGCAGCAGCCTGCTTGAGACAAAGAAACATGTTGACATATATAATATATTTTTATACGTTAATGTAGTCTTTTCAAACATTATATGATATGATATAGTAGACTAGCTTTGTTTATGTTAAGTTAAACAGGTTTGGATTTCTGCGGTGCGCACATATAAAAGGAGAAGATAAAAAGGCAAGTGGATTTTATTTATTTATTTATTTTTCGCATTATCCCTAAGAATGTGTAATTTCTTTTATTTTTCATGCTTTTCCTTGTAAGGTATTCGGTTTTGCTAATCAAGTGGCACCTTCTGCTGAACGCCGATCAGTCTCACTGAGCCCTAGTGAGCAGCACTAGCCATCCTTCCCCTGAGCATTACATCATTCTGAGGGACAACCGAGCCAATCAACAGTCTGGCAAGATTACGCAGCATATGGGCATGTCCTGACTGCGAGGAAGAACTAAACAGGTATGTTCACAAAAAACATGGCATTTATGTATATGGGACGTCAGAATGGTTAAAGACACAGATGTTCATCATGACACAAGAGTTCATCTGCTCCTTGAGATGTCTCCCGTGAGAGAGAGAAAACTTGTTCACACCATAACAGGCACTCTGGATCATTGCCATGGAGAGGTGTGATTCTCAGCTGACTTGCTAAGCTCTCGTTTAGCCAGACCATATATCACATTTGTGCTATATTGCTTAATACTTCAGTTTCCACTTAATTTGTGACACATAATCAACACTTGACTTTCATGCAGATGGTAATTAGATGTGACCAGATTTATACTATATATTCGATTTTGTGTTCACCAAAGTAATATGGTATTTAGATATGCCATTGATTGATATTTTTGTATGTTCCCATTTTCATTTTTGCTGTTACATGATTTTTTTTAAATTAATAATAGCCCTTTTTAAGGGCTTTAATGTGCTTGGCTTCTAGTGTCACTTGCTTCCAGTTATCTTAGCTTTACAAAACAGTCCGCTATGCTGCTTGATATTGAAAACTCGTGTTTAATGTCCAGCCTTACCTCACTGTCTTTTTGCCTGGACAGTAATGGTGGAAATCTTAAATCTGCTTTTTTTCAGCCAAGAGGCTACTGTTTGTACGCTGAGAAATACTCACTGGAATAAACAGTGTAACAAAAGGGATTTCATTTAATCCATTGTATGCCTTCAAATAATGCAAACCTATCAAAATTCAGATTATACTCACCAGGGACTTTCTTATGTATTTTTAGAAAAACGCACTCGTAGAGAAACTTGCTACCCATGCTGTCAGTGCCTTGAGAAAAGAGGAAGACACGCATGAATTTTTCTGTGCTGGCACTGTAGTTGATGCCTTTAGATGTGGCGCATGAAGCAGGTACCAGAGTGATGCAGCACACTGCTCTGAATCATTTGATTAGTTAGCAGAAAATGACGTCTGTTCATCGCTGCAGTCCCCCTCATCTATCCCGCTCTGGCATGCAAACGACTCTGATCCGCTGCGTTACCAGCCGGTGTTGTTTGGACAGAGATCATAGGACTCAGCGGTGACGACCTGCTCTGAGTGCACCAAGACTGAAATGAGTGGAAATGAGGCTTGCAAGTAAGGGCCCGTTCATAAGTTATGGGTCATTTTAGTCTTGCAGAGTTTTCATGGTCGGGTGCTCGACTAGCAGGGGTGTAAAACGTGCAAACTCCAAAATTTTAAAAGGGCGGGGTTTTGTAGTATTGCCATAAAAGAACTATTTTGAGAAAGAACCTTTCAGTGAATAGTTCTTAAAAGAATCATTTTGTCTTAATGTGAAGAATGTTTCCAAAATAAACAACCTTTAGCAATGGAATGGTTCCATGGACGTTAAAGATTCTTAAAGGGTACCTATTATGGCCCTTTTTACAAATTAAGAGCGATCATACAAAATATATGTTATTTTTTTAACATACAAAAATAAGTAGCTGAAATTCTTAAAATAACCCCCTGCAAAAGTTTAGGAACCCTTGGTTCTTAATACTGTGTGTGGTTACCTGGATGATCTACAACTGTATTTTTGTTTTGTGATGGTTGTTCATGAACAGTTAAACTGAGCACTGTTCTTCAGGTCCTGCAGATTCTTCTGTTTTCCGGCATCTTTTGCATATTTGAACCATTTTCAGCAGTGACCGTATGATTTTGAAATCCATGTTTTCACTCTGAGGACTCAAACACAGCTAATAAAAAAGGTTAAAACATTCACTGATGCTCCAGAAGGAAACACAATGCATTAAGAGCTGGGGAATGAAAACTTTTGAGCAGGATGAAGATGTCCAAATTTTTCTTATTTTGTTGAAATATATTTTTTCCATTTAGTACTGCCTTTCGGAAGCAACAGAAGATGCTTGCATGTTTGCCGGAAGAGAAATTAAGTACAATATACCTTTATCTTTAAATTCCAAAAGTTTTCACCCCCAGCTCTTAATGCATCAGCAAAGTGTGCGCTTCGTTTTGAAACGTGCACCGAAAACACTTGATGAAGGCATTAGCACTTTCGGTTTTAGTTTGTTTAATAGATACTGTGTCAAAGCATAATGGCCCCACAACTTTAACATTTTTTATGTTGGAACAAGATGTTTAAATATATTTTAAAACTACACTTTTTGCCCAGATGTATCGTTTCATATCGTCATGTGACCACGATAGTATCAAGACAGTTTTCACAATATCACTATATTGATTATTTCAATACCGCAGAGAAAATTTAAGTTAGTGTACAAACCAAAGACAACTATGGCAGTGCAGGACTGTAAGTCAGCGGTCATGGGCGGGGCCTAAACAATGTAATGTCACACTGCATTGAGAATCAAAACCGCATGCGTAATGAGATTGGTTTGGTTTAATGGATCTTAAAAAATAAGGAGCGGGTGGTTTTTTATCATTGCAGGGTGGCTGTGTTCACACACTGCCAACACACATTTATGTCCAAACACCGTGTAAAGTGAATTTTTGCATAGAAAGTGCCCTTTAATAGAATCACAGATGCCAATAAAGAACTTTTATTTTTAAGAGTGTTGTAAGTGTGCTAAAGGCACAAATTGGAGAAATAAATTTAATTTTAATAGTAAGGAATCTAGGCGGTGCACTGTGTGGTCATCAGAATATGCTTTGTTTGATCTCTTCAAAGCTATTTCTGGCTTCTACAGCCAGTCAAAGTCCTCAAGGAAGACACCCACACACAATTTTGCATACAAATGCGTATACACGCTATTGAGAAAGCCAGACAGACCCTGTTCTCATGGCCTTTGATCTTCGAATTCTATAGATGTAATATAGTGGTATGGTCCAAATGATACTGCATAACACAGAGTTTATTTGATTTCAGTAAAGAGCTTCTCTCCCCCTCAGGATTTATTTACAGACCCACATGCAGTCTCTCAAAATCAGTGTTTTGTTTAAAGGGATAGTTCACCCAAAAATTAATATTCTGTAGCTTTTCATACAGGTTTGGAACAAAGTGAGGGTGGGTAAATGATGACAGAATTTTTATTTTTGCATAAGTGAATGTTTCAGAGAGGCTTTATTTATCTATGCTGCTTGTCTGTGCAATATTGTTTGAGAAAATTAGAACTTTTTCTCTGTTTCGGTCTGTGTATGTGCTTGTGCCCTCAAACCATCATGGAGAAAGTTATCAAACTGAGCTGAACTTGAAAGCTGTGGCAGAATAACATAATTGCAGACAAATGTGGTACAAGCGAGAGAGCTGGAGAGCAGAACGTGTTTAAATATTTAAGCCTCATCAGTGAGCGCCTAAAGACTTTGATAGACCCTCTGGAGCTGTGAACTATGAGAAGAATACAGTTTTCCGTGCTTTTCAAATGCAGTTTTGTGCCTTGTCAGAAAAAGAAATAAGAACCACAGATCTTGTTTTGAACTTTCTGAGACATTACATGGCAGTATTATAGAAGAGAACTCTTAAATGCAGCTGTGTATTGTACAAGCTGATCATATTTGACAGTCTTCCACACAGTAATCCATCTATGTAGATTCGTCCAGCAGTTTATCCTACAGCGCCTGTACCAGACGTATTTCATCCTCCATCTTTCCTGTGGCGAGACATGGAGAGGGCCACAGGTATTTATAGCTTGTTAAGCTAACGGGGAGGAGAAATAGGTCAAAAGTAGCTCATTTAACTTGTTGTCACTAAACCTCTGGTGGCAGCGTGACCCTGGGCCTCCTACGCATCATCACTCAGTGACAGCCGCCCACCATGCCCAGCCAGCTATAAAATCAGAAGGAGCGAAATCTCTCCAGAGCGCTAGATGTGTCATTGTGCCTACCCACCCTCCCTCAGACAGAGCTAAATAATGAACAAGCTTAACAGCGTATACGTGCAAACCTGGCGGCCCAGGGTTCAAAGAAGTGCTCTGGTGCTTTACAGTGCCCTTGTTTATTGCATTAAGCTTGCTTGCCATTTGCCAAATGCTTTTGGATTGGGTTATCGTTCTCATAGACACACAGTATCTAACCCTGTGCTGTTCTGCCACATAGCGGAGGTGCCCATTATGAAGATGCTGGAAGCACTTTAGTGGCATGTAACAAGTAGTCTAGTAGTAAAATATACAGTAGTATATTTTACCATGGTGAAATCAGTTTAAATTTGTTTAAACATGTTTTGTAAGTGTAGCTAAATATGTTAATAATTTACATATTAATAATTCAGTTTAAATTAATCAAATATTGTATCGATGAAAATTATATGAATGTAAAATTAAAATTAAATTAAATTGTTAAAAAAAGTTAATTATTTATTTATTTATTTATTTATTATTGATATATATTTATATGTTAGGTATGATTAAGTGAATATATATATATATATATATATATATATTATTTGAGAATTTAGTGTTATAGGTGTATTAATGTCTATTTATGTCAAAGATTATTATTAATATATTTAAATGCTAAGTTTCATCAATGTATTATATATAGATAAATTATTATTATTATTATTATTATTAGAGAATTTAGTGGTATAGATATATTAATGTCTATTTATGTCAAATATTATTGACGTATATGCTAAGTATGATTAATATATATATATATATATATATATATAAATGTCTATTTATGTCAAAGATTATTATTGATATATTTTGATTAATAAGTTTTATTAATTGATTATATATAGATTTATTATTATTATTTGATAATTTAGTGTTATAAATTATATCTATTCATGTCAAATATTATTATTAATATATATGTATTTGTTTTTATGCTAAGTATGCTAAATTCTCAAATTATATATATATATATATATATATATATATATATATAAAATTTGAGAATTTTGTGTTATAGATGTATTAATTTCTATTTATGCCAAATGTTATTGATATATATTTATATTTATGTGCTAGGTGTGTTTAACTGATTATATGAATAGATGAGAATTGTGTTATAGATGTATTTGTCATTTATTACACACACACACACACACACACACACACACATATATATATAATTAGTCTATTTATGTCAAATCTTTTTGCCCAGTACATTTACAAATATATGTGTGATTAGTTGCATAGTACTTTGTAAGTATTTTTTTCTAATAATATAATATAATATAGATAGATACATAGATAGACAGATAGATAGATAGATAATTGATTGATTGATTGATTGATTGATTGCTTGATAGACAGACTATTCTTTATGGATTATAAAGCACTTTATACAAACAGACACACACAAATATATATGAAGACTTTATTTGCAAAAACAGATTACTTTTTTTTTTTCCAAAATGAAAATGAGGTGACACACATGACATTTCTATGCAAACCTTTCAAAGTTCAGGAGCATTGTGTGCTAAATCATCGAGATGCATTTTAAATCAAACAAATGGACATGATGTCTTCTTTTGTTCTTCATACAGAGTAGACAATGTGGTTATAAAATTGACATTTCTCTCTCTCTGGTAGGTTGCTTTAGCACTCAGGATTGTCCATCTCTGTAATTCGATGAGAGCAGCCATTTAAAGCAGCCTGGGCTTCTTATACAGCCTTTGCAGGAGCACCACAGGGACTATGAATATCGATCCAGAGCCATAAGTAGGTCAGAGAAATAGCGACTAAGAAACAGGGTTTAGTCTGACACAGTTCCTCTCAACCTCCGTCTCTGACACTGTGAGGCCATTTGCGTTCATCCATCTCAATGATTCTTCACAGGCCGTCTCAGTCAAGAAGGCACATTCTGTCGCCCCGAGTCGACTGAGGCACAGTACATCCTGTTTAGAGCATCAGGCATCAGTCTGCTCCCACTGGCAATTCCATGTTCCGCTTCAGGAAACCCTGCAGTGAAAAGGTCAATGGGTTTACAGCATTTTTCTCCTGCTTTTTTTAACATTCTTACAGAAGACAAGGCATAAATTAGTCCTGTTTGTCTAACGGATCAAAGACGTGATCATCTTCGCAACTCAACCTCTAGAACTCAGCGCAGCGCGCAAATGCTAATCATAAATGCTCTGACTTTAAAGATCCAAGGACTCGGCTGACCCCAAGTTAGTTTAGAAAAACCCGCTACGGTCATTTATGCTGACCTAAAGTCTTGGAAAATGAAAGAGTTCCAGCACTTTGAGTGATTAGAAATGACTAATCAGCCATCCCTAATGACAGCACTTTAATTATAGTGCTCTGTGAGTGCAAGCTTTGCTTTCGGCCCTTATCTGCCATCACAGGCAGTTTGCATATTTGCAGTGTACCTGAAAGAGTCCGGCAGGAGCTTTTCCTTATCTCGGCCTGCCTGGGATGTAAAAACAGCTCTCTGTTTGCAAAAGAGATGGGCTTGGGTTTATGTGTGAGTGTTTGTGCATGTGTGGATGTTTATGTGAAAGCTAGTCACACCATAATATTCTACAGTGGGCTTTTGTATTGTGTCTTGACATGGTTATCCACGCTTTCATACGTGTTGAATACATCTGTAGTCATAATATTTACCTATTTCAGGCCTCTAGCAAAGTCAAATGAAACCTAGTAACTTGTCATTGCATAAGTACATTATAGACATCCATTAACTCATTATATTTCTATTCAAACAAGCGCTGATGGTGAGTTAATGTTTCGCCAAATAGGCAAAACCTATCCTGAACTGTAAGACGATACACTGAATGTCTTGCACAAAAACTGTTGATACAGTTATCATTAACCACGGTTATGCTTATTATTTTTCATAAGTTACCATTAAAAGCCTTAGGCCACTGGATCATTGGCTGGCTGTGTCCAACCAATGGGCTGTGACTCATATAATTTATTCAGATCAGAATCAACTAGCATTATCTTCAGGGTAAAAAAAAATGTTGAGGGAGGCTGGGAATAATTACTTGAATATTTTTTGTGCACTTTGATGAGTGATTTGTAATCTGATTCAGATATTCCTTGTTCAAGGAATATGAGAACCATATTATGGGAAGGAACAATGTGATAGTTCCAGAGATTTCCTCTGATCTCTCAGATATGATTGTTCTTGCTCAGACAAACCTCTGGTGGAGGACTAAGAGATTTGGCTATTTGCATTGGACATTCCTCTGCTTCTCTAGTCCAACCACTTTAGAGTAGCCATGTTGTATAAGCACATTTAAAGTGATAGTTCACCCAAAAATGAAAATTATCCCATGATTTACTCACCCTCAAGCCATCTGAGGTGTATATGACTTTCTTCTTTCAGATGAATACAATCAGAGTTAAATTTAAGAATGTCTTGGCTCCTCCGAGGTTTATAATAGCAGTGAATGGCTGTTGAGATTTTGAAGTCCGGTAAAGTGCATCCATCTATTATAAAAAGTACTCCATGTGGCTCTGGCGAGTTAATAAAGGCCTTCTGAAGCAAATGTATGTGTTTGTGTAAGAAAAAAATCCATATTTAAAACTTTATAGACCATAATCTCTAGCTTCCGATTAGAATATGATAGTCTCGTAAGAACAAAATTTTGTTTCCAGCAAAGGAAAAGCAGCCTCCTCTTGACTTACACTGAAACCCTCTGACATTTTCTTAAAATATCCTCATTTTGTACTTGGTGTTTTGTTTTTGACAGTTAGCGGAAGCTAGAGATTATTATAACGTTTTAAATATGGATATTTTTGTTACTCAAATGCAATCAATTTACTTCAGAAGGCCTTTATTCACCCCCTGGAGCCATGTGGAGTGCTTTTTATGATGGATGGATGCACTTTCCTGTCTTCAAAATTTCAACAGCCATTCACTACCATTATAAAGCTTGGAAGAGCCAGGGCATTTTTAAATATAACTCCAATTGTATTCATTTGAAAGATGAATATCATAACACACCTAGGATGGCTTGAGGGTGAGTAAATCATGAGGTAATTTTCATTTTCTCTTTAAGATGTGACTGCTTTGTAGCTGTTGGGCTTAAAGGGATAGTTTTCCAAAAGAAAATTCTATCATCATATTCTATCAACTCGTACAATTTTCATTTTTCTGAGGAGCACAAAAGGAGATGTTTAAGAAAATGTTCACACTGGTTTTCCATACAATAATGTTGAAAAGTGGCTACAGACTGTCAATTTCTAAAAATAATAAGTCTTCTGAAGTCATACAAGTCGCATGAGGAAATTTAAGTCATTGTTCCCTGATTATCCAATCCATCACATCTTACAAATTGCGTATCAAGATCGTTTGGAGCCCTTTGAAGCTGCATTTAAACTTTATTTTGGAAGTTCAAACTCGGGGCACCATAGAAGTCCACTATATAGAGAGAAATCCTGAAATGTTTTCCTTTACGTAATTCCTTTATGACTGAAGAAAGAAAGACATGAACATCTTGGATGACAAGAGGGTGAGTACATTATCTGTAAATTTCCCCTTTAATTGAACTATGGCCTAATCCTGGTTTTGGCTAAGCCCTGTCTGTGAAACCTATGAGTGCTTTATGACTAAGTGAAGGAGAGCGTGTTTTATAGCTCGTGACTCACTGTACTGTACCAGATGACAATGACAAATACTTTTTATCAGAAGCCGTCATATCGCAATGACACATATTGTATCAGGCCACTGATTGTGCTTGGATCAAGAATAACTGACTCATTATGTTTGTGTAAGGTGGCTTTATTTTTTGCCTTATGTAGTGATTTTATTATCACTACATCCATACCTGGATTTCCTTGATGCTCCACAATGCACTTGTATCAGTGGATGATGGTCAATGAGATGCTCAGATGACAGAGAATGAGGGCAAGTGCTGAGGTCATGAAGAAGAATCCAGTCGGTACATTGATGACATCTCCGTCGATAGTACTGAGTACAAGCGCCCACCTTTGGATACAGCTCTGTTTGTGGGCTCCAGCATGCTGTGAGTGTCTGTGTATGTGTGTACGGTCTGTTCTGTTCATGCTGTTCTGTTCATCAGTACATCATCTCCTCTCCTCACTTCGACTGTCAGTGCTGAAATGGTGTGTGGGTGTCCGACACAGTAATGGGTCAATCACTCCGAAAATAAGACTTTTTCTT
The DNA here is from genome assembly GCF_022985175.1 of Labeo rohita. Classification (NCBI taxonomy): domain Eukaryota; kingdom Metazoa; phylum Chordata; class Actinopteri; order Cypriniformes; family Cyprinidae; genus Labeo; species Labeo rohita. Next base: position 19,386,104 of record NC_066888.1, on the reverse strand, counting down.
CTGACTGAGCACGGAGGAGCTCTGTTCTCACATAATGTTGTGAAGGTAATGATACACTCTGCACTTCAATGATGGTACTGGGTTACATAATGATACAATAATGATAATGACTATTCAGAAGCTCAAAGAAACCAGGTTGAATAGCGAAACACGTCTTCAGTAAACTTAAAAAGACAGAGCTGAATGGAGACCTTATTTCAAAGAAAGGCTTGTTATATCATGGCGCAAAAAGCGACTGTTGTTGTGAAAGTACCGATCAAATATAGATGCTGAAATTAACCAATCGGACACAAACTTTGAAAAACCCAACAGAGCAAATTCTCAGAACTGACATTTTCTGTGTTCTATTTTTCATATCGCTCACGATTTTGTGATTTATGTAACACTCGTAGCACTTATGTTCTTTGTGATTCATCCGTGAGTTTTGCTGTCCTCACAGAGTGTTATTTGGGGGCTGGTGTTTCACATGTTCAGAACAGCATGTGTATTATGGATTATTTATTTATTATTTTTCTTTAGAGCTGACAGGCAGAGATAGAGCATGAATCATGTTCTGCCTACTCTCAGACAGCAGTGATAATATCGGCGTGCTGATGCAAAGTGACCGGCGAGCGCATAGCACTTTCACACCATCAGTCATGTTCCCGTAGCAACATGATAACGCAGGAATAACATTGAACAAACAATGTTGGAACTGTATGTTGGCGTGGGAGGGCAGGGACTAAAAAAAGTCCCCACCAGAGAGCTGTTGATTATGCGTGGAAATGTGTGGGAAATTAGTCAAGTCGTGTAATGACTGTACTTCTTTTATGTTAATCAATTTATTTGCTGTGTGACTTTGTTTCAGTTTTCAGTGGCCAGCTGTTTCACTTATTAAGGACTAAATTAGTAATTTGGTTTTACCATGGTTGTTTGGGCATTCATCAGTATGGCATTCATTGAAGTCCACTTCCAGAACAAAAATTGACAGATAATCTACTCACCCCTTGTCATCCAAGATGTTCGTGTCTTTCTTTCTTCAGCCGTAAAGAAATTATTTTTTGAGGGAAACATTTTAAGGTTTTTCTCCATTTAATGGACTGGTATGGTGCCCCGTTTTTGAATTTACAAAATGCAGTTTAAATGCGGCTTCAGACAATCCCAAATGCGGTTGTAAACAATCCCAGCCAAGGAACTTTTTAATGTCAAACGCTTGTCTTGTCTTACTCTGCCTGAACTGTTTTTTTCCGGTTCATGACAGTGAAACTCTCATCTCATGTTCTCCCTTAACTTCAAATTCATCCTAAATCGCTGTTTTACCTTTGTTGTTGAGGGTGTTTGATCTTCTTTGCATGTTTACTTTGCAAAGACTAGGTTGGTACTTCTGCAGCGATGATGATTTTTGAAGTTGAGGGAGAAAATACGATTGGAGCTTTTCGACATACCCTTGAACTGTGTTGAGCCAGAATACACAGAGTTCAGGTAGAGCAAGACAAGGCGAGCGTTTGAAATTAAAAAGTATGTCAATTGTATTTTTTAAATAAAAATAACCGATTGTTTTGCTAGACCCTTCATCCTCGGTTGGGATCATTTGAAGCCGCATTTAAACTGCATTTTTCAAAATCGGGGCACCATAGCAGTCCATTATATGGAGAAAAATTCTGAAATGTTTCCCTCAAAAAACATAATTTCTTTACGGCTGAAGAAAGAAAGACATGAACATCTTGAATGACAAGGGTAAATACGATAAATACAAGTTAGTGTTTACTTAAATAAATGTGGGGTGTACTGTGTATATTTATATGTATATAAATACACACATATATGTATATATTAAAGAAATATACATATATTCATATTTATATACTGTATATTATACATAAATATAAATATTTATTATATATATTTCTTAAATATATACATGTACATATGTATTCATATTTATATATGATTTATATTATATAAATATAAATGTATATTGCATATATGTTTTATATGTGTATGTTTGTGTGTGTGTGTGTGTGTGTGTGTACAGGTGCATCTCAATAAATTAGAATAGAAGAAAGGTAGATTAGAAAAGTTCATTTATTTCAGTAATTTAATTCAAATTGTGAAACTCGTGTATTAAATAAATTCAGTGCACACAGACTGAAGTAGTTTAAGTCTTTGGTTCTTTTAATTGTGATGATTTTGGCTCACATTTAACAAAAACCCACTTAAATAAATGAACTTTTCCACAACATCCTAATTTATTGCACCTGTATATATATATATATATATATATATATATATATATATATATATATATATACACATATACACAGTAAACACATGTTCACGATTAATTGCAATTAACTGATTTGACAGCCATAGTGTAAGTATACATTACTGTTCAAAGGTTTGGGGTCAGTAACATATTTTTTATTTTAAGAAATTAATATCTGTATTAAGCAAGTATACATTAAATCAAAAGTGACAGTAAAGACATTTGTAATGGTAAATAAATAAATTAATAAATATGGTTCTTTTGAACTTTCTGCTCACTGGATAATCCTGAAAAAATGTATCACAGTTCCCATAAAAAAAAAAAAAAACATTAAGCAGTACAGTTGTTTATTTGTTTATTTATTTATTTATTTATTTCTTCAAAACTGACAATATTAAGAAATGTTTCTTGAGTGCCAAATCAGCATATTAGAATGTTTTCTGAAGGATCATGAGACATTGGAGACTAGATTAATGGCTACTGAAAATTCAGCTTTGCCATCACAGGAATAAATTACATTTAAAATCAACTTCTTCAAAAACATTAAAAGAATCTTATAGAATTTGAATGTAGGAGGGCCAATAAAAGTTTAACATTTTAACTTTAGCTTTGGTTTTTACATCTTTTTTTTGTTTAATGCAGACAATAATTGTCAGACCGCCTGCAGTACCACCACAGACCCCCTGTTGAAGAATATGGTAATCATTTAGCACAAAGCTATAAATCAAAGTACTATGATCTGCTGCGATACCGCAGAAGTACTTTTGTAAGGGTTATTTGTTTGTTTTAACCAACATGATTTAGTCACAATAGCAGTGTCAGCTCGATCAATACAGTTTAGATCACTGTGTGTGTCTGTTTGGAGCCTGTGCTTATGGGAGGTGGAAGTGAGCGCTGAATCAGGTCCTTGTGGCGCCTGTGGCTGGGGAAATAGGAGAAGTAGGTTACTCTCCAGACATTTGAACTTGAAACACTTGGCCGACTGCCTGTGGAGCTGCAATCCCAGCGCACATGTACTGGATTACTTTACTGCCACCTGCTGGCTGTGAAGATTCACAGATTACATTGCATTTAATTGCTATGAAGCTCATTCTCCCTGATTATGCTTTCATTCATGCAGTCGCATTCGCTCCGTCAGTCCCTCGCACAAGGGGACACTTACTGTTGTGTTCTCTCATTGATATGCATGGTAAGATCCGTGGGCTGAAGGTGGTAGTGTTTGTGTATTACCAGAGGAAATTCCTTCTGCTGTGGCGGTCTGCTTTATCATGGGCTGACAGATAACAGCACCCTGGTGTTACTGCACACAGACTACCCACCGTCCCCCATTTCTCTCTTATTCATCTTTTTCTGTTAAAGGTGAAGTGTGTAATTTTTGGGCCACATGTGGGCAGCACTCTGACATATCGCGCAGCAGTAAGTTGGGCAACCCAAATGCTAGAAGTCTCACTTATTCTATCATGTCTTGTTTCACCTCAACACTGTCACGGCTAATAAAGGCACAGAAATGCCTAAATAAAGTTCTGTCATGACAACTCTCTAAAGATTTTAGCATTGTAATGAATATGACAATGTTAATGTATTTGGTCTTGGCGGAATAGATCTGCTATGCTGCTGTTGGTTATTGCTGTTGTTGTAGATTATTGCTGCTGCTGGAACTTGTTACTGCCAATACATATACAGATACGGTGCTGTGATTATTTGAGCCATACTGCTGCTGCACAAGTAGCGTATTTAATAACCCATAGCAGATGTATACAGGTGGAGCTGGGGAGGTGGAGGGTTTCAGAGGAACTGTGAAAGCTTGTTGCAAACTGTTCTAGTGAATGCTAACTAGCCATTTAAATGTAAAGCAGCAAGCTCTTTGGCTGCGTATGCAACATGAACCAACATGAATGTTGTGAATATTATTAATTTGCATTAACAACCCATGTGACATCTAGAGTTTTATGACAGAACTTGACAATGATGATTGTTTTCTAACATGTTTCCCAGTTACTCAATCTGTCTGCCATTGCTTGTTCAAAACAGATAACCCCGCCCCAACTCACACCATTGGTTGAGCCGGTGTTTTTTTCCAAACTACAAATATAATAACAGCTGACAAAAATACGATTATAGTTTATACTTCTTAAACAAAATAAATTTACAAAACAACACTCAATAAGATATTAAGACTTGTTTTTATAGGTTAAATCTTGAATATGTGCATTTTGTCTTACCACACTGATTTTACACTTAAAATCTGGGAAAACCTGCCAGTGCAGTAAGACAAATACATTCATATTAAAGATGTTTGAAAACAAGTCTCAAAATCTGTTGGAGTGTTGCTTCTCAGGTCAGTTGATCTTGTTTCTAGGATTTTAAGATTTTGACACTACCAGTCAAAAGTTTTTGAACAGTAAGATTTTTAATATTTTTTAAAGAAGTCTCTTCTGCTCACCAAGCCTGCATTTATTTGATCCAAAATAGCAAAATGCCAAAAGCAGTAATATTGTGAAATATGTTTTACTATTTAAAATAACTGCTTTCTATTCAGATATTTATATTTATATTCAAATATTATTTATATAAGCTAAATTTTCAGCATTATTACTCCAGTCTTCAGAAATTCATTTTAATATGCTGATTTTCTGTTCAAGAAACATTTTATTACTATTATTATCAATATTTAAAACAGTTCAATACATTTTTTTCAGGATTTTTGATGAATAGAAAGATCCAAAGATCAGCATTTAGCTGAAATAAAAAGCTTTTGTAACATTATACACTATACCATTCAAAAGCTTGGAGTCAGTATTTTTTTTCTTTGGAATTATGGAAATTAATAATTTTATTAAGGATGCTTTAAATTGATCAAAAGTTAGGATTAAGACATTTATAATGTTACATAAGATTTCTATTTCAGATAATTGCTGTTCTTCTGAACTTTCTATTCATCAAAGAAACCTGAAAGAAATTCTAGCTTAGAATGATTTCTGAAGGATCGTGTGACTGGAGTAATGATGCTAAAATATCAGCTTTGAAATCACAGGAATAAATTACATTTTTAAATATATATTAAAAAAAAAAAAAAAACAGGTATTTTAAATAGTAAAAATATTTCACAATTTTACTTTTTTCGCTAATCAAATAAATGCAGGCTTAGTGAGCAGAAGAGACTTCTTTAAAAACACATTTAAAAACTTTTAGATATTTGTTCTGGAAAACAAGACAAAAGGAATGTTTTGCAAGGTAAAGAAACTGCCTTACGTCTGCCTTACATCACTCTGAAATCGTTATAGAGTTTTAGAGACTGATGGATTAAGCGAATTAGATTGTAATGAATTCACAGATGATGATGTTGTATGTGTTTGTGTACTACACTTACAGAAGGAGTTCTCGCTCTGTCCTTCTTAAAGGTTCCCTGTTGTGTCCATCAACGAGGTAGATGTAGGTATATCACAGTCCTGCAGACCTCTGCTCCTCTATTCTACTGCTCTCTCCCTGTCTGCAGCTTCCCCTGGTAGTCGCACCCCTAGTCCAAACAGTATTCCCTGTTATCTGGGGCCCCTGTGTTGCCTGGTACTGCAGGACCTTGGAGGACCCTCTACACCCTCTCTGAACAGAGCAGCTCCCCAGTGTAGAGTCTTCGTTGGCTAGCTTATCTCCTCGCCTTTTGGTCCCGAAAGGCCTGTGTGCCATTCTTCTGTGTCTAATCTACAGCCACTGCTCCTGCTGGTTCAGCAACACTGGCACACTGCAAATGAAGCATGCAAAGAGCATTCCCAGAACTGATATTCACAAACATTTCAGAGCGGAAATAGTCTTTTTATTCACTAGTTTATTATACTATATACACAAAAGCACAAATCACTTGAATGAGATAAAGCTCAATAGAATGTAGGATGTATTGCCTTCTCATCACCGGATTTATGTTTGATATGAGAGAATGAGTGAGAGGTCTGAACAGCCATCCTTAGAGAGCAGATGAGGAAATGACCTCATGCAGTCTGTGCGGAGGCGCTCGCTAATCAGCGGCTCATTTCTGCTCTCTGCCCCCAGGCAGCTCCTCTCTAAAGCACACTTCAGTTCAGATACTGGATATCCAATGTTCCTGTTCATGTTCTTAGGGACTAAGCGCTGAAGGTTCACCAGAGGTGCGTAGCCCCTATTGTTTTTGTAAGAGAAATTCTTCCCCCTGCCATGGGAGTCTTTGGCAACCCGTTTGGAGGAAAGCTGTCAAATTTGGCACACTGATTAAGAGGGGTCTTTGCAGTCAAACCCTCTAGTCATCAACTCAAAACTACTGCTTATAACCTTTAAACCCTTTGGTTTAGAAAACAGTTCCTGCTTAATCTGTTTTTGCTAATCATCTTGAATTGGTGTTTCAAAGTTACAGTTCACCCAAAAATGAAAATGCTGTTACTAATTACTCACCCTCATGTCGTTCCAAACCTGTAAGACCTTTGTTCGTCCTCGCAACATAAACTAAGATATTTTTTCAGAGAGCTTTCTGGCCCTGCATAGGCAGCATTGCAACTGACATTTTCAAGGCCCAGAAAGGTAGTAAGGACATCATTAAAATAGTCCATGTGACATCAGTGGTTCTTAATTTTATGTAACTATGAGAATACTTTTGCACAGGGAAAACAAAAATGATGACTTTATTCAGCAGTTTCTTTTTTCGTGTCAGTCTCCATCTGTATTATCCTCCACAGGTACTGAGATGACCTATAAAAGTCACTCTGAGATCATCAGAGTAGGGCTGTCACAAACGATTATTTTGTAATCGAGTAATCTGTCGATTATTCTGACGATTAATCGAGTACTCGATAATTGTAATTACTTTTTTTGTAGTAATAAAAATAGACCTAAGTGAACAACCTTTAAAATGACTTAAAATACATATATAATACCAATGAGGTAATAATAATTAGTTCAAATACAGTTTCAAAAGCAAGTAATCATATGGTTTTATTGAACAAAACTGTTAAAATACATAATGTATGATAAACAATACAGCTAATGTACATTACACATTATAATAAATGACCTAGGGATGTCACAATACTTAATATGATATCGAACCATTCGGTAAGACATCCACAGTTCGATACGTGCTTGTGAATTGCATTTTTTCGGTTTTGCATTTAATTAATTCCCTTGTTTTATTTCTCTCGAAATTTGCTTTGTGTGTGCCTGTGATTTCACATGCAGAGATGAGGAAACGTCTCCCCCGTTTATATTTGAAAAAGCAACACTTAAAGCATCTTCCCTTCTAATAAAATGCAATGATAAGCCTTTCTAAACCTGTTGTCCAACGAAAGAGAACATTATAACTTATTTTTACTTTACAGCATCGGTCGAGTGTTTGAAATAACTTCCTTTTGTGATCTGATGTGGCTTCTTATCATAGAATGAGGCAGACAATATATTCTATACTGTATGTCGATTAGCAATGGCTTACAAATATACTTAATCATTCTGAAAATACCCGAGATGGCTTGAAGAACACAGATATACCATATATTATGGCAGACGAGTGTTTATTGTCCTTACATTTCATCATTCAAAACGTTTAACGTTATATCTTGTTTTTATTCAGTTACAGCAATAGCGATGCCTTTATCCATATTAAAGATTTCCTGGCTGGAACGTGTTATGTCTTTGACGCATATGTGGATTTAGTATGAATAAAACCCATTCTATTTTGCGTAAAATAGGATAAATAATACCTCTCATGTCCTGTCAGACATATAATAATCCACGCTTTTTCAGCCTACAGAGGTTTACAGGAGTATTTTGTTAATTAGATACAAAAAAAACACACTGATGTGGCAAGCTTATCAGAACCGAACCGAAAACCGTGGTTAAAAAACGAGGTATGTATTGAACTGTATTGTTGTATCCCTACTGCAGAGGGTGTTAACGGCCTGATGATTGTTTTTACACTTTACTGTGCGATTAATCCGTGTTTAATATTGACTCAACAACATTTAATTCAAATGTCCACTCAATCTTTAATTTTTGGCTATTTATTTATGATAGAAAAGCCACTGTAATTTCTTTAAAATGTGGAAATCAAAACATGTAAACTCAGAGTGAGGGTTTAAACTTTTATTTTGAAATCACAATGAACAGTTAGCATTTTGAGAAAGATGATGACCTATTGTCCTGTGTTTGCATAGATTTATAAATGATTTACCTTACAAATCTGATTAAATAGCACACGTTGCGTTCCCAAATTAACGTTATAATAAACCTAAACTTACAACAACATGCAGAGACAGAGTTTGAGACACTCCGCACATGTACAGTAAATGATGAGAGTTTGTGTAGCAGCATTTACTGTGAACGGAGCCGCTCTGACACACACGTACGTAACCTACACGCATGTAAATAAATAAAGTGCATATCTTGCATCGCGTATATTTATTTAATTAAATCATAACGTTTGTGAATTGTTAATACCATTATGTTTTATTATGATTTTTAAATGGGTTTAATATGTGCAATACACCACTACCGGTATTTTGCCGATTACTGGACACGGTAAAAATGCAATCAAGGATTTTTAAAATCGAATACTCGAATAGAATTGCAGGAATCAGAGATCTTCTAAAATCTTTTCATCAAACTTTCCACGACAAATAATTAAAAGCGCAGTACCCTTGTCTTCCTAACAGGCACGACCTGCGCATCAGCATTACACAATTTGAAATTAGCGGTGTGTTAATGGTTTGGTCCCAGCTGCAGATGCCTGTAAAATGCACTTAGATAATGGATCTGGGTCTGTAACCAAGCTATCATTAGCGTGTCCAGCGCTCATTAAGACACATACATTAATGCAGATTGAATGAGACCGGGGGCCCTTCGCGTTTCACAAATGACTAGACAGCTGTTCCATAAGACTGAGACATAACCTTTTAACACACTGTGCCACTGTGTAACCTGTGCGGTGATTAAGAAGACACTGCCCGGTAGCCGGACTGAAAAATTCACCTAATGCAATTCCCCTTCGGGGGACTTGGCCTCTTATTCCCAATGATTTCATGTGTGCAATCTATGAATGCACAGCCCACATTAACAGACATTGTCCTTTAGGTTTATGGGCTTTATGGGATTAATAAATAAGCTGCCTGCTCAGTGCTTCCTCCCCTCTGTCTTGACTCTGTTGTTTGTCTGAATTTGTGTGTCCTAAATGAACTCATGGGAGTTGGCGTCCAAGTTCTCCTCTAGTTAGGGTTTATTTAATGAATGCAAGAGGCATGGGGTAAAAAAATCAGGCTGGCTAAATATTTGGCTGTGTGTGAGGCCCTACTGTCGCCGGTGTGAAGATACTCCCTCTTGGTCTATCATCACTATGTAAGTCATGTTCATTATTCTGCTATAAAAGTTTATTGCGTTATGAATCATAAAATAAATTGGGCAATAATCAAAACAGCTCCCATCATCATGTGGCCTATGGGAATCTGTCTTTGCCATGCTGATACTTCATGACTAATGCACAACGTGTCAGCATGTTATACTTGAGTACAATAATTGAATAAATACATACAAAATTAGTCTTTTTCTCACTGCAAATCCTATTTCTGTATCATTCAAAAACAATATGAAAGCCCTGTTGCCATCATTTTAAACACTGATTTGAAAGGTGTACAGTGTGAAATGAAATGAATTGCATTGCTCTCCTTTTTTCCGTTGTATTTCTGTGTACTGTAAACATGCAGTAAATGGACTTCTTTGACTGATGCACTCGTATCTTGCCTCTTTTGCAGACAGCACAAATTGTTAAAAAATAAATAAATAAAAAAATCGCCACGCGTGTCACTGTTTTTATACATGAAACACATTGTGTGTTAACTGGACCTTAGGGGTCCGTTCACAGAACCCATTTTTGTTTTGATGCATAAGAGAAGGTCAAACTGTAATTTAAACAGATTGCATGCTGTGTTCATCCATTCAGTGATACTGACACAAATAAGATCATAAACCTGGGGTTTACGAATGTGAAACTTTGAAACCTGAATGTCCAAGGTTAGTCTATAAGATTAAGTGTGATTCATTGTTAATTTTAGTTTTTTTTTATTTTATTTATTTATTTATTGGCTAGTCACAGTGTATGTTTTATAGGTTTTTCACAGTGAAACTTAAAGGGATAGTTCACCCAAAAATGAAAATTCTGTCATTAATTACTCACCCTCATGTCGTTCCAAACCTGTAAGATCTTCGTTCATCTTTTTAACACAAATTAGGATATTTTTGATGAAATCTGAGAGCTTTCTGACCCTGCATAGACAGCAACACAACTGACACGTTCAAGGGCCAAAAAGGTAGTAAGAACATCATTAAAATAGTCCATGCGACATCAGTGATTCAACCTTAATTGTGAGAATCTTTAGCCCGATTTAGATGGTGATTGTTTCCCATGTGGACGTCTGTAAAAATAAATTTACATGGCACCTCAGTGATAAAACTCATGAATACGGATGACGATTTATTCACAGTGGAGAAGCAAGTTCTGTGATCCTATGAACCCGGAAATGCACTGCTCACGTGGCCAGTCATATGATTGTCTGCTGTAAATAAAATGTTTTTTTTTATAATTGTGTAAAATGTATTAAAAATTACGTATTATTATGTAAAATGTATTCTTATAATTCTAGCGTATTTTATAGGCTAATATATAATTCTATTTATTATTTGATTATTTAAATCTCCTGTTTAAAAATAAGAAAATAGACACGATATAAGCCTAGTTGTATATAATTATACACAATATAGTTATGTACAGTGGCATGCAAAGTTTGAGAACCCCTTGCAGAATCTGTGAAAATGTGAATAATTTCAACAAGAGAGATCATATAAAAGGCATGTTATTTTTATTTATTTTTTTTTAGCATAGTCATTTAGCTTAGTCATTTTACATAAAAAAAGGTTCAAACATTAACTGATGTTCCAGAAGGAAACATGATGCATTAAGAGCAGGGGAGTGAAAAGTTTTTGAATTTGAAGATCAAGGTAAATTGTACGTAATTTATCTTCCAGGAAACATGCAAGTATTTTCTGTTGATTTTGAAGGGCAGTACTAAATGGAAAAAAAATATATTTCAACAAAATATGAAAAATTTGGACATCTTCATCCTGTTCAAAAGTTTTCACCCCCTGGCTCTTAATGCATTGTGTTTCCTTCTGGAGCATCAGTGAATGTTTGAACCTTTTTTAATAGTTGTTTTTGAGTCCCTCAGTTGTCCTCAGTGTGTAAAGATGGATCTCAAAATCATACAGTCACTGCTGGAAAGGGTTCAAATATGCAAAAGATGCTGGAAACCTGAAGACTCTGCAGGACCTGGAGGATTTTTCTGAAGAACAGTGCTTATTTTAACTTTTCAAAACAAACAAGGGACTCATGAACAACCATCACAAAACAAAAAAACAGTCACAGATCATCCAGGTAACCACACACAGTATTAAGAACCAATGGTTCCCAAACTTTTTAAGGGGGTTATTTTAAAAAAGAAATTGTCTTGAAGACTATATGTGACCCTGGACCACAAAACCAGTCTTAAGTCGCTGGGGTTTATTTGTAGCAATAGCCAAAAATACATTGTAGGGGGTAAAATTACAGATTTTTCTTTTATGGCAAAAATCATTAGGCAAAAATAATTAAGTTAAGATCATGTTCCATTAAGATATTTTGTAAAATTCCTACTGTAAATGTATGAAAACTTAATTTTTGATTAGTAATATACATTTTTAAGAACATTATTTGAAGAACTTTAAAGGTGATTTTCTCAATATTTAGATTTTTTGCGCCCTCTGATTCTTGATTTTAAATAGTTGTATCTCGGCCAAATAGTATCCTATCCTAACAAACTATATATCAATAAAAAGCTTATTTATTCAGCTTTCATATGATGTATAAATCTCAATTTTGAAAAAATGACCCTTACGACTGGTTTTGTGATCCAGGGTCACATATGTAAACATCTTTTATGTAAAATATCTTTCTCAAGACAGAGATGTGGATTTGGATGGCAATTAAATTACCACACGATCTTGGTGTTTGTCAAAAAACAGTAGGTAATCCAGCCAGGGATTTTAATGCAGGTGGTGAGAGATAAACACCAACATTCTGGATTTGTATGGCAATAAAATTACCAACTACCCCCTATAAATCAGAAACAATTACCCTCTGAATAGGGCTTTAAAGAATATGTTTTGTGTGCAAAGAAAACAAAACGACTTTATTCAACAATTTCTTCTTGCATGCATCATGGTACTCTCATGAATGCGTGTCGAAGACTGACACAGAAGAGTCTGTTGAATAAAGTCATTTTTTTTTTGTTTTCTTTGCACAAAAAATATTCTTGTAGCTTCATAAAATTTAAGTTGAACCACTGATGTCAAATGGACTATTTTAATGATGTCTTTACTACTTTTCTGGGCCTTGAACATGTGTATGCAGGGTCAGAAAACTCTTGGATTTCATCAAAATATCTTAATTTGTGTTGCGAGGAAGAACAAAGATCCTACAGGTTTGGAACGACATGAGGGTAAGTAATTAATGACAGAATTTTCATTTTTGGGTGAACTATCCTTCACTGAAGCCTGCTTAAATAAAATTAAACGTTAAATGTACTTCTGTTTGGGGATCACTCCTTAAGCTAATGTAGAAACATATTCACACTTTCATAAGAACACATTTAGATCTTGGTTTGTAGAAAAAAAATGATTATTTCTCTCTAAATCATTAGTAGTATGGTTGTGTATGTGGATCAACACTCCGGATTTGCTCTTGGGGCTACAGAAGGACGTCTGCTAAGCCAATTACTCGACATTAAATATTCCCGTTCCAATGTACCACATATGTCAGCATGCTGGATGCCTTTTCCTCATTAACACAACTGTGAAGAAATAAGCTACCTAAAGATGAATGTGACTGCTCTCATTACTGCCTTTAAGCACATGGCTCCCTCCCTTTGCATAACTTAGATCTCAGTGACAAATTGCTTCAAATTGTCTGTGCGCTGTATTAAATCAGTGGCTCAAAAAAAAAAAAAAAAAAAATCTTGGAGTCTGGCACTGCAGTACACATGAGCTGCAGGCCTCCCACGGTGAGATTATTAAAGTGAGTCTGTAGCTATTCATCACCCCCAATAGAGACCTGCAGGCATCAAATGAGTGTATCATCACCCAGTGACTTATTGTAATATGCCAGCAGACAACGGGCCACACGTATTGCCCTTAATGACTTTGCACTCCGTCGTGGGTCATTCTGCAGTGGGATTATACAAAATAACAGGCCTGATATTTCACATGAAGTAATTTGTTAAATTTATGCGATGTGTTCATCTATTTAAAACCATGCAGTCAGAGGAAGCTGAGGAGGAGGTACAATGAGGATACTCAGCTCATGTGGATATTGCTCAATATCAGATGTGTTCATTATCACACTACAGTATGTATGAGTTGCTCGCAATGCATTATACAGTCAGCAAAAGACACAGTCCCTCTAGAATCTCTAGAGCTCATCAGTTAAAGAATCAGTGAGAGAATAACAATGAAATTTTTGCCCTCTCTTGCTTTTTATTTAAGAAAACGGCACTGTATCAACAGCCATATATTAATGACCATAGCAGGCTCTCTCATAATCGCATTATCTTTATTTGCTAAATTTTTGTGTATGTGCTGAACATGCCTTTTGAGTTAATTAAGCTCAGACTGTGTTTCTTTAAAGCCTGGTATTTCTGCCTGTGAAAATGTGGACTGTGTTCTCTAGTTTCCCTGATCAATAGATAAGCACACAAGTCCCTGAAACCAGGCCCCCTACTTCCCTCTCAACATCCAAATGACACAATTACAGCTTGATGATTTTGATTGTGGGAGGAAGACTATTGTCTTAACTGAAGGATCTGTTGTATTTTTGAGTTGGTTGCTTAGATTTAATAGAGTGCATTTATTTGATCAAAATAAATAAAAAATTACGTTACCAGTCAAAAGATTTTTTATGTTTTTTAAAAAAGTCTCTTCCTCTCACCAAGCCTGCAATTATTTGATCCAAGGTACAGCAAAAACAGTACAATTTTTAAATATTTTTTACTAATTCAAATAACTGTGTTCTATTAGAATATATTTTAAAATGTAATTTATTCTTGTGATTTCAATGCTGAATTTTGAGCATCATTACTCCAGTCACATGATCCTTCAGAAATCACTTACAGCAGAAGGGTTTTTTTATGAATCTTTGCGATCGCCTTTCCTAATAACGTGCTAGTTAGCAAGTTTAGAGTAGAGTAAGTTAAGAGTTTTTAAAGTAAACAAGCTCCTCACTCCAGAGAGAGAAGAGAGGGGCGGGACGAGCAGAACTCATTAACATTTAAAGCAACCTCGACCAGAACAGGATGATTTTTGCAGAGCTGATTTTGGCAAGGTAAAAAGGGTGTTGTTTTACACTACCATTGAGAATTTTTAAACAAAAATCATATCAGCTTGTGGAAAATGGGCATCCGATGACCCCTTTAAAAATCTTACTGTTCAAAAACTTTTGACTGGTAGCAGATATTGTGATATGTTATATACAATGCATTTTTTTTCAGTATTCTTTTTTATGAACAGAAAGTTCTAAATTACATGTAATAACGTCCCAATCCACTATAATTTTATAAACAAGACTGTTTTTGTGCCCCAAACATACTTTTAATAGTGTTTAGGCGGGGATGCAGTTGTTTAGATTTCATTTATTCTTTTTTAATAAAGATAATGTCTACTTGAAAATGTGCTTTGACATTTTTGGAGATGTAAGCTCCAGGTCATCTCATGAACTCATGAGAGAAGCCTCACCTCGGCCAGATCTTATGAAATTAGCTGCTGACTCTGATGTCTCTAAAGTGCTTAAACATGACATATAATTTGTTTTGGGTAAATCTAACAGGCAGTCTTTGGTCTCTTTAATCTATTATTTGTTCCAGAGCAAATAGTTTTGGCTGAGGGAAAAATCTCATCACGTTATTTTATGTAACTTCAATGCTGTATCAAATCGCTGCCTTTGTACTTTGACTGAATTGCCTAGCAACATTTCTGAAGGCTGTTGGTGTTTATTAAACATTAATACTTAATAAATAACATTTTAAATAAATAATAGTAGTATTTGAAATTAGCATTTAGTATTGAGTAATAGGGAATGTGTTTGTGATGGTGATTAGTTACATTGTTCCGACATTAAATGGCAACAAGAGACTGTTTTTATGATTGAGTCAGCAGACTTTTATATTGAAAGAGACTGAAACACGGTTGTAAACAAGAAAGTTATTTTTACTTTCAACCTCACCTTGTAAGATGCAGCCAACAAATGCACTGAGCACCCTTAACAAATGAAAGGATAGTACAACAAAGATACCGCTTTCATTAGCGGACATTTAAACTAATGTTTTATTGTGAATATGAGATAGATTGATTGAAGAATGAATGCTGTATCAGATGCAGGTAATCCCACTAGCTCAGTCACTCTCTCATAATACTCTACATAATACAGTGAGCTTTTAATACAGTAATACAATAAGTTTTTAATGAAGCAACTCAACGTTCCTTTAATACTAGTTCTGAAGTGCCGTTTTTGAATAAGTAATGGAGGCTTGGGTTCAGCTGTTCAGCTGTCAAACTGAGATTTGATTCCTTAGCTGTAGAAGGTAGTTCTGCACAAAAGGGTTTTTAAAGACATTCTGTTGTTGTCTCTTTTTTTATTTACACACTTGTGCTGTCGAACTGTTGTATAAACACAATATTGCTCATATATTTAGAATAAAAGCATGAAAGATGTAAGTGATTTTGGATGCTCCTTATAATGTTGCATGCCAGCTGAAATCATGAGACAATGAGGCAGGCACATCCATACAAATACATTTTTAAACATATTCTAATGTATTCACAGGTCCATAGACATGTTCCCAGAAATCCGTCTTACCTTATCTGAACCGCATTGTGCACTGTAGTTTATAACCCTGCTGTTTGCATCAATTCCTCAAACGTATCTAGAGCAAAAGCATGTAAAGTGCATCTTGGTGAAGGCATGAATATTTAATCATGAAATGTGTCTAATGACTTATGTTTACATTACAGTACGCTGTTTTTCCAACATATGTAATTTGACAACATTCTCCATATACAGTTCTAGCTATTAAGTTAATGCACAGCTAATGTCATCTGTGTGTAACGGATGGGCGCTGCATTAATGATTCAGCACAGATGCAAACTCCACAGAGTCTCATTCGCAGTCCATAGGGCTCGTTTTTACTGAGCTCTGGAGTGGCACCACATTTGAGGAGCCACGTGGGGAAACGGGGAACACGGCTCCTCTTCAGGCACGCAACGTCTGTCTCGCTTGCTGTAGTAATCTTGTGCGACATCGTGAAACCACTGGCCTGAATGACTGTTGTCATGAAGCGAGAGAGTATGGATGGTTCCTGTGTGTGTGCACAAACTTACCTGAGGGCGTGCAGGAGGATTGCGTGGTTCAGTGCTTAATGGTGCTTACCACCGCCGTGGGCATGGACATGGGGATACACACTGACAGGGTCACGCAACAACCGTGCCCGAGGTCACATCTCTTCCATGCAAACCTCCAGTGGATAATGCAGGATAACTGTCACATATTGTAACTAAAAGCTTGATTCTCTCTATTCTGACATTGTAGGTGCAGGGATTTGTACGAGTGTATGTCTGCGAGGTCAGTTGCGGTTAATGTTAGAATGGGCTCGGTTTGGGGCTAAATCACTTTGAAACATTCCGATCATTGGAAGAAGTCTTCCTGAAGAACCTGCAGTCTCCTTTTCTGCCCCTTGGACAGCACACCAAAACAGCACTCTTGTACTGTATTTATAATTTTGTATTATATTACTTTACCTAAGGCTACACTTAACAATTTTTAAAAATGCTGTAATCATTTACTTAATATTTTATAATTCATTTTCTTTACACTAAAAACAACACAGATTGGGTAGAAATATGGACAAACCCAGCATTTGGGTTAAATGTTTAACCCAACCTTCTGGGTAGTTTTATTTAACTGAACTATTGCTTAAAATGCCTATATTTCATAATTATGTTCAATAAATGAACATTTATTAATAAGTTGAACAAATAATTAAATAACAAACATTTTTTGAATTGCTAAATGTTCACTTTTTGATTATTGCTGATGACTCTAGTAATTATGTGTAATTATTTTAATGTACAACCTATTTTTGGGTACTACGTTTTCCATATTTCACCCATCGCTGGGTTGCAGGGTTGGGGTCAATTCAGGAATGAACTCAACAATTCCAATTCAAAGAAGGAAATGGAATTGGAATTGGAATTCAACAACAATTACAGGAAACAGAGTTGGAATTGAATTGGAATTACAGGAAGTGGAATTTAATTCAGGGAAATTCCACTGAATTCCATTTATTGCTGTTTCTGAGCATTTATTTGTGATTGCATTTAGAGACATAGATTTGAACTTTATTTATGATGCTTTACAAATACCAAGTAATGTATGAAATAGAGTTGATCAAATGCAAGTAAATAAAAATGAGAACTGTACATTATGAATTAATAATTGAATGACAGTGGTGATAAGTTTCTGGATGTACTATACATTCAATATATGATTACCACATAATATATGTCTCAACTCACAAAAAAAATGAGTCATGTTCATTCATGTATTTCATTCACTTTTTATTGCATCGAATTATCATCATTTCCTGAAAATTGTCATCGCTAAGATTGCATCTCTCAGGCCTAAATATCTCAAGTGGAATTTAGTGGAATTTATTTGATTTCAATTCTGTTTCCTGACATTCCAATTCAATTCCAATTCCATTTCCTGTCAGCTGCATGCAATTCCAATTCCAATTCCATTCCAGGAAGTGAATTGGAATTTACCATTCATTCTCATTTCAATTCATGATTGGCCCCAACCCTGCTGGGTTGTATTTTAAAGATTTATTTTTTTGGCATTTTTTGCCTTTATTGCGACAGGACAGTTCAGAATTGACAGAAAACGAAGTGGGAGAGAGAAGGGGGGGTGGGATCGCGAAAGGTCCATGATTCGAACACGGGACGTCCGTAACGGCTTTGTATGTCAGCGTGCTGCCCACAAGGCTATCAGTGCCAACCACTGGGTCGTATTTAACCCAACATTTTTTAGAGTGTAGGACATAAAGTGTGTGTGTGTGTGTGTACTTGTTTTTGCTACATTGTGGGGACCAAATGTCCCCACAAGGATAGTAAAACCTGAAATTTTTGACATTGTGGGGACCGGCCTGCGGTTATTAAAAATAGTAAATGGTGTTTATCTGAAAATGTAATGATGCAAACATGTTTTCTGTAATGGTTAGGTTTAGGCTTAGGGTTGGGTTAGGGGATAGACAATATCGTTTGGTCAGTATAAAAACTATAGAAGTCTATGGAAAGTCCCCAAAAACGTGTGTGTGTGTGTGTGTGTGTGTTTAATGCCTAGGCTGGATCTTCAAACATGACAGAACAATCATTAAGGTATTATAAAAGTCGCAAAACTATGCAATGATCATAATGCATCAAAATGTAATAATCTAATATAATCTATTAATATTCATCTAGATCTCATTTCTTCTGAAGCCAAATGATAACCAAATGATGACAAACAGTTTTTATTTATTCATTGTTGCCATCTCTGCATTTTATTTTCTGCTGTATCTTGTATAGGAAGCCCATTTACTCAAAATTATGATGTAAGTCATAATTATGATAAAACAAGTCATAATTAAGATGTTATTTTTTAAGTAAATATATTAGATGATAGACTACTTTGTCATAATTCCGACTAAGTATGTCATAATTTTGCCTTTTGGCATAATTAAGACTTGGTGTCTCATAATTTAGACATTTATGTCATAGTTATGTTTTTTAATGTCATAATTATGATTTTCCAAACCATTGTTTATTTTTTATGTGGCAGAAATGAGCTTCCATTAGCTTGTGTTCTATGCCATTGTGATGTTGTGAGTATTGTTGGCTTTTGTTTGATAAATTGCTTGTGACGTAAATATCTATATAATACTATAATGTATTAAAGGGATAGTTGACACAAAAAATCCATCCAAGATGTAGGTGACTTTGTTTCTTCAGTAGAACACAAACGAAGACTTTTAAATCAAACCGTTGCAGTCTGTCAGTCATATAATGGCAGTCAATGGGATCCTCGGTTTTAAGACTCAAAAATAACATACACAGACAAAACCAAATTAAACCCTGCGGCTTGTGGCAATACTTTGAGGTGTTAAGACTCGAAACAGTTTCAGTTTCTTGGACAGACCGATTGTTTCGAGTCTTAAGACCTCAATGTATCGCCACGAGCCACAGGGTTTAATTTGGTTTTGTCTGTCTTTTTTTTTTTTTGACTCTCAAAGCTGTGGATCCCATTGGCTGCCATTATATGACTGACAGACTGCAACGGTTTGAGTTACAAATCTTTGTTTGTGTTCTACTGAAGAAACAAAAGTCACATCTTGGATGCCCTTGGGGTAAGCAGATAAACATCAAATTTTTAAAATATGTAAAAAAAAATACAATATTTAAAGACACTTTTGCTACATTCAAACATTAAAGAATAATCCCAACTCAGAATATCAGCTAGTTCAGAGTCAGTAAGATCTTTTATTCAGCAAGGATGCATGAAATAATTTTTACAAACAAAAAATTAATTTTAAACTTTCAATTCATTACAGAATCTGTAAAAAAAAAATTCGTTTCCACTAAAAGATCAATCAGCAGTACTGTTTTCACCACTGATAATAAAAAGAAATGTTTTTGAGCTCCAAATCAGCATATTAGAATAATTTCTGAAGGATCAAGTGACACTGAAGGCTATTTCCGACACTGTAGGAAAAAAAAAAAAAAAAGGTAATTGAGACTTTATATCTCACAATTCTGACAATTTTTCTAAGAATTGCATTATACGAGCTATTTTTTTTTTCTTTTTTTTCTCAGGAGTGTGATATAAACTCACAGTTGCGAGAAGTAAAGTCAGAATTGCGAGATAAAAACGTATAATTCTGACAAATGCGGGTTTGTATTTTGCGACTTTTTTCCTGCGATTTATTTTTCTCGGAAATGTGAGACATAATCTTGCAACTGCAAAGTATAAAGTGCAATTTTGAGAGGAAATAAAGACTGATGTTCTCAAATTTGTACATTTATATCTCACAGTTCTGGCATAACTCGCAATTGCGTGTTATACAATCAGAACTGCGAGATATAAACTCACAATTCTGAGAAAAAAATCACAGTTTGCAATATGTAAACATAAAAAAAATATAAATTAGAACAAATGTCATAATTGTGAGTTTATATCTTGCAATTCTGACTTTATAACTCGAAATTTCGAGTTTATATCATGCAGCTTTGAGAAAAAAATACGAATTTTGAGTATATATCTCACAATTCTGATTTTATAACTTGCAATTGCAAGTTTATATCTCACTGTTCTGAGAAAAAAAAAGAATTTCTAGATGTAAACTTGAAATTGCAAAAAAAAAAAAAAAAAAAAAAGTCGCAATTACCTTTTTACATTTTTTATTGAGTGATGGAAACGGGCTTAGATAGAAGACTGAAGTAATGGCTGCTGAAAATTCAACTTTGAAGAAAAAAACTGGAAAAAAAATTGTAAAATGCTAATATATATATATAAATAATTTTAAGTTGTTTTTACAGTATTTTTATTAAATAAATGCAGCATTGGTGTGCATTTTGACCCTAAACCTTTGGACAGTAGTGTATGTGATTTAGGTTATGCAGGGTTGACTTTATGCTTTTGAAACAGTCTTGTAGCCCTTACCAAATAAGATATCAGCCTTTAGTTTAACCTTGCATTTAATTGATGATTCTGAGCCTGAAGCTTTTTACACTGACACAAACGCTTTTGATAGCATACTGTGTTTTCTCTTTTTGCTCCTTTTTGTCTGTTCCACGTTTGTATCATGTTGCTGAGTTGAATGGGCCAAGCCCTGGAGTGACTACTTTGTATAGAGAGAGATAGTGCGAGACAGAGGAGGGAGTTGAAGGTGAGCTCCACTCCCTTCACACACTCCTCAGTCTCAGAAACAGGATCTCGCCCAGCCCTATCGTGGCTTTGAAGAGATGACTGCCGTTGTAAATGGCAGCAGTGGCCAGGGGCTGTGCGTGAATAATTGAATAGAAGAAACTCCACAATGCCACATTTCCGTTTCTTAAGAGCTCAGTGGGGCTGTCTCAGTTACCGGTTATGTGTGGAGAAAATGGAGCTCCTTTGAGTCGATGCCTTGGTTTTTTGCAGCGCTGAGGGCTACGGGTGAGGTGACAAAGACAGTTTGGCCAGCCATTATGTGTGTTTTTTCCAGGCTTTTAGCCTAAGCCTCGGGCTAGGACTGTGCACAAGCCTTTGTGTGAGACTGATGACATTGATCTCAGAGAGGTGTTTTAGCATTCCTCACTCTCCTTCTCATTACCTGACTCATCCGCTTTCTGATGCCTCTGACCACAGCCTGTGTACACACACACACACACACACAGAGAGAGAGAGAGAGTCTGGCACAAGCCTGATGACCTTCATGATTTGTGACACTGGCAGGCAAAAGAGCAAAGATATTATGACCAATAAGAAAGATTGCAGTGTGCCTTTTCTTCCATTATTGTTATAGGACCTCCGGAGACCACAATAAAAATCTGGGATTGTAAATTTTATTTATACCTTGCAATGAGCAGGAGGCCAGTTTTCACCAGAGAGTATATAAAACAAAAAGGTAATTTATTTCTCATAATTGTGAACCTGGTCCACAAAACCAGTCTTAAGTAGCATGGGTATATTTGTAAAAATAGCCAAAAATACATTGCATGGGTCAAAATGATACATTTTTCTTTTATGCAAAAAATCATTAGGATATTAAGTAAAGATAATGTTCCATTAAAGGGGTCATTGGATGCAAACTTTACTTTTTCATGTTGTTTGAACATTAATGTGTGTTGGCAGTGTATGTACAAATCTACCCTATAATGATGAAAAACCATGCAGTGGTTTTTAATTAATCTGTAAAAATAATATCCCCTTTTTCAAATCGATCCGTTCTCGAATGTCTGTCGGTGTGCCATGATGAACATAGTGGTCGTCATTTACTCCCGACATCTGAGCCGCTGAAGATGCAGTGGATTACATTTGTTTGTGAATGGAATGCGCCTCCCGATCTACATATATCCGTCTATGTTTGCACGAATCATTCATGATCCAGCTTCAGCAGAAGTGTGTATAAGCGTTTTTTTTATGAATCTTTGCGATCGCCTTTCCTTATAATGTAGTAGTTAGGAAGTTTAGCAGCTAAACGCGGCTAAATGTGGCTAAAGTAAACAAGACCGTCATTCCACAGAGAGAAGAAAGGGGCGGGGCGAGCAGAGCTCATTTGCATTTAAAGGAACAACCTCTTAGAATGAGATGATTTTTGCAGAGCTCATTTTGACAAGGTAAAAAGGGTGTTGTTTTACAAAACCATTGAGAATTTTTAATCAAAGTATATTAGAGACTTTTCATTAAGACCCTAAAGAATCATATCAACTTGTGGAAAATGGGCATCCGATGACCCCTTTAAGATATTTTGTAAATTTCTTACTGTAAATATACCAAAACTTGATTTTGATTTTACTATGCATTGCTAATGGTGCGTTCACACCAGACGCGAATTGTGTGAATATCAGCGCGTAGTTGGACGCTTGAACATTTTGAGTTTACTCTCTTCGTTTAATTCGCATGTGAAATTTCTTCACAACAGACGCGAATTCGCATCATCGGAGGGGCTTCTGCCAGGTGGCTCCAGTCTCGTTGCAAAATGGCTGACATGGATTTTGTCAGCAGGAAAGTAGTTGTAAAATACGGTGAATAAGCTTTAGCTAGCTTGTAGTCTCAATATGTATATATATAACGCTAGCTCAAATTAAGTAAAGGGCGTTTTTTACAATTTACCAGATTGTCCGACCTCCTCACTCACTTTCTTCCAAGCAAGATCCTTTTTATTCCTGTTTCTATAAAAGTACGAAGATGTATCATACAGCTCCGGGTATCCACAGCATCAATGATTTTGTCCTCCATTGTTGTTTCGGATTTCTGCCTCCGCTCACTAAGTCATAATCACGTCACTACTAGAGCAAGCTCCTAATTGGTTAACACAGCGCTAATATTCGCCAAATTTCCGATTTTTCAACTTGCGAGAATCACGCATTACGCGCATCAAACACCCGAAACACTCTATTCGTGCCGCGTCATACACGCAAATCGCGCCGCAGAATGTCTATCGCGTCTTTGCATTGACTTAACATGTAAATCACTCACGCTTAACGCTTCATTTACGTCTGGTGTGAACGCACCTTAAGAACTTTTCTCAATATTTTGATTTTCCAGATTCCAGATTTTTAAATAGTTGTATCTCAGCCAAACATTGTCCTATCCTCACAAACCATACAACCAATGAAAAGCTTATTTCAAAAAGCTTTCAGATGATGTATAAATCTCAATTTAAAAAAATTGACCCTTATTACTGGTTTTGTGGTCCAGGGTCACAATTATGATTTTCTGTCTTATATTGCCAATTTATTTCTCACAATGTTGCCTTTATGTCTGATTTCATTATTTTCTTAAACATTTCAGCTGTCCTGTTGTCATTAATGCAAAATTGAAACAAACCTAAAATAGTACTAAAAACAGAAACAATTCTGAAATTGATGTTAATTTTTTTAATATGTTTCACTCAAAATGTGATCATGATTAATGTAGTTTTATTCAGGATGCATTACATTGATCAAAACAGACTGTAAAGATATTTCTAAAGATACAACATATTTCTTTTTTTTTTGGTGTTTTTTCGTTTTTATTATGATACCACAGTGGAGAGCAGGCAGGAAGTGAAGTGAGAGGGGCGCCGGGATCGGGAAAGGTTCTTGAGCCAGGATTCGAACTCGGGATGCCCATAGTGCACTGTATGTCAGCGCCAAAGGTCGCATTAACCGAAAATTGTCCGTCATTGATGGAATTTTTTTATCAATGACGGAAAAAAATTTGAAGGCCATCTGTCACTTTGAGAGATTAGACTGAGGGTGATCTATTTTAAATTGTAGCTGTAATTCCCACCCCTGTCCAGTTGGTGGCGAGTGCGCTCCAGTGTGGCAGCAGAGCATTGGGTCCAGAACAAAAAACTAAACTGTTTTGTAACAGTTCTTTTTAAAATGTAATTGTTTTTCACAAAATTGATGGTTTTATTTTTATTCAGATAACTGCAGTTTTGATGAACAAACAAGATCTTATATGGCATGTATTTCAGGCAGAACTTGACTGTTCCTGCAGGATCTTTTGAGTTTTACTAGCTGTAAAGTTGTCAGAAATCTTCACAAAAGTGATGGATGCGTGCAATGAACTTGTCATATGCAGGAAGCTTGAAGCATTTTCACTGGCAGATCTTTCAAGTCCTGTAACAGAGAAACAGTTCAGTGGTCCTGTGGTCTTTATGTAATGTGGGAGAACAAGGACAAAAGCTCAGCTGTATCAACTCAAACACTATAGAAGAGGATTAAGATCTATATGCAGAGAGTTTAATGCCGTAAGACGGAGACAAAAACTGAATCAGGGTGTCAAAAAAGATGGGCTGAAACAGACAGTAATAAACCTGCATATTATCCAAATTACAGTCAGCCTTTGATGCAGTTTAATTAAGGTTTATCATTTAAAGCTTGGTTTGAATGCTAATAAAACTAAATATTTGTTGTTAATTTATTAGAAATCAGTAAGTAGCCTTACATCTCTAAAGCAAAATTTGGCTACGTTAGAATCAGGGAATGTACAAACATTCTCATAGATGAAACTTAAATCTTTTAGTTAATATATTAAGCAGCTGAAGAGAAAGACAAAGACAAAGTTAGAGTTTTATTTAAAAAAAAAAAACCTATGTTGTGTACCAATTTGCTCTTTCTTAACTTCTTTCTTCCTTGAATGCTGTGTATTATGTTGCGTAAAGATTAATAACAGACTGTAAATCCTCAGCACATAATTGTGTCTTGTATAATAGAGATGCCTGGCCTTCATTATCTGCTCAATGCCCTAACATTTAATCAGTTACAAAGCTATTTCGGAACTTCTTGTTTTGAATCATTGTTTTATTCAGTGGATTTGCAGAAAACTGTTTTTATTTTTTTTTGTTGTCAAAATCATTATACTCTTTCTGCACTGTTCTGTCTGAATCAAAAAAAAAAAAAAAAAAAAAAAGCTTTTAAGTAGGCTGAAATCTATTTCCACAACCGAATAAAAAATAAATAAAGGTTATTGTGACTTTTTATTTCACATTTCTGACTTTTTTCTCAGAATTGCATGATATAAACTTCTTTTTTCTTGCAAATGTGAGTTGTATCTCGCAATTCCAACTTTTTTTCTCACAATTCTAAGTTTGTATCTTGCGATTCTGACTTTTTTCTCTGAACTGTGAGATATGAACTTGCAAATGTGAGTTACAAAGTCCGGTTTTGAGGGGAGAAAAAGAGAAATGTTCTCAGAATTGCGAGTATGTATATCTCACAATTCTGACTTAATTGTGAGTTATAAATTGTGAGTTAAAAGTCAGAATTGCATGATATAAACTCACAATTCTGAGGGGGAAAAATATCTGAAAATTGTAAATTTATGTCATGCAGTTCTGACCTGACTTTATAACTCACAATTTTGAGTTTATATTTCACAATTCTGACTTTATAACTCACAATTTTGAGTTCATATTTCACAATTCTGAGAAAAAAGTCAGAATTTTAGGTTTATATATCACAATTTGGACTTCATAACTCGCAATTGTGAGTTTATATCTCACAGTTCTGAAAAAAGTCAGAATTGTGAGTTTATATCAAACAATTCTGACTTTATAACTCACAATTTTGAGTTTATATTTTACAGTTCTGAGAAAAAAAGTCAGAATTGTGAATTTATATCACACAATTCTGACTTTATAACTCACAATTTTGTTCATATTTTACAATTCTGAGAAAAAAGTCTGAATTGTGAATTTATATCACAATTCTGAGAAGAAAAAATTGCAAGATGTCAGCTCGCAATTGTGAGAAAAAAAAAGTCAATTGTAAGATAACGTTGCAGTTACCTTTTTTATTTTTTTATTCAGTGGTAGAATTCTCATCAAACAAAATTGAAACTATATAATTTGGGGTCACTGAAACATTTAAAAGTCATAATTCAAGAACTGGCAAATGACTATAGACTGTTTTTATATATACCAGTTACAACATTTTATATATATACCAGTTACAAACGTATCACTAATGTGTAAAAAGTAAGTTTATAATTCAATTCATTATACAAAGGTATGAAAATTAACGATATAAATCTGTCTTAGGAATGTCTGGCAATGGGAGCTGCAGGCTCAGATATTAATAATCAGCAGTTACATAAGTTTTTAGAAGACAAATTGATTAGTAATGTTTTGATATCCTTCATAAAGAATTAAAGGCATTCATGTTCCTGCTACATTTTTAATTAATCTGTCTATCTATTCTCCCACTTACAGCATACAAAAAAGAGAGAGCCCTAACATGACCTCTCCTGATCCACATCCCCATCTATTCACAAAGTGGTCCACGAGCCTGCGATGCGAAGCAAAGCGACAATGGGATCAGTCCGCATTTGCATTATGAGCACACAATGCATGACACAAGCTTGCCCAGAGAGATATTTCTGCTCAGAAAATATCTGGCTTCAGAAGGATCTGTCTGCAGTGCTCAGCGTCACTCCACTGACTCTGTCTCTTGCTTATTAACAAACCAGCCTGTCACTTTATAAACCCTGTTTCAGCTTTCCCTCAGCGGTACACACACGCGCACATCATGAAATACACATAGACAATGGAAAACACACATATTGTACATTCAATTTAAGTGAAATTGTCAGTCACAGAACATCTCGAGGTAAAAATATTTGTAATACTGTAATGCATATTAGAAATTTTGAGGGCTTGACCCTCTTCAATTTATCCTCAATGTCAAAGTCTGCAATGTTTCTCACGAAAGGAGCAAAGAGAGAAGAAAACTATGTTTGAACATTTTAATATGCCTTCCAGGATATCTGGAAATGTGAATATACAAAAATAACCGAAGTAATGACAAAACAAGAGAATGACACCTACTCTGAAAATCGCACATACTGTAACAGAGACGTGGAAATGATCTACGCAGGGATTTGGCAAGCTTCTGTGTTTGGATTCAGCTCTACCACGGATGGCAAGCAGCCTGAACCGATGTCTAAGTATTATTTATTTATTTATAGCACATGGACAATATTTCTTCTTCCTCTGCAAACAATGACTTCACTTTCCCAGACTGATAGGATTAAATGCCTGAAACAAACCTGATAAAGTGGGCCTATATACATCTATATTAAAACTATTAATATTCTATAACACTTTACAAGATCTGATGTATTAGTTAGTAATACATTAAAGGGATAGTTCACCCAAAAATGTATTATTTACTCACCTTCCAGGCATCCTAGGTGTATATGACTTCCTTCTTTCAGACGAATCCAATCAGAGTTATATTAAAAAATTATCCTGGCACGTCCAAGCTTTAGAATGGCATAGACAGGTGTTTTTCTTCATCAGTCCAAAACAAGTCCAATAAAGTGCATCCATCCATAATAAAAAAAAATGCCTCACATGGCTCTGTGGGGTAAATAAAGGCCTCCTGTAGGGAACTGATGCATGTTTGTAAAAAAAAAATATTCATATTTAAAACATAAGAATCACTTTAAAGGAGAAGTCCACTTCCAGAACAAAAATTTACAGATAATGTACTCACCCCCTTGTTGTCCAAGATATTCATGTCTTTCTTTCTTCCGTTGTAAAGAATTTTTTTTTTTTTTTGAGGAAAACATTTCAGGATTTCTCTCCATATACTGGACTTCAATGGTGCCCCTGATTTTGAACGTCCAAAATGCAGTTTAAATGCAGCTTCAAACGGCTCTTAACAATCCCAGCCAAGGAAGAAGGGTCTTATTTAGTGAAACAATCGGTTATTTTCAAAAAATAAATTACAGTTTATATACTTTTTAACCTCAAACGCTCGTCTTGTCTCGTCTACCTGAACTCTGTTTTTTCCGGTCATGACAGTTAGGGTAGATCAAAAAACTCCCATCTCATTTTCTCCTCCAACTTCGAAATCATCCTATGTCGCTGTTTTACCTTTTTTTGTAAAGGGTGTTTGATTTTTGCACGTTCACTTTGTAAACACTGGGTTGGTACTTCTGCAGTGATTTAGAATGATTTTAAAGTTGGAGGAGAAAATGAGATGGGAGTTTTTCGACACACCCTAACTGTCATGAACCCAAAAAAACAGAGTTCAGGTAGATGAGACAAGATGAGGTTAAAAAGTATATAAATTGTCATTTATTTTTTTAGAAAATAACCGATCATTTCGCTAGATAAGACCATTCTTCCTTAGCTGGTATTGTTTAGAGCCCTTTGAAGCTGCATTTAAACTGCATTTTGGATGTTCAAAATCAGCATGTGCCACTCGGAAGAGACGAACGTGCAGTGGAGATAGGTTAACACAGCACCGGTCACGAATTAGAAGTTCAAAGCGAGGATTTGTAAAGAAAAATGTTGGAGGATTTCGATATAAATCAAGAAGAGACTGTTTTTCCTTTGCTAAAGTAAGGAAACTTTGCTTCCTTTGCTCCTATATAAACAAACATTGGTTTTCATGAGAATCACCAGTGCATGCACAACGCCAACATCATATGTCATCCGCCTGGAGCTACCTCCGTTTATGACTGTCAGCGCAAGCTTATGTTTTAGATAGGGATATTTTTCTCACAAAAATGCATCGATTCGCTACAAGAGGCCTTTATTCACCCCCCGGAGCTGTGTGAGGTACTTTTTTTAATGGACGGATGCATTTTATTGGACTTGTTTTGGACTGATGAAGAGAAACACCCACCCATTGCCATGATAGAGCATGCAAATGCCTGGATAATTTTTAATATAACTCCGATTGCATTTGTCTGAAAGAAGGAAGTCATATACATCTAGGACGCCTGGAGGGTGAGTAATTAATAGGCTAATTTTTATTTTTGGGTGAACTGACTCTTTAAGTGTTTTTGTTTTGTTTTATTTTATTTATTGCAAGTTTTATTAATCTTAGCGATTAGTAATCTAATCTCCTTAATGAAATGTTCCTGTTGGTTCAAGGTACATTAGTTAATGTTAACAGATACACCTTCTGATTTTACAGAGTATTAGTAAATGTTCAGATAAACATTAAGATTAAGAAAGGCTGTAGATGTATTAGTACATATTAACTAATAAAGGGATAGTTCACCCAAAAATGAAAATTACTCTATGATTTACCCTCAAGCCATCCTAAGTGTATATGACCTTTTTCTTTTAGACAAATACAATTAGAGTTATATTTAAAAATGTTCTGGCTCTTCCAAGATTTATAATGGCAGTGAATGGCTGTTAAGATTTTGAAGTCCAATGAAGTGCATCCATCCATCATAATAAGTACTCCACATGGCTCCAGGGGTTAGTAAACACCTTCTGAGCAGAATCGATGCATTTTTGTTAGAAGGGTATCCATATTTAAAACCGTCAAGCTTCTGTGAGAATTGACGAAGTGCAGAGAAGACAGCAAAACAAAACATTTGTCACGAATTAGATGTAAAATGCAAGGATTTGTAGAGATGGCTTTTAATATAAGCTAAGAGGAAACTGTTTTTCCTTTGCTGTAAACAAAACTTGGTTCTCGAATTAACAACAGTTAGCGTAAGCGTTTTAAATATGGATATTTTCCTTACACAAACGCATTGATTTTTCTCAACAGCCATTCACTGCCATTATAAATCTTTGAAGAGCCAGTACATTTTTTTATATATTTCCAGTTGTATTCGTCTGAATGAAGGAAGTCATGTACTTCTAGGATGGATTAAGGATGAGTAAATCATGGGGTAATTTTCATTTTTGGCTGATCTATCCCTTTAACTAGTGTAAACAAGTGAAACTTTATTGTAATATGTACATACATTTTGCCTATATTTCTTAAATCCATTCACTATTCTTTGTGTGTATTGTCTAGACGTTTTCTGATAGGTCCAGATTCTGATGTTTAAAGGATCTCCAGGACCTGCGGGAGTCAATGTAGGGCTCTTATACAACCTCCCAAGTCTGCAGGGAGAACAAGGCATTAGCCTTACAGCTGCTAATGGAATCACTTCCACCTGAAGTGATGGACACAGTCCGGTTGGTTTCCGCTGGGAAAAGAACTGCAGCTGGGCCGAGGAAAGAAGCGTTACGGCTTGTAACGAATCCGCACATACCGGTCTTCTCATTCCCTCCCCTGGAGTCTGTCACCGGCCCTGTTCATCTAGTAAATAACAAGGCTGCTCCTGGTTATGTCATTAATTATTCCAGGAAATAAAGGCTTGGGGCTTTGGGTATAAACTCCGTTGAAAACCACAGCCAGATGAGTGAAGTCATACAACTGCCTGAGCTCGAATGAAACACGTATTATGACAACAATGATGAGGTAATGCCACCTAGTTTAATCAAGGTGCACTAGGACAAAAATAAGAGGGGGAAATGATAGAGGGATCATCTGGACATTGTCTGACTGACAACAGTGCCCCAACCATCACCCTTGACCTCAGGGGTTCATTAGTTCAGACCAGGTGGAGAAAGAAGGGAGGGGGAGATGTATGGTTATGGTGCAGGAAAGAGGAGAGGGACGATGGGATTGAATGGCCTGCGGTGGTCCGATGTCAGACTGGGTGATGGATAACAGATCCAAGCTGCTGTTCTCTGCCCTGCTGCAGTCCTGTAATCAGGACTTTTCAGATGAAAAGAGACTTCTTGTGTTGAATTCGGCACAGCGATTCACCCTCAGGTACTCTGCTTCTTTGCATTAGTTGAAAAGTTTCACAAATACTGTATGTGTGATCAAAAATCAGCTCCTATTTTCTCTAATGACCATAACATAAAGAGGTCACATGGCTTTGCGCTCTTTCCAGTAATTCAATTAGTGTCAAAGGGGTTCATTGGACTGCGCCGAGAACGGCCCTGCGCACACAACCCCAGAGGTTAAAGTAGGAGCAGAGAAGACAGCTAGATGGATCAGTGCCTCCGGTTAGCTCAAGCATGAAGATTTAATCAAGATTTTAAAAAAGATGAATTGACTCCATGTAATGAAATTGTAATGGGCATGGTGGGCCTAACAAAACAAAGGGGTCAGCAGGTATATGACATGGATGTTCTGCATCTCTAGCCCTTATCTATCCCTCTTCCATCTTCTTTAAGAAAATATATCAGAGTCAGGAGGACGGAATAATCCAGCCAGTGCTGAACAGATGTATGAATCATTTGAGATAAGACATACGAGAGGGATATGTACAATAAGTACAGAAGTCAAGACAGAGTAATCAGGACCCTGCTCTTTACAAATAAATATGAAATATGGCATGAAGGCTAGGTTCACATTGCAGGCAAATGTGATCCAATTTTTTTGCATGTGACTCAGATTGGTTTTCGTCATGACAGTGTGAACAGCACAAACTGCATGGAATCTGATCTTTTTAATTCCGATACTAAACCCGAAACAGGTCAGATGTTGCAATGCAACCGCAGTGTGAACAGTCATATCGGAATTCATACAACATTTACGTCACTCTAGATCCACATTCATCATAATTCCGCGGTGACAGGAGACACATCAAAGATTTTACATACCCAAAGTTATCAAGACAGTTGCAGTGGTAGTCAGTGGAAGTGTGATGTGTCAGAACTCAAAAGTATTACAGTGACAACTCCATATACAAGCAAAACATGAGGGCTCATATCATAAAAGTTTCAGAACTCTGCTGTCTTTTGTCACATCCTTGTCTTTATTTTTCATATTGCCTGCACATAATTTTGCTGGTTGTGCAGCAAATCACACTATAATAAACGCATAATTGCTTACTTTGTGTTCTCTGTGTTTACTTCTGTATGACAGCACGCTTTGCAAGTGTTGCCAAATCCACAGTTTCCCCACAGAATTGGGCTACTTTTTCCACTGTTGTGTTTTTTTTTTTTAACTTCATAGGTTTACGCGACCCTACTAACACTATATACCCCCCTGAACATAGCTGGGCTTAGTTTTGGACTAATTTGAGAAGCAATTGGGTGGATTTTGTTGTGAAAACCTGGAAACCCTGTTTACACATGTGGGTTCAGAACCATGATCTGTTCCACTGTAATATTAGCCACATTTAAAACAAGGTCACCAGCCATAAAAAAAAAAAAAATCAGATCTGAGAAAAAAATCTGAACTGTGCACCAAGGCTTGCTGTGT
This sequence comes from Labeo rohita, assembly GCF_022985175.1. NCBI lineage: Eukaryota > Metazoa > Chordata > Actinopteri > Cypriniformes > Cyprinidae > Labeo > Labeo rohita. The sequence continues at coordinate 19,353,466 of NC_066888.1, read as the reverse complement.
GAACGTATCTGAAATGTCGATTTGGGTTATAAATGCTGATTGTGTTAGAATTTTAGTTTACCAAGTTTACCAGTTTAAAAGAAAAATGGATTTTACCAATTTTCACCAGGTTAATAGCTGAGATGACACCAAGATGGCACCAGTTTGGTTTGTATGAAGCAAGCGAGAGAAAAGAGTCTGTGATCTGGGTGACATAGAGGTGGTGACATGAAATTGATTGCTGTGATTTACAGATCAGAACTGAGCATTCCAGAGAACTGTGTAATAATTAGACTGCAAACTCGCTTTCTGTTGTTTCATACAAACGTCCTTTTTGAAAATTAACCATGGTTTAATTATAGTAAAAGTGTAGTAACCATGGTTTTTTGGTGCATTAATTACCATTTGTATAACCATAGTTTTACTACAAATACCATGGTTAAACTATGGTTAGTGTAGCAAGACCGTGGTTAATTTGTAATTACTATGGTTTAACTATAGTAACCATGTTTTTTTTTGTTTGTTTTTTTTTGTTTTATTTGTAGTACCATGGTTAATTTTCCTAAGGGAACTTTGTTTGAATTTTGTTGTCAACTGTAGTCAGAAATTAATAATAATACTAGTAATAAAATTTTGTAGTGAAAATGAGGTTGATGAGGAAGACCTATGCAAAGATTTTCATCCAAAAAATAGCAAAATTATTTCCCGCATTAAGTTTTATTAAGAAGGATGAGAAGGCTGCTGAACAGACTACAACTCTGCCTTTTTTTAGTATTTGAAGTCAATATCTCACTTAGGCCAAAGGAATACTGTTCCCCGACTGAATTTTTTTCTCCATTTCTGTCACCTGAAGGAGTTTGGGTTACTTGCCACTGTTGCCTTCTGGCTTGCTTAGTTGGGGACCACGTTGACGGTCATCATTAGGTGAGACCAAAATTTGAACTGAAGTAAAAGGATATTTCAACCCCAAATGAAAATTTGAAGACCTTCATTTTTCTTCAGAGCACAACTGAAGGTGTTTTTAATGAAATCCAAGAGTCTTCCGACTCTGCATAGACAGCAATGCAACTACCACGTTCAAGGCCCAGAACATTGTTAAAATGCTCCATGTGACATCAGTGGTTCAACCGTAATTTTATGAAGCTATGAGAATACGTTTTGTGCACAAAGAAAACAAAAATAATGACTTTATTCAATAATTTCTTCTCTTTCTTGCCAGTCTTTGACAGGTGAGTAATTAATGACAGAATTTTCATTTTTGGGTGAACTATCCCTTTAAGCTGGATCGTGGCACTATTGTTTTCTGTAGAGCTGCTTTAAAGCTGAAAAACATCTTGCAGCATTAACACTAGTATTGAACTGAATTGAATCAACAATGAACTGACTTGAACTGAATAACAACATTGTTGTCTTTTGTAGAACTGCAGAAACTGGACTCTCTCCATTGCTGAGTATAATTGATTCTGCTGCTTCCTGTTTATCTCTGTGAAGCTGCTTTGACAAATTGTATTATATAAAGCGCTGTAGAAATAAAAGTGGCTCGAGCTGATGTGATAAATTTGTGCTGCTGTCCTGTAAAATGCACTCACAAGCAAAAAATGTCAGTTGTTTTTGACAGCAGTGTATAGCGTAGCGATGTATGAAGCACAGCTCTTACAGAATCACAATCAAGCCAACCAGCTTTCTGTTGGTCAAAAGCAAAGTGGTAAATTCGCATGGCTGACTTGAATGTGAAATCCTTATGATTGTGAATTATTCCTGAGAGTGAAAGATTTGCTGCACTGACCAACAGACACCTGCTTGGTTCGAAAGCGACTTGTGTGCTTCATACAGTTCATCACTACACTACTGACAACACACAGTGAAACTTTTTTGTCTGCAAATTTGACTGGACCTTTATGCAAAATTCCAAATCGTGGAGATCTCTATTAAAAACGGCTAGTTTCAACCACAAATATTCGTTGAACAATTTTCAAACAAAGACGTCAGTGATCTTTCACACTTACTGTTTTGGAAGTGGATTTCTGTAATACCTAGCCTGTGCTTTTCGCAGCTTTATCACAATCAATTTAACATTTCCTTCAGAAGATACCACCCAAATGCAGGCAGGAAAAAAGCTGACAGATTAAAGTGATCCTTCATAGCAGAAACATTAAAAAAGAAGAGAATTTATCTCCAAGCCATACTGGAGCCGAAGAGGAAAAATGCAGCTACTTAAAAAATGATATATGACTTGGACTAATGAACAAAATCCGATATATGTCTTCTCATGACATAAAACATGGCAGCTTTCAGTGCTGTATCCCTTTATACGGAAGCAAATCCACTGATTTGCAACACATGAACACAGAAACCCACCACAGGAACTAGGTCGATATGTGACTGTTTTCTTTAGCCAGACAGATTGCAGTATCTCAATGAGAGGCAGAAAACTATCACCTTCAACACGGCACACCATCCATTTGGAATTCCGAACTGCAATTATTCCCTTCCTGGTGCAAGGAAGTTGCCATAGTGACTTGGCCCTGGGCTACATGGAGTGCAAAGGTAAACACCAAACCACAAGGCAATATCTGACCTGCTGTGCTTGCCAACATTTTTCACCATGAAAACTGCACGCTTGATATTTTCTCTCTCCTAACAGCTAATTTCTTCTACTGCTGTCTTGTCAGTATAACTGTGAATATTTCCAATAATATTAAATTAATGAGAAAATAAGTATTTAGATGTTTAGCTTATTGTACAGGTGTCACAAAATGTTGTCTCACAAATGTGAAATAAATCTGTAGATCTCTGTTAAAGGAAATAGGCCTACTTTTAGACTTATGCAGTTTGACATTGCATCATCGCATTATCAATTAGTTTTCATTAACATTTAATGCATTCATAATTACACAGTGTGTAATTAGATTCTGTCTGAAGCACTACCCTGCAAAGTGCTTAGCAGGACATCCTTTCCAAACATTAGCATGCAGATTATTATTCAGACTTCCAAAACAACCTACATCTTGAAAAATAACATGCTGTAACATGTCCTGACATGTTCTGCGGTGTAGACAAGTGCACTTTTTCATTGCAGCATGAATTAAATCTTTTGTGACGTTGCCACGTGCTGTATTATAAGCTTATAAGCCTCACACTGACACCTTGTGGCGATCAATGTTACTGACAAAACAAGATGTGCCAAACTCACAGAATACAAGCATAGTAGCATTAACAAATTCTATGTAACATTTTTTCTAATTATATAAAAAAAAGTATATTAGTATAAAATTGTAAATTAGATTCGTTCAGGTGTATTTAAAAATACGTAGGTCTTTTTACTGACTTAAGTTATTATAATTGTGACCTTAATTGTCTACCACCTGTAAACAGTGTCTTAAGGACTGAAGAAGGTCCTCTGGAACTGGAAGTGTCCATATTAAAAGAACACAGTTAAAACTATAACAGTGCTGCATTTGAATTACAGTTTATTTCAGTCTACATTAAATTCAAGGTTGGCATTGTAAGATGTGTGAACAAAACTTTTTAAATTATTTCTAATACTAAATTTATTAATTATTTTATTTGTATTAATTCACGACGCACCATCAGTCGGCCATATTGGCGGCACTGAATGTCAATGCCACTGAAGTGTACAAAACTCGCATATTTTGCTGATTATTGCTGCTGAAAATGGTCAGTTACTGTCGTTTTGGCCTGCACTAATTGGTCAGACTGGGAAAAACATTTGGGGTACTATAGACTGCCAAAAGTTATAACAAATAAAGGAGAAGAGTAAAAAAAAAAACTGAGGAACAAAAGGCATTGTGGTTGGCCACTGAATCATGGATTTCCAGGGCAAGAATCTTGACAGCATGTTCTTATCATTTCCAGTCAGGTAGGCAAAATATTAGGTTAATATCTTAATTAATACTGCATGCACGTATTACCACCTGTTAACTTTAGTTTGTCAAACTATTGCAACCCTTTTCTGCTTACTAATTCCTTTTCTATATGATTTAGCAGCTTCTACGTGTTTTTCTGTGGTTTAGACAGCATAAATTAGCAGAACAACATATCCAGTAGTTTATTAACAGTGCAATCCATGCTGTTGTTTACATCCGAGTATCGCCGATATGGCAGTGCATCCGGGTAACTGACCAAATCGTGACGTAAGTGCAAACCCTGATACGTTTTTGTTTCATACTCATACAACATCTCATGCACAGGTCAAATTAGGACAGCTCTATGCTGACAAACACCAGCAGATGGCAGTTTCCGCTTGTCTGACGTTCTCCAAAAGCACTATCCACGTCGCGTCAGCAGAGGGCGCCCGTGAGCGCGCACGTCGGTCGCGTCTCAGCAGCCGCGCGCCTCCAAGCGCAGTCAAATGGCGCCTCTCCAGAGAGCCACAGCGACCAGTCCGACCAGCTGATGTTAATTAGAGCAGATAACGCTTCTTTGATATAATAATAGTCTCTTTTTGTGCTATGGTTGTGTAAGCTATGGTTTTTTAAAATTTGTCTGTGACAAATGTGGACGTATAGGAAGACACTGCGCTTAGTTGTCCATGGAGCTGTGATATTCTTATTACGGATTGACAACTAATAGATTCATCCTAAGGTAAGCGGTGAATGTAGTGTTGTTTTTAAATGACACTACAATGAGTACAGCTGCGTGTTCATTGTTAGTACGAAGCATGATATGACAGCAGTGATTTGTTTTGGTTGCATGCCACCTTGTATGTTGTGTTTGAAACCGTTCACGTCTTATTAAAACATCTAACGTTAATATACTGTATATATTATATAAGTACATTAGCGTTTGGGAAATCTCAGCATGTTGTCAAATTGAGCCAATTCACATAATCCAGGGAAACTCCATTATTTTATACGTGTCATTAAGGAAGCTGGTCATACAACAACAGGTTTCCCTATAGAGCTTTCCCTCTAAATAATAACCATCACTGGCTTTAATGTATTGTAATAAGAACAGTTACATTTAAATGGATGCTATTTTGCTTTAGAAATGTACTTTTAATAAGCCTTAGTATTGTTTAACGACAGCTAGACCACTTACAAAACAGTTGAAATCATGTGCTCCCCTTTCCCAGGATATGGCTCAGTCAAAACATGACCTTTTACAATGTTTGTGGGAGTTGTTTTTAATAGTTTGTTATATAATACCTGACAGGCTACTGTTGATTCATTGCAAGAATATGGTTCTCACATTGGTTGTTTATTCAGGATGTTTAATAGATAAGGAAATCTGTTGAAGTGGAAAAAAAACATTAACAACAAACTGACAGTAGTGACAACTGACCTATGTACTGCATTTAGTTTTTTTTTTTTTCTTTATCTATTAGTATAATGGATGTTTTTTTGTTTTTTTAATCAAAGCGTTAGTTTGCGTGCCTGTATTTTGTTATTGTTTATATGATAATGATAATAAATTTAATAATAATTTGAGTTTGATTTTGTATTTATGTTTTCAGCTTTTAATTTAGATTTTTAGTAATTAATTTTGTCTTTTTTATTGGTTTTAGTTTAGTTTTTTAAATGATACTATATAGGTTAGATTTATATTTACAGCTGAAGTCAAAAGTTCACTTTGTAGAATCTGCAAAATGTAAAAACAAATTACCAAAATAAGAGGGATTATACAAAATGCATGATATTTTTTTTTTTTTATTTAGTACTGACCTGAATAAGACATTATGCGTAAAAGACGTTTACATATAGTCCACAAGTGAAAATAAGTTGAATTTACAAAAATGACCCCGTTCAAAAGTTTACATACTGTGTTGTTGCCTGAATGATCCACAGCTGGATGTTGTTGTTGTTTAGTGATAGTTGTTCATCTTTTTTTTTTTTTTTTAGCATTTGTGTATTTGATCCCTTTCCAACAATCCAACTGTATGATTTTGACATTTCTTTTCACAGGACAACTGAGGGACTCATATGCAACTATTACAGAACGTTCAAATGCTTCCAGAAGGGGAAAAACGATGCATTAAAATAATTAACATTTCTTAGATTCTGCAAGGTGTATGTAAACTTTTGACCTCAACTGTATTTCAGATTCATTTTTAATTTCTATTTATTTTTAATACACATTTCTTTTAGTTGCCAAGGCAACTTTTCTGATTTTCATTTCATTTGTTTTTTCTAATATTTATCTAATATTTACATTTTATTTTATTTAGGTTTATTTCAGTTAATTTCTTGAGTTAACAATAATAACCTTACCTGTAACTACAAGTGTGTAACACATCCAGCTTACACAAACACAATTTCTATCAGATTTTATCAGTCTCACAGTATTTTCTCCAGTCCTCTCCCCACTATAGAAGAGCGAGCCGAGTTAGACATGTGCCTATTCATGCATATAGACTCCTTCAAAGCCTCTCAGCTTGTTTTGACTCGACTAGCAGCCACAGCCTTGGCAGTTGTTACTTATTTTGGTCTGTGACCAATCTGAGAGTGACCCAGATCATCCTTGATTCAAGTATTGGACCCCAGATATATTGTAATGTCTGATCTTTTGATTGGCAGCCAGATATGAATTATGGCATAAATTATTGATGAAATTATCTGCTCTTTGACAAGAACGATTAATCCAACCTGTAATGTGTGGAAACCTATTATTAAAAGGGACTAGACTTCATTGTGAAAACGTGTGTATTCATTTGGTTTACACACAGATCGATTCCTTTAACATAAATGGGGATGTTCAGACATAAAGATAAAAAGAGGGGAAGTCGACTGAGCCGAGTGTGACGTTACAGAACGAGCATGCTTTCGGCTGTGCATGAAAGAGGGGCATTAGTGTCTGCCGTAGTACAGCTCTGAATGTCCCTTTCATGAAATGCGCAGGGACTTCCCATGTCCGGAACAAACTGTCCCTGCCAGAATTCAGTCTTCCTGCACTATACGCACACACGCTTTAACTATTACGTCAAGGATTTGTTAATGTCTAGGCACAGGTAGGTGAATTGTTATTGAGGCCAGAAAAAATAAATTAGCGTACTAATGTGTCCTTTATGAATTTTCAGGTCTGTGATCAGGGAGCTATTTAGCATCTCTCCAATTTAGTGAGGACAAGAGGCTGAGGTGACTCACTGCATGCTGATCGCCAACTTTAAAGAATGTGAGGTGTATTAATGTCTACTGGAGCATATGATCAGCTCACATACGGGGTGTCAGATCATTTTAGGGCGTTTAATGGTCAGACTATGGACTAAGCGTCACCATATATATTATATCTTCTTATATGGCACAAAAAACAGTTTGAAAGTATGATTTAATCACAGACTGCCTTTGCAGTCAAACTTTGCTAGAATCAAGTAAGCATTAATGGAGATTAATTATGCTCCTTTTTAAAATATAAGTAATATAAGTCTCAGGTGTCCCCACAATGCGTGTGTGAAGTATCACCTCAAAATACTTGCTATAGATGCGAAAATACAGAAAATCTAACCTGATCCAAAAAAATTATGACGGACAAAAGTTTCGGAGGCAGTGTGTAAAATCAGTTGACAACATGAGGTTGTATTTATTTTTTAACATGTGAAAATTTCAGATTCAGTGTGCAATGACCTTTAGGCAAAAAAAATTGTTTGGTTTCGATTAACATTTATTGCACTGAAATCATTTATTGCATTTTTAAACCATATTAGTTTAAACATCTGACATCTAGGGTTTTCTGAGTTGCAGCTGTCACATGGCATGTGAGTACTAAACTAGGTTCACTTTCATGTCTTATTGCGCTTAAACAGTCAAATACACCTAAGTTTGTGTTGAAAACACACAAGTTACAAAAACAGTCAGTTATGTTTGTGAAGGTAAACAGCTGGGAAAGAAATCACATGATTATATTAGATCTGTGTGGCAGCAGTGTAATATACAAATAATAACAAATCAATAAATTCCCTGCTCTCTCCTCTGAGCCTGGGACTGTAAATAGTGTTTGGTGCTCCTCTGTGGAGCCAAAAACAGAATAGTTAGCATGCTTTGTTCAAACTTTCACCATGGTGTTAGAACTGATACACTGTTGTCAAAAACAGAATGGTGGAAATGTGCAGATTAAGGTACTGTGATATTGTAATAAGATCCCCTTTCTACATCACAGGGGGAGCGAAGTCTTGCAGAGAAAGGCTTACCAAAGAATTGACTGGGTTGTTCTTTTTCATGTTTTCTGGGTTGGTAGATGCACCGGGGACCTGATTATTGCACTTAAACATGACAAAAGTCAGATTTTCACGATACGTCACCAAATGTAATGCATTTTACCACGTATAATTTTTAAGTGTTGGGAAATTCACATTTTTCTTTGTAGCTGTCCATGTTGTCATGAGTGACTTCAAGATGTGAGTGTGTAACGTGCAACTAGGGATGGCTCAATACCATAATTTTGGCTTCGGTACGATACCAGAATCTAATACCTCAGTATCAGTACTAAATCAATACCATAGGTGACAAATAACCAGCCTCAAAAGATAAGTGCATTGAAAACAATTTAGTAAGTAATGTTAACATACTAAACGTATTAGTTCACTTATCATTTATAAATAATTATTGACCTAGATTAATAAGTGTTGTAATATGGTTAGTTCAGCTTGCCTAATGAATTTTAACAAAGGTTGTTTTACTAAAAAAATAAAATATTAAAATATTATTCTTACAATCAAAGTATTCAAAATCATGTTATTACCTCTCTTTCTCTCTCTGATTGTTTTTAGATTTCAGACTCAGATAGCCAAAGAAAAATTTTTTTTTTTTCCTTTGACAGTACAGTGGAGACGAGACAGGAAGTGGGAGAGAGAGAGGGGGTTGGGATTGGGAAAGGTCCACGAGGCAGGATTCGAACTCGGGACACCCAAGTAAAAGTAATTCAAACATTTTCTTGAGTACAAGAAAATACTATATTGTTAATATTGTTAAGTTTTAAAGGTACAACAATTTTTATTTATGAAATGTAGTGCAGTAAAAAGTATGACATTGCTTTGGAATGTAGTAAAACATTTCCAAATAAAAACACTCTGATAAACTGCAGATACTTTTTACATTTACTTGAGTAAAGTAAAAATACTTTACTACTGTCTGCCTCTGGTCTGTTGTGAATAAAAGTTAATTAAAACTGAACTTATGAATGATGCACTCTTCATCGATCTCTAAATTCACAGAAAACATCAGGATGAGAAAGTGACAAATGCTTGGCAAGATTTGATGTGTTGCCTTCTGTGTCTTTATTTACTAGTTTCCGACACGTTGATGGATTTCTGTTTCCGTTTGAAAAAGTATATACTGGTATTTTTCCAGTACCGGTATACCACGCATCCCTGCGTGATACAAATGTTATTCTGTTCTGTTGTTTATAGTTTATAGTTCTGATTTTAATATTCACATGACCTACAGGTGAACAAATGATGTACTTAAGTTGTATGTGTTTTATTTCTTTCTTTATTTATATTTTCCTTTTTATGATTTAATAAATTATTTTAGCTCACTCATTATTTTAGCTTCTTCATGAATCCTGGTTTGGGAAAAGTGGTGCTAGATACAGTACAGGTACAGCTTGTAAGTACTTGTCCTGGATATCATGGGTTCACAGTGAGGTCATGTCTTAATTGTGGCTTTTCTGCTAAAATTAAATATTAACAAACTATTCCCGACATCAAAAGAACAATGAATGGCGCTGGATCTGAACAGATCAGTAGAAGCAATCCCAACGAAGTAGGTTAATCTCTGAGTTAATGAGGCCACAGGCCAGTGACTTCAAAACAGAGATTAAACAGTCACCAAAAAGTAAAAAAAAAACAACCTGTTTTTGAAAACTTTGGACGCATATCAAGTATTGATTTAGACATTTATGAGAACAGAGAATACACAAAGAACAAACTCCCTTAACTATTTCTCTGTATTCCTCAGACATGTTTATTCTCAGACATTGTTGAATGAGAGATGATGGGTGTGCGTTTTAAACTGCTACAAATCTTTTGATCTCAGCCATTCAAATAATCTGTTAAATCCTCTTTAGATCATGTTGTCTAAACTGAAACAGAACAAGCCCTCTAGAGATTCATCTCTTGAGCTTTTCCATTGCTTTCCAGTGAGCAGTGCGATTTGTCACTTTACTAACACTTGCTAATGATCTCAAATCCTTGTTTGTGAGATTAGACTTCTATCTCGCATGATCTTATTACCCATATCTTCTCATTAAATTATTAAACTGCATTCTTCTCATTAAATGATTAAATTACACTACAAAACGTTATTAACTGAATGATGCATGGCAGTTGGTGTCTGCGTATTTTGATTAAGATTCCCTTTCAGTGTCAGCAGTGTAATTCTCTTTATCTTTTATGAGAACAAATAAAATGTCATTCTGAATTTTCTGCAGATAAACAGGAAAAATATTAGTATTAATATTTAGGTCATTAATCAGATTATGAAACATATTTTTCCACATTTTGGTGTAGAAAAGTTTTTTGGCATACAAACTAAGACTTGTTCTGTTTGTAGCGTTACACCAGTTCTCAGTCTTGCAGAGCATACAGTAGGTCTGTGCTCCTAGTCATGCATATGCTGGCATGCGTATGGCAAAAACAGGAAGTGTTGCTGTTTCCTTGGGCAGAGCTCACATCCTGTGCTTGGCAGGAACATTCTCAGCTCCCTCTGACCTACACACTGCCTCACAAAGATTATTTCAAACCACACTGTTCTAAATGGGGATACATGTGCTTGGTTTGCAATTTTTTATATTTTCTCAGAATTTGCTTGCTGTCTATTCCCACATGGCTACACTGTTTTGCGCAAAACCTTTTATCTTTTTATTATTGTCTTAACAATTAAAAGCAATTTAAACTATTCAACAAAAATGACAGTGAGTAAATGCTGACAGAACTTTCATGTTGATCTAAAAATAAAAAAGTCAATAAGTACTGGCAAAAAAAAAAACACCTATTAGTGTGCTAATATATTTTACAATTTGATTTAATTGTTTTACAAGCTTCCGATACAATTCCGATTTTGATTTAATATTGATTATTTTAGATATACAGCAGGTACAGTATATGGCAAATTTTCTCGAGGAAAAAAACTCTGAACTGATGATGTAAAATATGCATGAGAGTAGTGTTGCGCGATATACCAGTACTTAAAAAGTATCATGATACCCTGCTTTTAAAAATGGTACAATTCCGCATTTTACTAGTACCGGTACTTTAAGAATGCATTTTAATAAGAGACGCATTCCTGCGTGTCTGTGTTAGTGAATGGTTTTGTTTACTACAGACATATGCATGACGCTCGTGGTGTTTTCAGCTTCTGCCGCCTCAATATATAAGTACATAAATGCATGAACGTAATCTCTAGAACTGCTCTGAGAGTCACTTCATGAGCATTTTACCATTTCTTTTGCGGAAAACTATCGTTATATAGAGGGTATGCATTGACGTCACTTTCCCGCCGGGACACGCCCCCTCAGCTGGACTGAGTGGCAAAAGAGCCTTCAGCGTGAATGGATTTAATAGGGAAGATGCGAAAACGCGAGTAAAACAAATGATAATCAGTTTAAACTAAAGGTTGCTGAACTCTATATAATGTTCTTAACAACTTAACAAATATCCAGTGGTCAGTGGATATTGATGCAGCCAGAAACTGTGTTTTCTAGCACTTATATGTGTCTGATTTTGACGCCCGGGAAAATAAAGCAAATTTGCCTGTGATTTTGTAAATACAAAATAGGTTGGCCTGAACCCCGGTGATCACTTATATCAATGTTGTATATATCATCATATCGTCCAGCTGAAAAACGTATATAGTTTTTGTCAGTCAAAAACATCCAGTTATGCAGAATTTAAGATGGTAAATATTTAGCTGATGACTTGTCAATATGATATACTACAATACAATATATAGGATATGATGTTACTGCACAATTCAGCATATTAACATGAAATGATAACTGCAAATCCGTGTTTCGCTGCCTGGAGACTGTTTGTTTCTTTGAATTGCAGCGATTAATTTGCTTCTCTTTTCAGTAGCTTTCAGCAGTCTGTAAAAATATACCTCAGGTTTCTTGTAAAATGTCTTTGTACAGTCAATCGCAAAGCTCGTTCTGGTTTTAGAGGTGTTTTGTGTGTTCTGTCGCAGCATTTAGTTGAAACCAATGCTGCCACTCAGTGGGCGGAGCCACTCCACCTGATGGTGACGTCACATTCATACCCTCTGTATTAAAGACCCTAAAGGTCTTCACAGCAACTCGTCAAAATAAAAGTTCGATTTGTCCATTTGGATCATCTGTTATTCTGTTACTTTTTCTGTTCTCTGTTTTTTCGTAGTATTGGTTTAGTAGTAACATCGTGATATTTTAGTCAGGTATCATATCAAAGTAAAAATTTTGGCATCGTGACAACACTACATGAGAGTCTGCATTAGTATAATATTATATAAAGGTTAAGATTAACAAGATTAACTCGTGTGTACAAATGATTAGATTACATTCAATTAAGTTTTTATACTATATTATTAGCAAAATGCAGCTGTTTACTGTTCATTATTGATCGTTCTCTTGACAACGATCGGTCACTCCACATGAAACGGTGCCAAAACAGCATTTATTGTTTTAGTGCTATAACAAAATGGACAGAAATCTGAAATCTGATACTTTTTCATACCAAAAGTAACAAAGCACAAAGCTTATTGCGATTTATTGGATGGGAGGTGTGCTACAATATTTTGTTTATTGACTTAAAACATGCTAAACTAAACGATACTCGTTTCATAAAAATGAGAATCGATTAAAATTGAGAAATCAATATTTTTTACCCAGTCCTACTATATATCAAGTCTTTTGAAGTCATACCATAGTGTGGTCTACAGAGGATATCAGAATTGAGATGTTGAATGAATCTTGAATGAATCGTTCGTATAATTCAGATTTCATCAGTAAATCAGTTGATCCAGTGGTTCAACTTGATTGCAAGTATTAACAGTCCTCTAGATTATAAAATTCCTTTAAATTGAAACATGATAGTGAGACAGAGTGGAAACTGTTCCTATAAGGTCATCCTCAAAAGAATGCTCCAAATACAGTGACTGAGAACAATAGCATTGTAATTTGATTTTTGTCAGGCACCAGATTCCACGTCCTTAGCCAATTTCAGGAAAGGCCTGATTTTATCATGCTAATTTATCAAATTACTGTGAATGCAAAAACCTTTTTTCTGTCTGTCTCAGTCCACTTCCAGAACAACGATTTACATATAATGTACTCACCCCTTCTCATCCAAGATGTTCATGTCTTTTTTTTTTTTCTTTTTTTTTTAGTCGTAAAGAAATTGTATTTTGAGGAAAACATTTCAGGATTTTTCTCCATATAATGGACTGATATGGTGCCCAGAGTTTGAACTTCCAAAATGCAGTTTAAATGCGGCTTTAAAACAATCCCAAATGCGGTTGTAAACGATCCCAGCTGAGGAAGAAGGGTCTTATTCTAACTAAGCGATAGGTTATTTTCATTAAAAAAAATTGAATTGAAATGCTTTTTAATCTCAAACGCTCATCTTGTCTTACTTTCCCTAATCATATTTTCTCCCTCAACTTCAAAAATCATTCAAAATCATCCTACATCGCTGCAGAAGTACCGACCCAGTCTTTGCAAAGTGAACATGTAAAGAAGATCAAACACCCTTAACAAAAAAAGGTAAAACAGCAATATAGGGCGATTGGGGAGAACATGAGATGGGAGTTTTTCTACATACGCTAACTGTCATCAACTGGAAAAAACCTGAAATGTTTTCCTTAAAGTGTCATGAAACCCCCCAGTTTCAGCACTGGTTAGTTCTCGCCGTAGTTTTGAAAAATGCTGTAAAGGTGGGCGTGGTGCGCTGCTGAGCGGTGGGGGAAGAGAGCGTCAACTTCGGGTTCAGACAATTTCATTACACTCCCATTGAGTTAACAACACAAATAAATGCACCGGCATTTCCACTCTGTATCGAAAACGTATATGTACGTGCTGTTGCACCTCTATTAACTTTTAAGGCTTATTTTGCGGCATTTATAATCCTTTGATGGATTGCCTTAAGGAGTTGTAAAAACCGCTATTACACTCACCTTATGAATGAATCGCGTTTGTGCCGCACTCTACTTACAAGGAAAACAAAAAAAAACAGTCTCCTTTGATCCATTAAAGTTTCTCTCACTGTACGCAATCTCACAGTCTGAAGCTTCTGTCATAGCAAATCAACACACACTGTCCTAAATAATAAGACGAAGCCTCTTCTCATAGGATAAGAACATGCAGCCTCATGAATAATTATGAGACACTGACGCATCATCGATGTACTATAGTCCAGCAAACTGTGACGTCAGCACAATGTAGATTTTAAACCCGGAAGATGAAAATAGAGCAGAAAACTCAAAATTAACCAATTTCCTCCAACAATTAAAATTAATGGATGCTAACATTGTCATATATGATGTGCAATATCACCTCTGCTCAAATCTCAGAAAAAGTAGTTTCATGAACCTTTAAAAAACATAATTTCTTTATGACTAAAGAAAGAAAGATATGAACATCTTGGATGACAAGGGGGTGAGTACATTATCTGTAAATTGTTGTTCTGGAAGTGGACTTCTCCTTTAAGTGTTCACATACTCCTTGGTAATGTAATCCATTTAGGCAATTAGGTTGCTCAGGGATTTCAGTGTTGTTGCTGACACAAATTGGAAGACCTGTTAAAAGCATGTGTGCTCAGGCTTATTTAAAGTGTTGCTGCACTTTTTTTTTTCAGCACCTTTTAAAAGTATGCTGCAAAGCAGATATAAAATTTAGAGCAAGTTAGTGTAAAATGTGTTGTCTTCAATAAAGTATACTGACGTCCTTACGTTCTTCATTAATGGAAGATAATGTTTTTTAATATTTCTACCAAAGGTCTTGATTATAGCCAAGCTGTTTCTACTCTGTTCAAAGAGACAGTTAGAGCGACAATTGAGAACAGCTTAATTTGGCTTTAACCTAGATAGATTAAAATAGATCTTACATAAGACCTTTATCATTTGTTATATAATTTTACTCATACTTGTGCTAAAAGCTTAGATGAAGGCTGCATTGGCATCTCTGGAGCCCCAGTGCTTTTTGCAGAACTGAGCAAAACCAGCTTCTTTATTAAATTGATCTGTGAGCGCTAAATGTGTGTGCACACACACTACAAGAAAATGTGCTTCACAGCTAATTCAAACTATTAACCTCTGTTAGCCAATAGAAAAGTTCAATTACAGTGCCAAACCGCTGGACACTCTCTGTCCTCATCTTGGACTCTATAAGCATTCATTGTGCCAATCCGCTGTGTCTGATCTAGTTATATAGGGTATTTCCTGACCTTCCCTTCCTGACCAACAGTAGAAGAGCTCCAGATGTGGTTAGTTGTTGTCTAGATGAATGCAGAATGGAAGTTTACAGGCTTTCTTTCATGCCTGCGATTTTTTTTTTTTTTTTTTTTTTTTTTTTTTTTTTTTTTTTTTTCCTCCCCCCTTTAATTTTTGGTGTGGTGGACATTGTTGTTTCTGGTTCATTTTAATTTGAAGCTATAGTTTACCAAAAAAATGAAAAATTCTCTCATTAATTACTCATCCTCATTTTGTTTCAAACTAGTAAGAGTTTTGTTCATCTTAGGAACACATATTAATATTTTTTCATGAAATGCAAGAGCTGTCTGAGTAAGGATATGTTTAAAATAGTCCATGTGACTAATGCAAATATCTTTGCATTTGTGTTTAGGAATAAAAATGAATAGAATTAATAATGGCATTATTTAAAATGCAGTAAATTGTTAAACATTTTAACAATATCCGGCATAATTGTACAAGTGTCTATTTTAGTAAATAGCAAGCAATTGTTTTTTTTTGTTTTTTTTCCATCCATATATTTCTGAAAGCGTAGGAACTTGATAGACTTTGTATCAAAAAAATCATGTTCTCTTGTGTGACACCATATCCTGATTTTTAAATCACCCAATTCCAGAGAAAACTTTAATTTGTTGAAGGACCCCATTCATGATCATGTTACTGAAGCTCCCTGTGAAGCCCATGACGTGCACATGGTCAGTTTTTGTCTTAGAATTGTTTAAATATTTAACTTGTTTGGAATCACTGCAAAAGTGTTGCGTTTTGTTGTCCTTTGGTGTGACACCACTAAATAATATATATATATATTTTTAATTAAATACTGTATGTTAAACTATGTAATCATGCAAAAAAAAATGCTAATGTGTCTTGCTAATCACTAATGACAGGTTAGCTCAGAATAGCAAGGTCATTAATTGACACAAAAGGCTGAAATGTCCTTTGGTGTGACAAAAAATGTCCTCCAGTGTGACACCTGTGCTGTCACACCACAGGACAAAGATGTCACACCAGAGGACAAGGTCTTTTTAGGAAGCATTTTATTATTTTTTTGATCATTTTCGGTGTTCTCAAATACAATAATTACATGAATTAAACTGTTTTCTAATGTTTTTGCAGAAAACTTGTACTGTTATGAAGGGTCATGAAAATAAGTATAAAATGTGGTGATTTGTTTTTGAAACAAAGAATTAAGGGAGGGAAATTGGTGGAAGAGAGAGGACACGGAAATATAGAGAGGAAAATTAACAGGGATCCACCAGAAAGGAGGAGAGCAATGCAGAACATAAATGGAATCAAAATGATGCCTTAAAAAGAGTAGCCATATAAAAAAAAAATGTTTAAAAACATGATTATTGTTTGTATCAAAATTAAACTTTCTTTCTATCTGACGTGTTCAAAAATTAAATAGAAATATTTTAATAACTACCATTTCTGTCCTTTAGTGTGATGTAGTGTCCTATGATGTGACACATAAAAGAACCACAAATTTGTTTTGATCTCAAAATATCTTAAACAGTTGAGTATTTCAATAGGGGAGATATAAATATCACTCATCTTAAAATTGTATAATTTTCAGCAGTTTTGAACAAGGACAGGAAAGTTTGTCTTGTCAATGTTTGTCTTGAAATTGTCCAAGTCATGGGAAGAAAATTATGTTAATTATAATTTCATATAAAATAAATAACTCTATATGAAAATAAGTGTCTAACAATAGAACAACGGAAAAGATAAATCTCTCTCATGCTATTTCTATATTATTAGGAGGGTTTTTTTTCCTCCTTAATTTTTGCTGAGTCAAACCATAGGACAAATTTATGTTACATTTCAATACCAAGTTAGTGACTCTTTATATTTTCTCAAAGGTGAGACTTCACACTACATAAATGTATGCGTTTCTTCTTCAAAAATGGTCCAAAAAAAATTTGTCAATACCCATATATTCACAGTTCATCAAATCAGAAAAAAAATGTAGGGCGGTACTTGAACTCATCCATTGGGAATTTATTGGATTGTCAAAAGTGGCCATTGTGACTACAATTGATGATAGTTTTACGTGAGCGACCGGTTGCTAGAGGGGAGAGATTGAAAATTGTCTGGCCAATGGCCATTGGATAACCTGCCCAGCGCTTGTGCCAATACAATATAGTTGTTCCTGATTAGATTTAATGTATTAAGCCAATACTGCAAGAATGCGGCTACCATTTTGATGTTTGAGGAAAGATTTCTTTTGTAGTAGGATAAACTCTGCAGTCTTTTATCGTTTAGTGTTAGCATTCGCAATTAGAGGCATTTAACTGCTGCTGTGATGTCTATGGGTATCCAATAAATTTCAGAAAGAATCTGAAATTTTGTTTTGCAGTCCTACAGTTTAACTGCGCTTATTACGAATGTCTAATTAAGAACCAATTAGGTTCCCAGCAAGTGGCGACATTTGATGCAGTGTGTTTGTCAGAGAAAGAAAAGTCTTAAATTACGTTTCTTTCACATTATCAACACCGCCTCGTTTGCTATATTGAGGAGTCAACGATGGAGTCCATATATTCTACAGCATTTAATTTTCTTCATATATGTGGTACCATTTCAATTTGAGGATGTCAGAAAGAGCTGTGATTATCACATCAGCACTGTCCTAAGATGTGCATCATACAATCAGTCTGACAAAAAAACACTTAAGATGTCTCACAGTCTGCCTTGGCTTTTACCCAAGAATTCACTGGGGATGTATGCGACAGGCGATAATCAGAAAGGACAGAATAATCTCACCACGTACACGTGGCTTTACATATGACATATGAGTGTCTGGTTAAGGCTGTGTGGGTGTGCTGACGGAGGTGAGAGGCCCAAACAGAGAGACGCGCAGCCTGCTGAGAGCCCTTTGCTGTTTGGGCTGTCGACTGTTCCCACCACAACACAATGAGATACTGCAGGCGCAAGCACACGAGTCTCCATCTGCTCCACCTACACAGATATCTGCTGTGGGGAAGCGTACAAACTAGACCATCTGAATGTTCCTCGACAATTAATTCTTTCAGCACATGGTGGTGTGTAGTGCGCGATGAGATGGTACAGTGAATCACACTACTTTTTAGTAACCCAAGGTGCGAAAGTTTTCCTGTGCCATGTTGTGAAGATGCTTTTGAAAGTTTACGCATATATAGCGTTTTGCAGAGATCTGTTTGTTTTTAGCAGGCTGCAGTGTTTTGCTCGTACTCTCTGAGGGAGTCTGTTCTGTAGGGCTCTCCAGTAGAGACAGTCATTAGTTTTCTTTGGGTTGCCTGGCAGCAGTACTGAGGGATATTGACTTGCTATTGACTGATTGGACAAGCCCGTGGCAAACAACAGAAGCTCCCTGAAGGGAAAAGTCTCATAGCAGAACAAACATTTTAATAGATAAGGAGTGAGATACCCCAAATATTTGTATTCGTAGGGGAAGTGTCCCCCACCCCCAGTATTGTTACCTTCAGATTACCTTTGTGTCATCGCTCACTTAAAGTTAACACTGTTAAAAGTCATTTTTAGCAAATCTCAGAATTAAAATTTATTTTCCTTACTGTTCATTGTAATGTTGTGATCACAAATTGAAACAAAAACTTTTAAAGAGAGAGTTCAACGCAAAATGATAATTCTGTCATTCATTACTCACCCTCGTGTCGTTCCAAACCCGTAAGGCCTTCATTCGTCTTCAGAACACAAATAGGTATTTTTGATGAAATCCGAGAACTTTCTGACCCTGCATAGACAGCAACATAACTGACATGTTCAAGGCCAAGAAAGGTAGTAAGGGCATCGATAACATAGTCCATGTGACATCAGTGGTTCAACCGTAATGTTATGAAGCTACAACAATACTTTTTGAGCCCAAAGAAGACTAAAATAACAACTTAATCAGTTTCTCATCTGTTAACAATGTCCTTACTACCTTTTTTGGCCTTGTACGTGTCTATGTCTATGCAGGGTCAGAAAGCTCTCAGATTTCATCAAAAATATCTTAATTTGTGTTCTAAAGATTAACGAAGGACTTACAGGTTTGGAATGACATGAAGGTGAGAAATTAGTGATGGAATTGTCATTTTTTGGTGAACTATCCCTTTAAATGTTTTCAGTAAAACTGAATTGTGCTGCTTTCCCATTGTTTTTTGTATGTAAACATGGATGTGTTTGACTGTTGCACTCGTGTGTCTCTCGCAGCGCCTCATGCATGAAACGGCATTATAAAAACATGGCGCTCAAGTTAAAAGTTCACTCCCATCTTCTTGCATGTTTTCCTATTCCACTGCCCTTCCTATTCTATGTGAATGGCGCCTAGCGGGGTTAAGGCTAGAAGGAATACAGCTCTAGCTACTGGGCATGTGTACATCGATCTAACGTTATTTTTGTCACACTGTACAACAATAGAACTGTTTTTGTTTTTTTGTTTTTTTTTTATTATAGTAAGGGCTATATTTAGGGTTGGGGTAGGTGTCGACGTTAAAAAAACACAATCCAATAGGTAGAACAATTCATTTCATTGTTAGTTTCCGGTCGGAGCTGTATCCCTTCTAGCCACAACAGTCAAGCAATATGAGCGCGTCATGCGTGAGCGGTAAATCATGTGCGCCGACATGCGGTTGGATCGTTCTTTCCTCTTTACTGTTATCATTGGCATATTGTCAAATGAAAGCACAATATTAAAGCTGATGATATAAGTGATTAAAATGATTAAATACTGTAATAGTGTATTATTGTACTAAAATTACACTGCTGGTGGTTTCTAAATTCACTTGTTGCAAATTTAAAATTGTTGATTTATATTTTGCAGTGTTTTTAATTTACTTAGATAAAATGATATGGTATTTATTGACTTCATCAGCTGTTTTATTATTGTTTTTGTCTGTCTTTCAGTGTCACAGATCCGCATACCATGAGCAGCTCTCGCTACAAACCCAGCTGGGACGTGGACGTGGACCTGGCGCCCCTTCTGTCCTGTAAACTGTGCCTGGGAGAGTTTCCTCTGGAACAGATGACCACCATCTCCCAGTGCCAGTGCATATTTTGCAGTCTGGTAAGGACTGTGTCTTCAGAGGCCACTTTAGTGCGTTTTTCATTTTTCAGCAGTGTGCATTTCAGTCTTACAAAACAAATTATAAAACAGCCTTTTCACAAGTAGAATACAGCAGTAATGTAACTGCACTAAACATGCAGGAGCTGGTGCTTATATGCCTCTAAATACTGTCTGTGACCTGCCTGAGTCTAATGAAACAGTTATTTTGTTCTAGATATAGAATATATAATTTAGTATGTACATATAATTATATACTAATGCTTTAATGGTTGTTTTTGCCTTGCATTAGCTTCTTGAATCTTGCTATTGGCCAAACTGGCCTGTTCTCTACGAGCAGTTCTTGAATGTTGTCTCAGCAGAATGCTCTGATGGTCTGATGTTGGCCTGACTACAATGAACAGAGTGTTTGTGGGTGGAAACATAACCACAGGCAGCAGTTGTCTCATTATTTTTTCAAAGATGAAAAAAAAGAATCTGTCTCTTACAGTGTTTGAAGCAATATGTCGAACTCCTCATTAAAGAGGGCCTTGAAACGGCTATTAGCTGTCCAGACTCTGCCTGCCCCAAACAAGGACATTTGCTGGAAAATGAGGTAAGATCACTTAAAATTTGTCATCTTTACCAGGGATTAGAAATAATTGTTCTGTATTTGAAGTTTAAAATGTTAAGACAGTCTGTTGCCCACTGTCACTTGTACCTGTCTTACTCATACTCTTTTTCTCTGATGTAGATTGAGTTTATGGTGGCTAGTGAAGTCATGCAACGGTATAAGAGACTCCAGTTTGAGCGAGGTAAGTTTTCCTGGGAGATTCATGAAGGTCATCATTTTAGTTTAGTTTTTTTTACATCCATTTTCAATCATTTCTAAGACCCCCCCTTGACATAACGGTCTATTTTTTTTTTGTGTGCATAATTTTTTTATTTATTTTTTTTTATTTTTTTTGCTACAGTGCCTTTAAAAAAATTAATTTGGAATTAATAACGCTCTGTATTTCATAGTATTTTGATGTCTCAATCTTTCAACAAGATTTCAAAAGCCTGCATCAAATTTTGGCACATTCATAAATTTTTTCACAGAATTATTAATTTATAATTAGCATTTTTGCAGCTTAGTTTTTTGCAGACTAACAGTATGTGTTCATATATCAGCCTCTTTTATCTCAAAATAAATTTTGAAACCTCATGTCGAACTGGGAATGTAGATGTCTGAAGTAGTTTCAGATTAAACCAAACAGGTCATTTCAAACATACTGTTTGTTTTTCCTTGCAGAGGTGCTTCTGGATCCTTGTCGGACCTGGTGTCCATCGTCCGCTTGCCAAGCTGTGTGCCAGCTGAATGAATCAGAAGTGCAGCTGCCGCAGCCGGTGCAGTGCCCTCAGTGCAGTCTGCGTTTCTGCTCCGCCTGCAGGGCAGACTGCCACACCGGCCAGGCGTGTCAGGAGAGCCTGCCAATCACCACCTTCCTGCCTGGGGAAAACGGGTACTTGCACTAGTTTATTTCAAATCTTCAGCTTTTAACAAAAAATTTCGGTTTTATTCTTGCTTCAAACATTCTTTTTTTATCAACACTTGAATGTAGGTGAATTTCATCAAAAAAAAAAAAAAAAAACATTCTGAACAGAAAAGCTTAGAAAATCACATTTTTATCAAATACTATATCTGGATCATATTCAGTACAGTGATCAAAGCAAAGATGAGTAGATCGCTCTTATCAGCACAACCAAGCTTCACAGTCCTTTACCACTGCCTAGTGTTACTGAGTGAAATGTCGATCCAGGAAGTTTTTATTTACAATTGAGGTCAAAAGTTTATATACACCTTGCAGAATCTGCAAAATGTTAATTATTTTAGCAAATTAAGAGAGATCATACAAAATGTATGCTGACCTGAATAAGATATTTCACATAAAAGATTTTTACATATACTCCACAAAGAGAAAATAATAGTTGAATTTATTAAAAAAATACCATTCAGAAGATTACATATGCTTGATTTTTAATACTGTTGTTATCTGAATGATAAACAGCTGTTGTTTTTTTGTTTGTTTGTTTTTGTTTTTTGTTTTTGTTTTTTTTTGTTTAGTGATGGTTGTTCATGAGTCCCTTGTTTGTCCTGAACAGTTAAACTGCCTGTTGTTCTTCAGAAAAATCCTTCAGATCCCACACATTCTTTGGGTTTTTAGCATTTTTGTGTATTTGCACCCTTTCCAACAATGCCTGTATGATTTTGAGATCCATCTTTTCACACTGAGGACAACTGAGGGACTCGTATGCAACTATTACAGAAAGTTTGAATGCTCACTGATGGTATTTCCACAATGAATTAAGGGTAGGGGGGTGAAAACTTTTGAACAGACTGGAGATTTTTACTTTTACTTTTTTTTTTTTTTTTTTTTTTTCCCCATTTAGTACTGCCCTTCAGAAGCGACAGAAGATGCTTAAGTGTTTCCCAGAAGGCAAAATAAGTTAAAATTTACCATGATCTTCAAATTTAAAAAGTTTTCAGCCCCCGGCTCTTGATGCATCGTTACTTCTGAAGCATCAGTGACCATTTGAACCTTCTGTAATTGTTGCTTATGAGTTCCTCAGTTGTCCTTATTGTGAAAAGAGTACAGAAATATATGAAGTATGCCTCTGTTTTACAAAACAGTACCCATACACTTTTCGGAAACATAAATGGTATTCATTTCAGTAATGTTTCTGTTAGGATTCAGTTTTATCTCAGGAAATTCATGGTAGAAACTACAATTTTAAAAATGGGGGGAAAAATGCTGTTCTTGAACTCTCTCAAAGTTAAAACTAAAAGTAAAAATTTCCACAAGGTTTCCACAAAAATATTTGTAATTACTAATTTTAGATTGTTTTTTTTATAACATTAGGAAAAGATATTAATAACCTAATGCTTCAATGTCAGAGATAATCAGATAGCCTTGATGTCCCTCTGACTCTAAACAGAGCATGATGTTCTCCCCACTTTCAGCTCCAACCTCAAGAGTGAGGAGGATGAGGCTCCGATCAAACGTTGTCCTAAATGTAAAGTGTACATTGAGAGAGATGAAGGCTGTGCCCAGATGATGTGTAAAAACTGCAAGCACGCCTTCTGCTGGTACTGCCTGGAGTCATTAGATGTAAGTTATCCATACAGTTTGACCTGTAGAACTTTTTTGTATTATTATTATTTAAAACGGGCCAAAAAATGTCTATACTAATTATTTATCAAAAAGGTTGAACATTATTGAGATGTCTTTTAATGTGTTACTCATCCAGTCGTGCTTGGTTAGGCCATTATATTGTGGGATTTTATGAGTGCTGCTTCTCCATGTAGTGCTATCATCGCTCCTTTACCTCCTCAGGATGACTTCTTACTGATCCACTATGATAAAGGACCATGCCGGAACAAACTGGGTCATTCCAGAGCCTCCGTCATCTGGCATCGGACACAGGTATGTACCACATGATCATATCCCACTAGACTGCAGATCTGAAGTGCTAAACAAGCTGGCCCACACAATTCACCTGAAATAACCCTCCATTTTCTAAAAGCCAATAGAGCATGGTTTATTTTTCTATACTAAGGTGATATTAGATGTTTATTAAAAGAGTGGTTCACGTTACAGTGCTTTATTATATCAGGAATAAAAAGAAAGAGAGAGAGAGAGGTGGCTGATTCTCAAAAACACAACAGGAGGCAGTGATGCCTGATGCCTATGATGTAAATAAAACCACATTGATATTTTGATGTGAAGAGCATCAGTTTGACTATCTAGTACTAAATCAAATTAATAGGTTATTAAAAAATGATACAATAAATTTATATACACTACCAGTCAAAAGTTTTTGAACAGTAAGATTTTTGTAATGTTTTTCAACAAAGTCTCTTCTTACCAAACCTGCATTTATTTGATCCAAATTAGAGTAAAAACAAATATGTTGAAGTATTTTTACAATTTAAAATAACTTTTCTATTTGAATATATTTCAAATGTAATTTATTCCTGTGATTTCAAAGCTAAATTTTTAGCATCATTACTCGAGTCACATGGTCCTTTGGAAATAATTCTTATATTCTGATTTGCTGCTCAAAAACATTTATTATTGTGTTGAAAACAGCTGAGTAGATTATTATTATTTAGTTTTTTTTTAAAACAGCTTTTATCTGAAATAGAAATATTTTGTAACATTATAAATGTCTTTATCATCACTTTTGATCATTTCAAATAAATGCTGATCTTTGAATCTTTTTATTCATCAATGAATCCTGAAACAAAAAATGTTTTAAATATTGATAATAATAATAAAATGTTTCTTGAACAGCACATCAGCATATTATAATGATTTCTGACAGATCATGTGACTGAAGTAATGATGCTGAAAATTTAGCTTTGATCACAGGAATAAATTACATTTTACAATATATTCAAATAGAAAACAGTTATTTTAAATAGTAAAAATATTGCAGAATGTTACTGTTTTTGTTACTTTGGACCAAATAAATGCAGAAGAGATGACTTAAAAAAAAAAAATCTTACTGTTCAAAAACTTTTGCCTGGTAGAATGAATGAAAATATATAAATATATATATATTATTATTATTATTATTATTATTATTATTATTATTAATAATAATAACAATAATAATAATGATAATAATGATAATAATTTTTTTTATTTTTTTTATTAAGCACTGGGAGCACAGTTTTCTCTACTTTACTAAACCAGTACTAGTAGCACTAGGACAGACACCAAGATACGATCACAAAACCATCACTGCCCCCCTGTGGCTGAATGGCATCTGATTTGACATCTCAAAACATCACAGACTATTTATAATATTTAATGTATACTGTTTTATAATCAGCAAGTTATTTATCCTAATTTTTGGCTTTTTTTTTCTTAACAATTTTACTCCTTTCTCCCTGTATCTGTCACGTCTACGCTCAGGTTGTTGGGATTTTTGCTGGCTTCGGTCTGCTGTTACTAGTGGCCTCCCCTTTCCTTTTGCTGGCCACTCCTTTTGTGCTTTGCTGCAAGTGCAAGTGTAAACGTGGCGACGACGACCATCTTCCTACCTAGAGCTACGTTTCAGCGTCGGGAGGTCCCTTTCCACTCGTTCGACAAAGGATCAGCTGTAATCCTGTCTTGTTCTCCTAAGCACACTTTGCAGGTGCATTGGTAAAAGACTCATCTGTCCGTGAGACTGCACTTCTGAATAGGTTGACTCGCATTGAAAGGTGTTACTGAGGAGCAGAGAAGCTGATTGGATGAGCCACAGATCTGTTTGGAAGCACATTGTTACACATTGTCTTGTATCTTTTCTCAGCATCACTGTTTCTTCACTTTCTGTGATATTAGGGTTAACTAAGCTATTTTTGATGTTGTTTATCCTGAGATATAACCGATTTGTCAGGAATATATTTCCTGGCAGCGCTTTCATAATTTTCTTGTAGCATAGTCACACAACCTCAATATCTCAGCCGGTTTTTTCAGTATAACTGCATATGCATGCTGGAGGCTGAGGATGTTTCACTTTTGTACCTCGCATACAGGGTATCTAATGAGACTCAGCCTATCACTTGCTTCCTACGTGCTCTTTCTTAACCTTGTTCTTCCATTTGAATCTACTCAGATACTGTACACGCACCATAGACGTAGCAGACGTCACCTGATGCCTTTTCGAAGCTTGTAGGCTTGGGTGTTGCTGAAAGATTTTATTATCCTGGTATCAGACAGCTGGTCACATATCAATCACTGATTATAACCGAGCTTTCACAAACATAAAGTAAGCTATTTTATACACATTGTGAACGATGTCATCTACAGATATATTTTTGTTGACATAACACACATGTTGGCTTTTGTTTGTATTTCCAACCCAGAAGGGTCTTATCCACAACCTGTTGAAGATCCAAATACAACCTGCATTACCATGTGCCTACCAATTTGGGTCAGAGTAATCAGGCCAGTGAGGCTTAACTTCTTACTTTTCAGGTCACTCTTGAAGTTGTGTATTTAACTAATTTATTTTTTGGAGTAATACTTTTGGGAACAATTTGCCAAATGTAATGCGTAAGTCCACATGTTCACTGTCTAGCACATTAATAACTGGTTGATGACTAGGGTACACGTACACCTAGTTTTTGTTCTTGTTCTTTGTTAAATATGCCTTTAATTTATTTTTGTAAACTTTTTTGTGTGTGTGTTGAAACACTTTTTGTAGCTAACTGTATATAATGTGTATTTACATGTACATGTTTTTCACGTTTAAATATATTATTATGCTGCAATGCAGTTGTTTGGCTTTACTTGTGCATTCGAACAACTCTTTACAAAGTAAAAAAAAAAATGAAGTAGAAGAAAATTACCTTTGGGCAAGCTAATATACAAGTTTTCACAATTCTAATGGTTTCCACTAAAAATCAACCATTGAAAGTATTTTCTATTAGGTTTTAGTGGTTTAAACTGAACTGTAAAAAATAAAAAACACAATTTGTTGAGTCAGCTTAAAATAATTTGTTACCCTGCTGCCTTAATTTTAGGTTCAGTCAACTAAAATAAGTTTAGTCAACTAGAAATGTTAAGTTGTACTTAGTAACAACTTAGATATTTGTGTTTGCTAAACTTAACAGATGGGTAAGTAACCCAGCTGCCTTAGAATTTTAAGTTGATTCAACTCAAATATATAAGTTGTCACTTAGTATAATTTAACATTTCAAGTTGAATAAACCTTTTTTTTGTGTTGACTGAACTTAAAATTTTAAGGCAGCCAGGTTACAAATTATTTTAAGTTCACTCAAATTGTTTTTTACAGTGTAAGCATAAAAGAAGGTGACCAATTACTAGTACAGTGTTCATTAAACCCAATACAAGTCCCATTACCATAATTAGCAGTAAAACCACTACAAATTCTGTGATGGTTTCTAGTGTGTGTGTTATCCCCTGGGAAGTTAGTATTTAAAAGTTGGGAAAACATAATTATAATTGCAAAGTCAGGTGCCTTAAAATCAGTTTGGTTGAAGCAAAATTGCACTGTACCTTTATTTAAAAAAGAAAAAAAAAAACAGCAAAACTGCTACAAAATAACAAAGATTTTGCACCAGGTGTTTTGCTTTGGTTTTGTTCAGTGTATTAAGATTTTGTAAAACAAATGAAAAATATTTAATTATAATTGCACAATACTATCATATTTTGTACATGCAATTAAACTTTTGTAATTTTTTTTTTTCTCAGCAACACATCCCAACTTAAAAGCTCTTGGGCTCGAGTAAAAAAAAAAAACATTGGGTTTTTCCCCCTTTAGAATTAAGACTTTGGTAGCTTTTCATGTGTGTACAACTACTCTGTTTTTTTTTTGTGACATTTACTTTTCTACTTTTCCGGCAATGTTGAAAACGTACTTGGTTGTAGTAGGTATTTCTCCTTTGAAATGAACCTTTCTCACATTTTTGGGTTTCTCATAGCGGAAGTCATCATAGTGAAGTAAAATCCAAGAGCAGAGAATTGGAGAGTACGACAAATATATATTTTTGCATTCACATTTGCTCAAATAACAAAAGAAAATTTCCACGCAAGTGTTTTCACGACTTTCAATCAAAGGAAAAAAAATTTTAGAGAGACTGATATCGGCAGTCAGAAGAGAGTTTGATGTCAAATTTATCGTCCCTGCCATCGACGCTGCATTAGCATTTAGTTTTTTGTAACTTGATGAAAAGGTGATATAATATAAAGTATTGTGTTACAAATGTACATACTTTCAAGGATTTATGATGCTGATGACCGGTGAAACGCATCATCACAGTCTTGAGAAAAGGGTCCATTGAATGAGGCAATTCTTTTAAAATTCTTTTATTTTGTAGTTAGAACTTCCTTTACTAGAGCCAGTATGTTGGACACTTCCCTTTCTTCTATTCTTTGTAATAGAATATTTTTTCTGTAAGAGCAGGTGCGGCAATTTGTACATTTTATGGGTCTGGTTCCGGTCTCATATCATCCAGCTATTTTTACCTGTACAAAACAGCTTCTTTTGCTGCTTGATATAGCAAATTGGTTTGCCTTACCACATCATTTTAATGTATTATCATAATTACAAACACACTAGTTTGTAGTGAAAAGAGTTTTACCATTTACTGGACATTGTTATTTAATGGGTTCGGAAGTCTCGTGACCATTGGCGTAAGCGTTGAAGAATATGGTGGACAAGTGGCCCATCTATGTTATATAAGGGCTCTTCTGGTTAACACGTTTCATAAGGTAATCACAGGCTGTTGTGGTCGTGTATGTAGCAGTTTTTAGCAACATTTGGTTTTAAAGCACACATTTCTAAAATTAATGTTGGACTTTTAATAGTGGACTTTAATTGTGCCCCCAAGTTTGAACTGCCAAAATGCAGCTTCAAATGCTTCTAAACGATTCCAGCTGAGGAAGAAAGGTCTTATCTAGCAAAACGGTAGGTCTTTTTTCGAAACAAATTGACAATTTATATATTGACTTTTAATTGACTTTTCAACCTCAAACGCTCCTCTTGTCTAAGTCTGTCTTACTGTTTTTTTTTTTGTTTGTTTTTGTTTTTGGTTCAATACGATCAATAAAGTTAGGGTATGTCAAAAAACTCTCATCTCATTTTCTTCCCCAACTTCAAAATCGTCCTACATCGCTGCAGAATTACCGTGAAGTACAGTGAACATGCAAAGATCATCAAACGCCCTTTACAAAAAAAAAATAAATAAATAAAATGTGTAAAAAAGCGATGTAGGACGATTTTGACATTGAAGAAAAAAACGAGACGGGAGTTTTTCGACATACCCTAACTGTGTTGACCCGGATTACACAGACTACGCAGATGAAACAAGACGAGCATTTGAGGTTAAAAAGTATAGAAATTGTCAGTTTGTTTCAAAAATGACACTTGTAAGACACTTCTCCCTCGACTGGGATCATTTTGAGATTTAAACTGCATTTTGGAAGTTCAAACATGAGGGCACCATTAAGGTCCACTATATGGAGAACATTCCTGAAATGTTTTTCTCAAGAAACACAATATCTTATCGACTGAAGAAAGAAAGACATGAACATCTTGGATGACATAGGGGTGGGTAAATTACCTGTAAATTTTTGTTCTGGAAGTGAACTTCTCCTTTAAGCCCAGTGTAAAAAAGCCCTTGCCACTTCTCAAATGATTGCTAATCTTATCATAAACTTTTGAGTCTCACAAAAAGTTCCATAGTTTTCCGTCCATTCTAAATACTCAATCAAACATGTCGACGTCCATCTTTTGAAGAGCGTGAGAGGTTTCGCTTGGGTTCTGCTGCAGCATCTGGTGGGAAGCCGAAGGGCCGTGGCTGACCGAGCAGAGGGGC
The DNA here is from genome assembly GCF_022985175.1 of Labeo rohita. Lineage (NCBI taxonomy): Eukaryota > Metazoa > Chordata > Actinopteri > Cypriniformes > Cyprinidae > Labeo > Labeo rohita. The sequence continues at coordinate 19,323,702 of NC_066888.1, read as the reverse complement.
TCTCGCGGGGCCAGTGGGCATCTGCCTCGACCCGCTACACTTCACCCTCCAGCATCATATATTCATGCGCTGCTCCCCCCGCACCATCTGTGTCCACGCTCACCAGCGGTTCGCACACAAGCTCTGGTGACACGCAGGACGGGCAGAGCAGGGGTAGGGCATGGCCGCGCAAGAGCAGACTGCGGAGCGCTACGCTGTGCCAACACGTAGGAAAGCGAGAGACAGGAGCACAGCTGTCTTCCTGTCACTATAGTCGCTTGGATGTTAAATTAGAGTGTCTGGAATGCTGGCTTTGAGTGTTTTCTTGTGCTTTCACTCAGTTGCACTGCATGTATTCAGCCACAAGATGGTACGACTGACTCACTTTTTTACCTTCATGTGTGAAGTCAGCAGTCTAAAGCCACTCACTTCGATAACAGGAGTTTTGCTGTATATAATAATGCAGAGACACCGTTAGTATTGGTTTTCTGCGTGTGACCTGCTGCTTTCACCATCTCTGACCAGACCTCGCTTTCCTCCGTCGTGTGCCCCATCCGAGCAGCTGAGACCCAGCGGCTCGCTGGCAGGTGTTGGTCCTCCTGTCGGCCGCAGCTAAGGGAACTTCACTGGGCCTTTGTGCCCGCTTCAGCCTGGCTCTGCCGTCCCGCTGGCAGATGGCATCAAGCTGCGGGCGCCTCTCCCAACTATAATTACCAGCTTCAGCTACAGATGGAGACAAGCAGGCGCGATGGTCCCTGTATCCTCTGTGGCCTTCACCAACCTCCGCAGTCTGCCCTGAAAAGCCTAAACAGGCCTGCTGCTAGGACAAACCACCACACACTTCACCAACTGCTAAAGTGTCTGTGAGCTTCCTGCAGATTAAATACTGTGTAGATGTTCCATCGTTAGTGTAATTTCAGATGCGCACTATTAGCTTAGTATTACTGTTATTAACACTAATTAATATAAGCTTTAAGATGTAAGTTTTAGCACTGTTTTAGGAGCTTCTCAACTAGTTGAAGCTGTAGGCATTCATTCTTTATTGCATCTTACATTGCATTGTAATTACTTTTGATTGAATTGTTGTTGTGGAAAACAAATTCAGATAGATTTTTAGTTTAATTCATATATCTAAAATACAAAAATCAAGTTATTTATCTACAAGCATTAAGTTACATTTATTTTCTTAAGTAGAGGCTGAATGACTGATCTGTTTTAATAGTGAAATTATGACTTTTTTTTATTTTGTAGTGTTGATTGTTACATCCTTTGTCGTTATTAATATCAGCTAAACATTTAAATAGTTAAAAATATTTTTTATTGACATTTATTCTTCAAATTGAACTTAATTAAAAGTTAAAAAAAAATGTAAATTAGATGAAAAAATTTCACCTTATTTTAGTTAGTTGCCAAGGCAAGTGTTTACGTTTTTATTAATGTTAAAGTACTAAATTTACTGAAACCAAAGCTGAAATAAAAATAAAGCTAAAAAAAAAACAACTACAATTAAAAAGAAAACTGAAAATAAAAATTAAAAATTAACTAAAACAAAGCTGAAGTAAATATAAAGCTAAATAAAAAGCACAACTAAAATTAAAAACTTAATTCAGACTATTAATGAATACTATAATAGTATAGTAAAAAAACACAATTAAACTTAAAAAGAAAACTGAAAATAAAAAGTAATTCAGAATATTAATAAATACTATAATAAATGATGTGAAAGTGTTTTAAAGTGTACACAACTAAAATTAAAAAGAAAACAGAAAAAAACTAATTCAAAATATTAATAAATATTATAATAGTATATTAAAAAGAACAACTAAAATTAAGAAAACAGAAAAAAGTAAAAAAAAAAAAAAGTATTTCAAAATATTAATAAATACTATATTAGTCTATTAAAAAGCACAACTAAAATAAAAAAGAAAACTGAATATAAAACATTAATTTAAAATATTAATAAATTTAATATTTATATAATCTAAATAATACTATAATAATATAGTAAAAAGCAAAACTAAAATTAAAAAGAAAACAGAAAAAAGTAATTCGAAATATAAATACTATAATAGTATTTTTAAAAAGCACAACTAAAATTAAAAAGTAAACAGAACAAATAATTCAAAATAATAAATACTATAATAGTATATTAAAAAGCACAACTAAAAAGGAAAATCAAAAATAAAAAGGTAATTTAAAATATTAATCAATACTATAATAGTATATTAAAAAGCACAACTAAAAAAGAAAACCGAAAATAAAAAGTAATTCAAAATATTAATAAATACTATAACAGTATATTAAAAAGCACAACTAAAATTAAAGAGAAAACAGAAAAAAAGCTATTCAAAATATTAATAAATACTATAATAGTGTATTAAAAAACACAACTACAATTAAAAAGAAAACTGAAAAAAGTAAAAAAGCAATTCAAAATATTAATAAATATTATAGTAGCATATTAAAAAGCACAACTAAAAAAGAAAACCGAAAATAAAAAGTAATTCAAAATATTAATAAATACTATAACAGTATATTAAAAAGCACAACTAAAATTAAAGAGAAAACAGAAAAAAGCAATTTAAAGTGTATTAAAAAACACAACTACAATTAAAAAGAAAACTGAAAAAAGTAAAAAAAAAAAAAAAAAAGCAATTAAAAATATTAATAAATATTATAATAGTATATTAAAAAGCACAACTAAAAAAGAAAACCGAAAATAAAAAGTAATTCAAAATATTAATAAATACTATAACAGTATATTAAAAAGCACAACTAAAATTAAAGAGAAAACAGAAAAAAGCAATTCAAAATATTAATAAATACTATAATAGTGTATTAAAAAGCACAGCTAAAATTAAAAAGAAAACAAAAAACTAAAAAAGTAATTAAAAATATTATTAAATACTATAATAGTATAGTAAAAAAGAAAAAAAGTGATTCAAATTATTAAATAATATAATAGTATATTACAAAAAGCACAACTAAAATGAAAAAGAGATGACTTTAGAGATGCTTTTGATTATAAAATATAAATAAAAAAATTAATTCAAAATATTAATACTATAATAGTATATAAATAATACTAACCTTAATACTATGCTATACTAAAGACTGTTCACAATGCCTGGGTGTTTACACTCTTCTTTTCTTTCTTTTGTCTCGACCAGAGAAAGGTTACTACGATCAGGCGTCCTTTAATGTCTGAGCTACTTTTCCTCCAAACTAAGCACTCCCCCACTCCGTTTACTTCCAGTCTATGCTGAAGGTCACAGTCATCGGCTCCTGGTGCAATGAAAGCACGATGAGATCTGTCCTTGATGACCAACTGACCTTCACTGATCACATTGCAACAACTGCCCGGTCCTGCTTCTTCACACTGCAACACAGCACAGGGCACTTCCAGTTCTTCTGCAACCTTATCCCATCTGACTCATGGTTGAGGCTTTTATCTCATGACTAGCAGGTTGTTATTCACTTTTCACTGTCTGCATGTTCGTTCAATCCCTTACATGGATACAAAGCGCAGAGCTGCATCCCAATTCGTGTACGCTAAAATGTTTATACTACTGATCTGTACTTGGCAAACTGTTTTCCATGGTTTTGGGTCACACTAATTCTAATCTTATATACAATTTAGGTTGCATATGTGATTTGGGCACATGCTTTTCCTTGGATCTTACCATGCGTTTCCTGTTGTGGCCAGAATCAAATTCAAGATATTTTTTTCTGGCCTACAATGGAGCCAATGATTATCTACAAGCCATACACCCCAGCTGGACTGCACCGATCAGCTAATTCTTGTAAGAGCAGCATTTTATTTCACCCACATGAAAAACTACTACTAACCATGCTTGTTAACCAAATCTGGCGGAACTGTGTCCTTCCTGGTTGTTTCCGACCGGCCAAGTGTTTTATTTTGAATCTTGCGAAATTATCTTAACACACATTGCAGCTCGATTACCTGGTAGCCGTGTTAGTAAAAGCTCTCCGAGATGCGTCTGCGTGTATGTGAAAGTGTTTTAAAGTGTGCCTAGACTAGCGGGAGTTGGGTTAGTTCTCATGCCCAGCTGGCTCTTCTCTGAATCAGACATGGCTCTGCAGTAACAGATGGGTACTCTGGGGAGACTTAGAGAGAAACACGCCTCACATATCAGACACTCTCTGCTCTAGATCCACACAACTCTCAAGATTGCCCCTCAGTCCTTGAGGGAAACTGCTATTCAACATTACTCCATTAACTCATTTAATATATTAAATATGACATTACTAACTGGATAGTTGCGTCAGCACTTTGGGGAAATTGCAGGTGGAATGACTTTTATTGGGCTGCTGCAAGCGGCTGCGCATCCATAAACACCATCCCTGAGCAATGTTAATCACGCCAATGTAATTACTAACACTAATGTTCGAGGTTTTTTCAATTTCGTCAACCACAACGACAAAAAATGTGCATCATTATGATTTTAATTAAAACATACTATTGACGCAAATGACCAGAAAAAAGCGATGCAGGATGTAACATTTTTTGTTTTTTAAAAGAGAAAAATCTAGAAATAATATGATTTGAAGTCATGAAAACTCTCTGAGAGTTTAGCATGGTAATGTACACGACAGTGTTAAAGGAGAAGTCCACTTCCAAAACAAAGATTCACATATAATGTACTCACCCCCTTGTCGTCCAAGATGTTCATGTCTTTCTTTCTTCAGTCGTAAAGAAATTATGTTTTTTGAGGAAAACATTTCTGCTTTTTTTCATATAATGCACTGGTATGTTACCCCAATTTTTGAACTTCCAAAAAGCAGTTTAAAACAATCCCAAATGCGGTTGTAAATGATCTCAGCTGAGGAAGAATGGTCTTATCTAGCAAAACGATTGGTTATTTTCATTAAAAATATATTATTTTAATACTTTTTTTATTCTCTAACGCTCGTCTTGTCTTTCTCTCCATGAACTCTGTCTATTCTGACTCAAGACAGTAAGGGTATGTCGAAAAAGTCCAATCGTATTTTCTCCCTCATCGTCAAAAATGATTTCAAAATCATCTTACATCGCTGAAGAAGTACTGACCCAGTCTTTGCAACGTGAACATGCAAAGAAGATCAAACACCCTTAACAAAACAGGTAAAACAGCGATATAGGACAATTTCGAAGTTGAGGGAGAACATGAGATGGGAGCATGAACCGGAACAAAAACAGTCCAAGCAGAGTAAGACAAGAAGAGCGTTTGGCATTAAAAAGTATATAAATCGTATTTTTTAAAATGAAAATAACAGATTGTTTCGCTAGATAAGACTCTTCTTCCTCAGTTGAGATCGTTTACAACCACATTTGGAATCGTTTGAAGCTGCATTTAAACTGCATTTTGGAAATTCAAAATCAATGCATCTACAGACATCCTGCTGTGAGCATGTAAGAAATACTGCAAATACTGCTGCACTTATAACATATATGAACTAATCCCCATATACAGTTGAGGTCAAAAGTTTACATTCACTTTTCTGAATCATTAAAAATGTCAATTGTTTTACCAAAATAAAAGGGATCATACAAAATGCATGTTATTGTTTATTTAGTACTGACCTGAATAAGATATTTCGAATAAAAGATGTTTACACATAGTCCATGACCTTGTTTAAAAGTTTACATCCCCTTGATTTAATACTGTGTTCTTACCTGAATGATCCACAGCTGTTTTTTTTTAGTTGTTCATAAGTCCCTTGTTTGTTCTGAACAGTTACTGTCAACAGTTCTTCAGAAAAATCCTTGAGGTCCCACAAATTCTTTGGTTTTCCAAAGTTTTTGCATTTTTGTGTATTTGAACAATTTCCAACAATGACTGTATGATTTTGAGATCCATCTTTTCACACTGAGGACAACTGAGGGACTCATATGCAACTATTACAGAAGGTTTAAACGCTCACTGATGCTCCAGAAGGAAAAACCAAGAGCCAGAGGGTGAAAACTTTTGAACAGAATGGAGATGTGTACATTTTTGTTATTTTGCCTAAATATCATGATTTTTCATTAAGTACTGCCCTTCAGAGGCTACAGAAGATTGTTACATATTTCCCAGAAGACAAAATAAGTTAAATTTACCCTCATCTTTAAATTCAAAATGTTTTCACCCCCCGGCTCTTTATGCATTGTGTTTCCTTCTGAAACATCTCATACTCAGAGTCAACATTTCTTGCATCAGCACTACCCATACTATAGACTAGTGTGTTTTTGTATCAAAATACTGGTGTGGTTGATGTCCAGTGTGCACAAATATTTGATGAAAAATCGTGACTCATGATTAAAAATCATGAATCGGTTTTTAATCGAATCGTGACCTGCAAGAATCGATATGAATCGAATCATGGGGTACTGAAAGATTCCCACCCCTATTGAGAATGCACATTAATAACCGAGCAAAGTCTTATTTAAAGTAGTAGTTCACTTCCAGAACAAAAATGTACAGATAATGTACTCACCCCGTTGTCATCCAAGATGTTCATGTCTTTCTTTCTTCAGTCGTAAGGAATTTTTTTTTTTTTGAGGAAAACATTTCAGAAAATATCTCCATATAGTTTTTTTGTTTTACCTTTTTTGTAATGGCATTTGACCTCCTTTGCACGTTCACTTTGTAAACACTGGGTCGGTACTTCTGCAGCGATATAGGACAATTCCTACGTCCATAAAGTTGGAGGAGAAAATGAGATGAGAAAACGAGTTTTTCAACCCTAACTATATTAAACCGGAACGCACAGAGTACATGCAGAGCTATACAAGACAGGCATTTGTGGTTAAAAAGTATATAATTTTTTTTTTTTTTAATAAAATGACAGATCGTTTCGCTAGATAAGACCCTTCGTCCTCAGCTGGGATCATGTAGAGCCCTTTGAAGCTGCATTTAAGCTGCATTTTGGAAGTTCAAACTCGCGGGCACCATTGAAGTCCACTATATGGAGATAATTCCTGAAATGTTTACCTAAAAAAAATATATTATTTGTTTACAACTGAAGAAAGAAGTACACGAACATCTTGGATGACAACAGGATGAGTACACTATCTGTAATTTTTTGTTCTGGAAGTGAACAACTTGGAATTCTAGATGATACACGAGTAGCCGAGTCATGACGTTGGAAAGGGAATGTCGACTAAAACATGACGTGTGATGTGTCACGTTTTAAAGGTCATGTTTTGCTCTCTCAAGAGGTCTCGCATTTGTCGGCCACATATGTCATCAAGGTTATCTCATGCGACCTCTAGAGGACGCAGCCTTCAAAATGAGACAAACTATAGACATTATAATATAATAAATCTATGAAATATATATAGAGAAATGGCTATTAATGAGTGATTTTTTTCAATGCATGGAAAAGTTTATAGATGAAAAGTGTTATATTAATCACTCAACTTTCACGATTTGCTTTATGTAGCACATATTTATGCCAAGTATAAATAGTTATACATTTTCCATATAAGTTAGATATAGAAAATTAAAAATGTTCATAATTTAGAATTCAGTTGTAATACGTTTGAGTTTACTGTTCACAACATAAATCTTTTGTGGTGTTTAGACTACTGTCCTGTTATGTTTCCGACTTGAATATGTGACGCATCGTAATAAGAAACGCCTGACTCGAGTTTCACAGGTGCGCTTAAAGGCAGCATAAGTCATGTGCTAGACAGAATGTATGAGTCATAATACACTTTCCGTAACAACACGCAAAAACACAGAATCAAAACTAAAGCATAAATAATTCACAAAATTGTATTACAATAATATACTCAATGTACTTTCAAGTCAATTCTGGTTTAGTTCTAAATAAAATATTTAGTGTTTGATTTAATTTTGCACTTTCACATAAAAAATTCATGTCAAAAATATTATTTTAGATTGAGATAGATCAAAGTAAAATTCACTAAATGTAATGAATATGAAAGGGAAAAAAACGACTAAATTTAAAGGATGTTTTCATAAAAAGCTATGACCAAAGTAAAACAAAAACAGTGAAAAGACATTTCAACACTGCTCCTGAGGGAGTTTTCCCATCCATCCTATCTGTCACAGTAGCTGCTCGGTGAGGCAACAGTACTGGGACGCTCCATGGCTAATGGGGGCTGCGGCAGGTCAGGTCAGTTTGGAGAAGGAAACAGGGGGGAAGAGAGGTAGAGGTGACCTTCTTACTGTACCATTTTAGCCTGTCCAGGCCGGTGCGGTAGAAGGGATGTGTCCGTGGGGAAAGTCAGACAGATGCTGTTTCTCTCACTCTCTCTCTTTTTCGCCCTGTGGGTGAGACAGAGTGCAGTCTGGCCCGTGCAGCTGCCACCCGCACCATCCGGAGCCTCTTCTGCCTGCTTCTCCTCGATGACCTACACACTAAACTTCACTTTTGCTGGGACCACACCAGTTCAGGCAAGAAAAGCTTTAGGAATGTAACCAGAGCTTCAAACAAGCATCTTTATTGACAGATCGTCTATTGACATCCGTGTGCGAGTGTCGATGATGAGTGAATGAATGTATGGGCGAAGGGGGTTGGGAGAGAGAGCCAAAAGGGAGGGGAGGCTTCAGACCAGCTGCTAAACATGACATTTCCTGGCTGGGCCTTCGGTCCCCAGCAGGGGCGACATCTGTGTGCCTGCCTTTCATCCCCCTCTGCTCCTCAGGCAAGATGGCTGAACTACCTGCAACAGGGCACAGGCCCCAGAGACAGCCAGCACTCTCTACTCCAGCCAGCCAAAGCCTCTCCCAGCTGGGCTCCTGTTGCCTGGGGCCTGAAGCCCAGGCACCCAGCTGCAGTGTCTACCCTTCCCCTGGCCCTGTTTGATCCTCCGCCTTCAGTCCCTCTGTACACACACCAGTCACCTCCAGCCCTCGGAGGAAAGATCATCCTGGCTTCACACCTCTGAGCTGTTCAGACTGGAATTAGAGGTTTTTGGTCTTGTGGGAGCTATGTTTGTACATAGCATGCTTTCTTCATTGCTAACAGTAATGCTACTATTTTTTTCAGTAGCATGGCAGTGGCTCAAATGATTCGTTCTTAATAACAAACTGCATTTTCCAACAAGTAGCGCTGTAGAGAGACAAATCGTTTTTGTATTCCTTGGTTGCTCTGTTCTTTTAAATATGTTAAACATTAGTCAGTAATCTAATGCTGTCCAAAATTCTCTCTATTATATTGTGTCAGAACATCTGATTAATTTCAGGGAATTCCAGGGAATATAAACCAGATGAAAACAAAACAGTTTACTGATTGTGCCTAAGTTCTGTGTCTGAAATCAGTTAGTGTCAGAGTACAGCATTTAATGAAGAACTTCTCGACCGTTCCCGACTGTCGGGTCTCCTACAATGTCAGCCACATCATTGTTATTAAATTATATAAACATAATATAAAGTGATATATATTACACTGTAAAAAAAAACTATTTGTTGAGTCAAATTAAAATAATTTGTAACCTGGCTGCCTTAAAATTTTAAGTTCAGTCAACTCAAAAACAGTTTATTCAGCTTGAAATGTTAAATTATACTAAGTGACAACTTAGATATTTGAGTTGAATCAACTTAAAATTTTAAGGCAGCTGGGTTATTTACCCATCTGTTAAGTTTAGCAAACACAAATATCTAAGTTGTTGCTTAGTACAACTTAACATTTCAAGTTGAATAAACTTATTTTAGTTGACTGAACTTAAAATTTTAAGGCAGCAGGGTAACATTGTGTTTTTTTTATTTTTTACAGTGTATGACTTATTTATACAACCGTTCAAAAGTTTGGTGTTTGTAAGATTTTTAAAATGTTTTTAAAATAAGTCTCAAGTGCTCACCAAAATAGCTGAGATAATAACAAAAGGCGGCTCTCTCTTTATTTAATCCAGGGTTGCCCAACCCTGTTCCTGGAGATCTACCTTCCTGCAGAGTTTAGTTCCAACCCTGATCAACCTGTATGTAATTATCAAGTTCTCCTTCAGGTCCCAGTTAGTTAGTTCGGGTGTGTTTGATCAGGGTTGGAGCTGAACTCTGCAGGAAGGTAGATCTCCAGAAACAGGGTTGAGCACCCCTGATTTAATCTGTTAAAAATACATAATCTTAGTCTTAACAGAGGATTAGATGTTAATGCATGCTTTAATATTAAAGTATAAGTTTAGTAAAGTTTGATGTCACCATGATGTTGTTGGGCTTTTGACCCTTGATTTCTTATTAGCTTTTCTGCTTTAACTTTGTCTTTTTAAAGCACATTCCTTAAAACAACAAATCCAAGAGAAAATCTGATCAGATGATATTGGTTCCTTATTGTTGATGATATAGCCAGCATAGCCAGCATGTAGTGGTCTTATTTACCAATCTCATTAAGTACACATGAAATGAACAAGTTAAGTGAACTTATTTAAGTGCAATTTATGACCAACAAATCAAGTGAACTTAAAAATTTAAGTAGAGTGAAAGAGCACCAAATTGAGTGGAATTAAACATACAAGTTTTCGGACATCCATTACTCAATTCAACTGAGTGGATGAGTTTACTCTGTTGAGTTGAGTAAACTCATTAGGGTTTTCAGAATTGAGGCAAAGGAAGAACAATATGTAACCTGACGGTTCACTAAAAATAATAAATAAATTAATTAGTGCTGTGCACTCCATTAAGAAATTAACTAATAGCAATTAATTTTTGTGAAATTAATCATGATTAATTTTGATTAAGACCACCTAACATTAAGATTTTTAAATGTACTTTTATTTTGCAATGATTTCGCAATCTTCAAATTAATGTAAAAACAACAGAAAGTATATTTTTAGCAAAATTATTTTTTTCTGAATATTTAACCATTGACTATAGACATTCAACATTACGTTATTATTGACCCTTTGCAAAAACCCACCCTCCTTAGTTACTGTTGCTATGTCCAACAAACTGCCGCTCTCACACTACACACAGAGGAAACTGACAACATGCCAACAGACAAGACAAAGCAGATTACTTCTGGTATGAAACAAGGTCTCAGCTTTAAAATGTTGTTGTTGTTGTTTTTAATTCAAACAATAAGTGCCGTTTTGTGGCTCTTTAATGTTTTGTGACAGATCGCTGTGACATGTGAACTGATGGTCTTTTGTTCTTTACTTAAATGAACACCAGAACCAGTGTTGCCAAGTCTGTGGTTTTCCCGTGTAATTGGGCTACTTTAACACTGTTGCCGCAGGTTGTTTTTCATGTCCGCGGGTTGAAGCGACCCCAATTACGTGATATTTAGCCCCTGAAATGTGAATATTCCCCTGCCAAAAAATGTGTATTTTACCCCCTAGAAGGAGATTTTACAGGGCCCCCTTCTGAAAGGTGATTGAGCTAGTTTGGGCTAGTTTTTAGTAGCATTTTTTCAAGTTTAAGTCCACCGAAGTTAATATACTCTCCTGTCTGATTTGTTTGTCAGACAGAATGGTGGATTTGGCATTATGATTGGTCAGATCGCCTGTCAATCAAGCTGTTTGCGAAGGGTCAATTGAGAGCTATCATTTTTTAATATTTATTAGACTTTAAAAGATAACAACTTCTAATTTAAGTAAACTTAAAACAGTCTCCACATAAACCCATTATTCACCTGTGCTCTTCAGCAAGTAGGTAATATACATAAAGTTATAAAGTAATAAAGTTATCAAACACTAAATTCTAAATTAAATATAAATGAATCTACTAAAGTTACTAAAGTTATTGATTTCCTATTTTTTTCTTTTGTTCTTTAATTTAGTAGACATCACAGCAGCTGGGTTATTAGGTTATTTGGCTGCTACGTGATGCACATATGATACGAATGCTCGTAGTTTCATTCATGCTTTAATATGAAATGATACAGGCTACGGTGCACACCACTGTATTTGTGCATGCAGTTAAAGAGCGCACACTACAAGCACAGTATAACGGCTGACAAGACAGAAAAATTTGTTTTTACAGACATATGGCCTGACAAAATCTCATCTCACCGCAGTTCACTGATGTTCTACTGAAGCTCCATCGTCACCTGTACCTTTCCCGTACTCATTTGACTAGCGCCTGGCGCTGAAGTGAAGTTGTAGTGCGCGCCTGAAAAAGTCTCCTGTTTGATGTGGTCGTAAAGACATTCTGCGACTAAAACGCAATTCTTGTCAAGAAAAAAGACACAGAAGCAGCAGTTGTGAGTGAGGTGGCCAACCCCAGCACCGCCCCTGCGTTAAATATTTTTAACGCAGTTAAACTGGAAAAATTAATTGCCTGCGTTAGCATGCAAATTTTGACAGCACTAAACAAAATACCTATAAAAAAATAAATTCTGTTATCAGTTCTTCTCGCTCATATTGTTCCAAACCTGTATGACTGTATTTCATTTGTGGAGCACAAAAGTAGACGTTTTGAAATGTTTTTTGGACCTCACTGATATTGTCCCATTCATTGTATGTTAAAAAACATTCTTAAAAATACTGTCTTCCGTGTTCCACAGAGACAAAAACGAAACTCATACAGGCTTGGAATCACACAAAGGTTAGTTTAATTACAACAGAATGTTCATTTTTGGGTAAACTATCCCTTTAAGTCAACACAGAAGTTGCTGGTTACAGGAAAGTACTGCATATCTTGCCATTTCCAAAGTTCCTGTAACTGTGTACTTTCAAACCCAGCCGGTCTTGGTTTCACGAGAAGATTTAATGACTTTGGAGAGAATGGTGCAGCCCAGTTATAAATGGGGAAAGATCTGTGATTTTTCACCTCAGTTCATTGATGCTAAGTTTCTCACGGAAAATATTGTCCATGCAGATTTTCCTCACAGATCCCAAAACTCCAGTTTAGATTGCAAAACTCCAGGAGCCACAGACTTATCAAAGCCACATGTTGAGTAGAGGACTCTGGTTTGCCACAGTGAACGCCTGGACAGTGCGGTTTTGGACACTTTCAGTTTCTCGTATGTTTGCTGCAGGGTTTCTACACGGGAAAAAAAGAGAAATGTATTCCGGGAAGGATGACAGCCGTGATTATGTTATTGTGTTGTATGTCATTTTGTAATCAGCATATACAGAAAATGTAAATGTAGAAGCTGAACGAGTGTTATTGCCTTTGTAGCGATTGTTGAGTAAAGCGTAGCTGGCAATTTAACAAGTCACCGTAATGGTTATGATACTGTGAGCATATTTAACATAGTGAGCATTTGCAAACTTGAAAAACACCCACACTCTCTTATGACTTTTAAATGATTCCCAAAATGATTTCAAACTATCAAAGAATGAACTCTGAATCCAGGAGAACAGATTTATTTCTAGTCATTTGCATTTCTGCTCATTAGCCGATCCTATTCTGTCACCATTTTCTGAGAAATATTCAAGTGCATCTGCTTTGAGTTCCTCAGCAACAGCCAAAATCTTTCTCTCTTCCACTTTGTTGACTTGAGTAAGTTATCAGCAAATTTCCTAATGGAGGTGTTGGGATGTATTTCCCTTGGGTTAATGATTTCCTATTCTGTACCCGGGTCGTTTACTCATTTTCTTAAGAGAATTCGGTCCCGCCCTTCACTAAGAGACAATCAGTCCTTTGTGAAAGCGATGGGGCAGTTTGGCAAAGAATGGATTTCCTCATGTCATCTCTCAAGGAAAAAGGGTGCTTGGCTCAGAATAACAAAATATAACACTGTCACAACGTAAGGCAAACCCACAGCCTGTGAAGAGCAGGCACCTAGCCAAGCACTTTTATGAGAGTGGAGGACATATTTATGCAGTACTTACACTAATGGAAGCACATTTAAGAGGTGCAGGCAGGGAGGGACATTTATGCATTTTGTTTTCTCAAAGTTTCTTCTAAGAAAAGTTTAAAAGAGAACTCAAATTAAGTTTAAATGAGCCAAAATCTTATTCAAAAATGATCATTCCTCATGAGATTTAGAAACAGGCCTACAACACCATGTTGTAAAACAAATGTTGCACAACTAATTGCCAATAAGCGCTGCTTACAAGTAAATACAACTTGGCCTACAGCAATTAAATGCCGTAAAATTCAGGTAGCAATTGAATTTACATTAAATATGTGTAGTTTCAGAATTACACTTTAGAAAGTCAGCTTAGTATGACCAAACATGATTCTTCTTTGGAATGCAACTGAAAAAAACTTTCATTTTTAATGACTAAATAAACATTTTTTTGTGCTGAAACTCTTAAAGCAGAGGTTCACTTCCAAAACTTCTTTTCACTTCCAAAAAAATTTACAGATAATGTACTCACCCCCTTGTCTTCCAAGATGTTCATGTCTTTCTTTCTTCAGTCATAAAGAAATTGTTTTTTGAGGAAACCATTTCAGGATTTTTCTCCATATAATGGACTGATATGGTGCCCCGAGTTTGAACTTCCAAAATACAGTTTAAATGCGGCTTCAAACGATAGCAAATACGGTTGTAAACGATCCCACCCGAGGAAGAAGGGTCTTATCTAGCAAAACGATTGATTATTTTCATTTAAAAAATGCAATTTAAATATTTTTAATCTCAAACGCTCATCTTGTCTTGCTCCGCCTGAACTTTGTGTATTCTGGTTAAAGACATTTAGGGTATGTTGAAAAACTCTGATCGTATTTTCTCCCTGAGCTTAAAAAATAATTTCAAAATCATCCTACATCGCTGCTTTGAAGCCGCATTTAAAGGAGAAGTCCACTTCCAAAACAAAGATTTACAGATAATGTACTCACCCCCTTGTCATCCAAGATGTTCATGTCTTTCTTTCTTCAGTCATAAAGAAATTATGTTTTTTGAGGAAAACATTTCTGCGTTTTTCTCCATATAATGGACTGCTATGGTGCCCCAATTTTGAACTTTCAAAATGCAGTTTAAATGCGGCTTTAAACGATCTCAAATGCAGTTGTAAACGATCCCAGCCGAGGAAGAAGGGTCTTATCTAGTGTAACAATTGGTTATTTTCATTAAAAAAATACAATTTAAATACTTTTTAATCTCAAACGCTCATCTTGCCTTTCTCGCCCTGAACTCTGTGTATTCTGGTTCAAGACAGTTAGGGTATGTCGAAAAACATCATATTTTCTCCCTCAACTTCAAAAACCATTTCAAAATCATCCTACATCGCTGCAGAAGTACCGATCCCAGTCTTTACAAAGTGAACATGCAAAGATCAAACACCCTTAACAAAAAAGGTAAAACAGTTATATAGGATTTTGAAGTTGAGGGAGTTTTTCGACATACCCTAACTGTCATGAACCGGAAAAAACAGTCCAGGCAGAGTAAGACAAGACGAGCATTTGGCATCAAAAAGTATATCAATTGTATTATTTTTATTAAAATAACAGATTGTTTCATTAGATAAGACCCCTCTTTCTCAGCTGGGTTCGTTTACAACTGCATTTGGGATCGTTTGAAGCCACATTTAAACTGCATTTTGGAAGTTCAAAATCGAGGCACCATATCAGTCCATTATATGGAGAAAAATGCTGAATTGTTTTCCTCAAAAAACATAATTTCTTTACAACTGAAGAAAGACATGAACATCTTGGATGACAAGGAAGTGGACTTCTCCTTTAACCTTTAAAATCAATCACAATATACTGTCATTTTAGTCAGTTCACCCACCTGGATATTGATTAAATTATCTTCTTTGTTTCACAGAAGAAAATTATACCGGAGCGACTGAGGGTGAGTAAAGTTATCTATTCATTTAATGTAGTGATGTCACTCTTCACACTATCAACTCGTCTGATGTGTTATACACATGACTAAAACGTTTGCTGAGCGTTTCTGTTTCCTCATTTATCAGACACCACCTGAGTATGAGAAAGGTATCGCACCATGCAGCTATAGGCAAAGAAGTTCAAACATTTACCTAGTAAACGTGTTGCTCAACAATAGAAGCTCACTAATAATCCTGGGCGGTTTGCATGTTATCCTCTATCTGCCCTTTCAGCCAGCCTGCCAGCCTCACTCTATCGGCAGATTGCACGCACACATGCAAAATACTATCGGGGGTCATCGTGCAGCTGCACAGCTCTGGGCATCCGTGTACGCATATGCATACACAGAAACACAACATGCTGTGAAATATTCAAATGCTGAGATGGGCGTGTTGTCTGTGGTACAGTGCATTACTGTCAAGTGCTACAAAGGAGTTATTCTTATTTTGCACATTCAACAGTCACCACATCTTCTGCTCTATAACAGGTTAGAGAATAACTGTTTGTCTTGCAAATGACATGACAAGCATTAATTTCATTACATGAAAGAAGATTGGCTTACTAAATAAAGTTCTCAGAGGGATAGTTGCCCAAAATGAAAATTTTGACTTTTACTTACAATAGAAAGTAAGAGCAAAAACTTCTGAGAATTATATTGGTTGATGTTTTCCATGCAATTAATGAATATTCAATCTTCAAAAACTACAAAAAAGCACCATAAAAGTATCAACTATATAGTGTTTTCACGACACGTCATCAATCGGTCATATTGGCGGGACTGAATATAAACAATGCCACTGAACCAAACGGAACGTGCATATTTTGCTGATTATTGTTGTCATGTTTTGGGCTGTAGTTAATGGCTGAACTGGGAAAAACATTTGGAGTACTGTAGACTGCCAAAAGTTAAAACAAATCAAGAAGAAAAGTGCAAAAACTGTCTGAGGAACAAAATATGTTTGTGGTTGGCCAAACTGAACCAGGATTTCCAGGAAAAGAATCTTCATTCGTGTTTGTTCTTATTATTTCCGGTCAGTATTAGGCTAATATCTTAATTAATACTGCTTGTACATATGTTTACCACCTATTAATTTTCAAATCAATGGAATAAGAAAAAGAATGTATTGTGTCTTTAGATGTCGGAATCGGAATGCAAATAATTTTTATAGAATACCGTTGTCAAAAATGACATTTGAAGCTAAAAAGACGTTTAAATGAACAGACTATGGATGAAACCTGCTATGATTACTCTACTTTTAAAGCATAATTTGATTTAAACAATTTGTCTACATAATATTCACATAGGGGACATATTGTATTACAGTTACAGCATGAAATACTATTTATACTACTTACATATTTACACATTTATCTATTTTATGGCATAATTCTGACTTTTCTCCCCATTTATTATATCTTGTAATAAAGTCAGAATTTTAAAATATAAACTCAAATTTATTCTTTTATTCCATGGCTTCCATAGACTGCAACTTGAAAACTGTCATTTCCTGCCACCAGATAAGCTCCACTCACAAAAAAACATCATCACTATTTGCAAACACTGAATTGGTCTACTAAAACTTCTAAGAATTACATTGATTGATGTTTTCCATGCAACGAATGCATCTTCAAGCTTTAAAAACTACAAAAACACCATAAAAGTATCAAAAAATAGTACATACAACTTGTACACTAGGCCTATACTCCAATTTTTTTGAAGTAAATAGAATGTTCCCGAATAATTGAACAAATGATTCTAAATCATTCTTTTTGTAAAGTGGATCACAACTTCATTTAAAATATCTAGCTTTTAAAAAACAAACTACCTCTCCCATGAACTCATGAATGCGGCAAACGAGTGTAAATAGTGGTTTAATGGCACAGTATGTAATTTTTTGCAGAGGATGCATATTCAAAACAAACAAAGAAACAAAGGCATAGTTTGATAACGCCATGATTGAGTGTGGAATCATGGGAGTTGTTGTATTCATCCCCACTGAAAACAGTGGAGCTTTTATTATGCCACAGTCGACCACTTCTGCTCTTTCTGGTCATGCTTTTGTGCGGTAAAGCAGCACTGTTTTATCATAGTAGAATGTTATGAGTTCTGTTATGATGCTATAATGCTACTCTGTGCGTTTGTCGCCTCTCTAATAACTTTTGTGTTGCTACAAAACAAAACTGGAAATCGAGTGTGTATGGCGTCACTGGGAGACGATGCATTGACACAGTCTGTTACACTAGTTAAATTGCTTATTTCTCTACATTTAAACATTCTTGGAAACATTTGGGATAATGCAAATACACAAGTCAACAAAATATGTAGCACTGTTCTAGGGGTTTTTGGATATTGGATATTTTGGATGTTGAACGTGGACTACATTTATGATTCATTTGGTGCGTTTATATCCTTTATGAAACTTAAAAGGCCTCCGTCTCTGTTTAATCTAACTACATGGAAAAGAGCAACCAGTAAAATGTTACTTATGTGTTTCAAGGAAGAAACTCAGTCATAAGTTTGGACCAACATAAGGGTGAGTAAATCATAACAGAATTTTCATTTTCATGTGAACTATCCATTTAAGCCAAACGTATCAGAATCAATTCACACATGCAGAGTGAAAACTCAGAACGCTCTAAAGATATGTCTTTTCAGACTTGTCGGGCCTCACTTTGACACTGATGGAAATGAGTGGCTGATTCCTGTGGTACACCACAGCGAGCTGTAAACTTTCTGAGATGGATGATAACCAGAATCCCTGAGGGACAGCGAGACACTTTCTACTGAGCGCTCCCAAAGCACAACACACTGGCATTCAGCAGACAGTGTGTCTAAATTTTTTCAGTGTTCCCTGGTTGTGTTGTTGCTGTTGTTGTCAATTTGTTTTGGCACATTTTCTGCAGGCTTGCATTCCGTAATTTAAGATAATTAGACAAGTGTGCTGACATTTTGCCAAAACTTCAGACATAACGCACTAGTAAATTGATTTTACTAATAACATTTTGTATTGCATGAATCTATAGAAATAACTGGGAAAGCAGTTAAAGGAAACACACTTGCTAACAATAATTGTGGTTATTCGGTTATGTGCATCTTGTAAGAGAAATGAGAAACTACAGAATTTAACCAGTTTTTGCTTCCACTAGGAATGATTCATTGTTCTGGCATTAAAATCCAATAACCCAGTGGTAAATGAACCCTTATCTATATCTTTCTTGGAACATTGTTAGTTGTACTTAACATGGATGCCAATGGAAACCCATGTATGTCCTGCTTTTGTAGTTTGGAACATGTAGAAAGTGAAGTTTCTCTGAGGCAGTTTTCACTCTAATGGATCAGGGACCGTTAGGTGACCTGACTGCACTTGTGCTGGAGGAAGTCCATTACTCTGCGATGAAATACAGAGATGGAGCACCTCTTCTGCTCGGGATGAATCTGCTGATGGCAGCACTTGATGTGCCAGGTATCCGATTAGAAAAGTGAAAACACAAAATGCTTACCAGCACAATTCATTGATACTTCAGTGTGTGATAGACAAGCATCTGTTTTACAACTGTTTAAAAATGATACACCAGAAAATTCAATTTAATGAATAAGTATAAACAAGTATAGAAAGATATTCATAGATGTGCAAACACTCTGGATCAGTGCTCTCAAAACATCATCTGTTTGATTGATTGTTTTGTTGGTTGCATCCAAACCAGCTTCAGGTTTCATTTTAATTTCAGTTTATGCTTTAGTAATTCTGTGTGATTTTGTGAGTTCCCAATGCAACATTTGTCATTTTTATTTAGGTTTTTAAGGTTAAGGTTTTCATTTAATATTTATATTTTATTCTACACTGTAATGCAAAACAACTTTTTTAAAAAAAAGGTTGTTTCAACTAAACAAGTAAGTGTTTGTGCTGCTTTAAAATTTTAAGTTTAGTCAACATGAAATGTTAAGTTGTACTTCACAAAAAAATGTGGATATTTGAGTTGAGTAAACTTAAAATTTTAAGGCAGCACAAACAGTGTATGTCAGCTTTATCCAAATTAACATAACATGTTTTTAATAGTTTAGTTCTAGTTATCAAAAACAACACTGATGGCAGGGACACCTAACTGAATTATTATTTGTGTCCTTGGACCACAAAACCAGTCCTGAGGGTCATTTTTTTTTTAATTGGGATTTATAATAACATTGATGTATGGTTTGTTAGGATAGGACAGGACAATATTTGGCCAAGATACAACAATTTGAAAATCTGGAATCTGAGGGTGCAAAAAAATCTAAATATTGAGAAAATTGCCATGTCCAAATTAAGCTTTTAGCAATGCATATTACTAATCATAAAATAAGTTTTGATATATTTACAGTAGGAAATTTGATTAAAAAAAAAAACTTAATTTTGACCAATACAATGTATTGTTGGATATTTCTACAAATACACTCATGCTACTTATGCCGAGATTTGTGGTCCAGGGTCACATCTGTGCAAATTCATTTGGTGATGACAGATGGTTTTATTTGAAATTACACATTAAATCATTTTCTAGCTTTAAAAAATATAACCATGTCTATAACAACTGTAAAACTGTTGACTGTTCTCTTTCAGAGTACACAGAAAAGAAGGAACTACACTTGGACATGACAGAAGAAACAAAATGTAAGACCCTTAACATGAAAAATGTCTTGTTAGGAAATAAAAATTGGTTTTGTGGCTGGGCCTAAAGCCAGTGAAAAATATCCATCACTTACTGAATTTATTGGATCTGCAAATCATTACAACTCATTAAAAGCCATTACAAGAAGTCCATTTCTTAAATAGGACTTTATTTAAAGGAGAAGTCAACTTCCAAAACAAAGATTTACATATACTCACCCTCTTGTCATCCAAGATATTCATGTCTTTTTTTCTTCAGTCGTAAAGAAATTATGTTTTTTAAGGAAAACATTTCAGCATTTTTCTCCATATAATGGACTGCTATGGTGCCCCAAGTTTGAACTTCCAAAATGCAGTTTAAATGTGGCTTCAAACAATCCCAAATGCGGTTGATCCCAGCCGAGGAAGAAGGGTCTTATCTAGCATAACGATCGGTTATTTTCATAAAAATATTACAATTTATATACTTTTTAATCTCAAACGCTCATCTTGTCTTACTCTGCCTGGACTGATTATTTCCGGTTCATGACAGTTAGGGAATGTTGAAAAACTCCCATCTCATGTTCTCCCTCAACTTCAAAATCATCCTATATTGCTGTTTTACCTTTTTTGTTAATGGTGTTTTATCTTTTTTGCATGTTCACTTTGCAAAGACTGTGTCAGTACTCCTGCAGTTCAGTGATTTTGAAATGATTTTTGAAGTTGAGGAGAAAATACGATTTTTCCACATACCCTAACTGTCTTGAGCCAGAATACACAGAGCAAGTCAGAGCAAGGCAAGACGAGCGTTTGAGATTAAAAAGTATGTAAATTGTATTTTTTCAAATAAAAATAACTGATCATTTAGCTAGATAAGACCCTTCTTCCTCGACTGGGATCATTTACAACCTCATTTGGGATCGTTTGAGGCCGCATTTAAACTGCATTTTGGAAGTTCAAACTCGGGGCACCATAGCAGTCCATTATATGGAGAAAAATGCTGAAATGTTTTCCTCAAAAAACATAATTTCTTTACGGCTGAAGAAAGAAAGACATGAACATCTTGACAAGTGGGTCCACCAAGCGGACTTCTCCTTTAAGGGAAAACTTAAATTTGCTATCTGCAAACAAGGTGAAATGCTCTCTCATGAATTAGATCTGGAAGAACCCAGTCTTGCACCAATTAACACTTAACACCATCAAATTTTGAAACGGCTGTTCATATCAGGATTAAACAGGGCCATAGGTGTCCCAAGATGCAGTTACCAAAATCGTAACTCTGACAATTTGAAGAAGTAATGTTTGAAGTACCCCCAACTCCTCAGCATTGCAGGAAGACTAATCCTAACCAGCCATTTCCTCACTTTGTTCGTTTCCCTCCAGCCGCAGATAAGAGCCACACGCATGCTGAAACGTGCAGTTCTTCGACATCCACCGTGCCTGTGCTAACTCTCAGGAATGTGAGAGACAGTCTGTGGACGATAAGCAGACAGCGGACAGGAGATTACAACGTCTGAGGGAGGAAAAGAGAGAACAGAGTCTGTTTTTAAGACCTCTGAGCAAACAGAGAAGTGAGAAGGTACGACTGTCGTATGTTAATAAATGATAATGTCAGTCGTTTACAACAAACGGGTTCGAACGCTGTAAAACTAGAGGACGGGAGAACTTTAACAAACACCCCGTCTGTGATGGGGACCTCCCTCCTTGCGCTCAGTGGCAGATTAGATTATCTGTCTCAATGCCTTCTGCACACACATTTGCGGATGTCCTTGCCCAGGGAAATGAACGCACCATTCCAGGGTGGAGACCAAATCATCCTGGAAATAAAAACAAATTTGAGATAAGCACTCTGTCCATCTTTAGAGTCAACTGGACTCTGTTTAAATCTATAATATTGATGCTAAGCTGCATTTATAATCACCTCATCCTAAACATAGTTAATTAGAAGCAATTTTCACAAAAGCCCTAGATGTCCAAGAGATCCAGGATGCCTCAAAATGAGGTGATTACTGCTCTGTCCTGACATAATAGTGAGGGTTGCAGTGAAATCTGAGCTATTGTCTCATGATTCACGGTCTCCAGTGTCTGTGCAAGGTCTCGCCCACAATCCTCGCTCCTAAAATCCACAATTTTTAAAGCAACGTCCAGTTTCTACCCTAGATATAGCTTACAAATAAAATGTTTCATTTGTTAGGCTTTTAATTCTTTATTTTCTGATTCAATGCAAGCTGTTATGAGATGGTCTGCCAAGAGAAGGGTTCACACAGGACTTCTGAGGTGACCTTGTTGCATGAAACTGAGATGCCAGAGAGCAGAACCTGCAGCTTGAGCTAAAATTATTCATGTAAATAAAGATTCATTATTTTTTAAGTTCACTTTAGATCTGTAAGTTTAGGGTTTTTTATCTAGATAATGTATGTGATTGTAAACATCATATATACTAATAATTGTCTAGATTAAAGAATTTAAATTAAAACACAGTATTAAAGTCCTCCTGCACCATATACTCATTTATAAAAAATAATGGCTTATCCGCCTTTTCAGCCATAGGCAATAAAATGGCATTTTGTAGCTTATATGTGGCACTTAAATTTTATTCTGTGTAAGCATAGCACATTGCGTTTGATATCATCTGGCAGTGATAATGCAGTAGAAGTGGATTTCAAACAGTGCTATGATTTTTGGAGAGCTATGACAGACGCTCTATGGCATAAGGACAGAGGAACCTCACAGATGGCTTCTAATGGCACTTACTCAGGAAGCGAGAAGCTTCTGCTTTCACCGTCATCGCAAGACCATTAACTAATTATGACAATGGTGAATCACAGGTGCAGAATATGACCTCTTGTCAGTGTAAATCTCTAAAATGGCACTACACCAACCAAAAACGGTGGAAAATAATCGAAAATATAATGGCTGTATGAAGCTTTGAAATAATGCTAAAAACAAAAGTAACTGCTTAGGGATCAGGCCATTGAATGAAAGACTACGATGCATTGAAAACTGATATAATACTGCAAACTGCCAAACATATATGGGCCGTGCTACAGAACTGATTCAATGTCAGAGTTGGAAATGTCATGAAAAAAGTATTTTTCCACATATTTTGTATGTACGCAAATTATATAATATTGCCAAGGGACACATTTCTAGTAATTGCACAGTTAATTCTCATATTGTATTTTCAGAAGGTTTAGGAATATTTCTCCTGTCTTCAGTTTTGTCACTACCGAAACACATTAATATTTAATTTAATAAGAAGGGTTATATTGACCTATTTAGATTTTGCTTACATCTTCCTTGTAAATATATATTTTTTCTATTTTATTAAAAAGTTTTTAGATGTAAATCAATGACAGTTGAAATTTTGACAATATTTCAAATGTGATTTACAAGATTCGTTGTACTTTGAATCAGATTTTTCTTTGTAAAAGGCATAAAGTTGATCATACTGATTTCAAACTTAAGGATTTATTAATTTGAATATACATTGAACCAAACACTATCATAACATTTGTTTGAGACAGCACATTTTCAGTAGTCACAGTAATGTTATGGGATAACACCCAAAACTGCAAAGATGTCACTACCAAAACCTCACCAAATGTTTCGGTTGTGACTGTTTCAACAGTGACAATTTTATGGGATGACACCTAAAAAAGCAAAGATGTCACTACCGAAACTTCACCATATGTTTTGGTAGGGACAATTTTATGGGATAACACCCAAAAAAGCAAGATTTCACTACCAAAACTTCACCAAATGTTTTGGTTGTGACTGTTAAGGTAGTGACAATTTTATGGGATAACACCCAATAAAGCAAAGATGTCACTACCGAAACTTCACCAAATGTTTTGGTAGTTGAAATTTTATGGCATAACACCCAAAAAAGCTAGATTTCACTACCAAAACTTCACCAATTTTTTCAGTCGTAACTGTTTTGGTACTGACAATGTTATGGGATAACACCTAAAAACGCAAAGACGTCACTACCAAAACTTCCCCAAATGTTTCAGTAGTGACAGTTTTATGGGATAACACCCCAAAAAGCAAGCTTTCACTACCAAAATTTCACCAAATGTTTCGGTCGTAACTGTTTTGGTACTGACAATTTTATGGGACAACACCCAAAAAGCAAAGATGTCACTACCGAAACTTCACCAAGTGTTTCGGTAGGGACAATTTTATGTGACAACACACAAAAAAGCAAAGATGTCATTACCGAAACTTCACCAAATGTTTTGGACGTTTCGGTAGTGACAATTTTAGATACTTTTGAAGCTAGCTCATAGATGCTAATCAGCACATGGTTAGCTAGCACAGTTCTGAACAGCATACATATAAAAACTAAATGTTATGGAATAACTCCCAAAAAAGTGTTTAATTCTAGAAAAATGGTGTTCGGTAGTGACATTGTTTAAAGTAATACACAGATTTTGAACACATTTACCTCAAAATGATGGGACCTATCTACTCACCATGTAGCTATGAGAGAGAGGAAACAGAAATATTTCCTGATCACAAATGTAGGTGTGTAATTAAAATCAGTATAAGAACTAAAACATGCACTGTTTAAGTAGTGACATGAAAATCCAGGACACATTTTTTTTACATAAACTTTTTCACATAAATCACTTTTTTAAAATCAAAAAGATATTTTTAAAACAACAATGGAATAAAATGCAAAAATTATTTCAATATAATTTTCATAAGTTCGGGACAGCCACCTCCCAATTGCAAGTACCTATTAAATGATAATAAATTTTAATAATTTTTAAATAATTCAATAGTGTATATAATACAATTTAAGTTTGTTTCAATGCATTATAACACCTACAGAAAGCTTTAGTTTTGTTTTCCATCAGATGAACAGTGAGCTACAAACTGGCAACCTTACAACAGTTTATTGCTTTCTCAGAGACGCATTCAGCGGGCCAAGTTGGTGGCTGGACTGTGTGCGATATTAGTTTTTATTGTTTCCAGCTGCCTAAATGATGACTGCATGTCAGAGAGATGCCACATATCTGGAAGAGCTTGACGTTAATTTCATCTCTCCGCAATCATCTCTGCTTATAAACTTTCAGCGGCCCATACAGCCACTCCTACCGATTTTATTGCATTTCATTCACACCCAGTTGAAAAGCCCTGGTCCTGTTGATGCCGAGTGAGTAACACTGCTGCATTCCATTCCTCCTTGTAAATACACAACATCTTAAGATGTGAAATCTTAAAGTTGGGATGAGGCATATTGTGAGCAGTGCTGGTGTGTGAATGAAGCTTTTTCTGGAGCAGTGTGACAGTGACATGAGAGAACGCGTAAGCATCATGCACAGACTTCAAAACCGCAAGAGTTACAATTCAAGGTTGGTGCCCATCTGTTAGATGACCTCTACTGTAAATGCTAGGAGAACAAAGGTGTGTGAATGCATGTGTGTGTATGAGAGAGACAGAAAGAGAGGCTTGGGTGAGTGAAGCTCAACTACACACTAATGTGCTTAGAAAAGTGAGAATTAAGAATTACAATTCAAATTTGAATATGAGGATGTAAATTTACAATTTTGTCTTTTGTCCAATTTTCAAATTTGCTTAAAATCAAAGATTTTAATGTTGTGATTCACCTAGTATCTGAGTGGTACGGTTCATAGCTTATAAATCTTTAAGTCTTCTTAAAAAATCTTTTTTTGGAAAAAAATTCCAGAACCAAGGCTGTTGAAAAAGAGGACATGCACTGTTGCATTCTATTTGAATTCTGTCAATTCCAGCTTCCTGTAATTCAAATTCTAATTCAACTTTCTGTGGGTGTGGTCAATTCAAACTTTATCTAATAAACTGAAAAGGAGAACTTTATTTGTCTAGCCCTACCACAGTATGGATTTAACGCCAATTCTTTAATTACAATGATCAGTAATATTGTTGAAACTTCACCTCACCTCGGCGAAGGACAAAGTAGGCGATCCTACAGCATGCAGAACTTAAGACTGATGAAAGACATAGACTCACAGTGGACGTACTGGTGAGCTGAAGACAGGACAGATAAATTAGGTCAAGCCTTTGTGGTGAGCAGCCAGCAAGAGTGACAGCTCCATTACCCAGAGGTGGGCAGATGCCCGCAGCATGCAGCTGGGGCAGGTGGGGGGAGGGGGGCGGTAGCGGGGCAGGGTAAGCAGGTGTTCTCCCTGTGGGCAACGCCCTCCCCATCCTCAACAACCAGCAGTAGCCCCCCAACTAGGCACACTCCCCATGACACCCACATATGGGCTCCCCACCTGGACACTCAACCTACCACACTCAGCTGAACACCAGGGGAGGAAAACTTCATGACCGAGGCAAGTGCACCTAGAAAAAGACACGTAGTGTGTGAGGGGTTGTGTTCAAAGACAGAAAACGTATAGCTATGAAGACATTGGAAGGTTAACAATTATGTAGCAATGTGGTTTTGTCATAATATTTAAGTATTTGTGTAGTCAGAAGTTGCTCCAGTTGGTTTGTCATTGATGACATGGGTGGGGACGCCCAAAGAGCCTTAGGTGCAACTGGCACACATTTGAAACACCTGCAGAGTTTTTTTGCGCGCATCAGTGCTGGAACTTGTAGCATGACAGGAAGCTGCTTTCAAAAGAATGGCATTTTTCCATTAACAACCTACTTTTCCAACGAGTAGCGTTGCTACATCGCTGTTTTTTTATGTTTTTTTATGAGTGAATAATCAAACGCATTCACCTAAATGATTTCTCTTTCTTTCATGTGTTGCGCTGAATAGTCCAGTTGAGTCTACTTAATCAGTGCATTATAAACGGATCTTCTCTTTCTCATATGTTGTTGTAACGACATTCATTAATTCTAGTGAGTCGGCTCGTCGCCTCATCCTAAACAAATCATTTTTAAGTCCAATTCATTCTGGTGAGTAAGTTTGTCTTAAACAGTGTCTCTCTGTCTCTTTCTCTCTCTCATATATAGAGGGTTTCTACTTGCATTACGTTTGGTCAGTTACCCAGATGCACAGTCATATTGGAGATACTCAGATGTAAACAACAGCATGGATTGCATGGTTAATGTACTACTGAATATGTTGCTCTGCTAATTTATGCTGTGAAACCACAGGAAAAAACATGTGGAGCTGCTAAATAATATAGAGAAGGACATAGTAAGCAGGAAAGAGCGCAATATTTTGACAAAGTAAAGTTAATAGGTGGTAAAGATACGTACGAGCAGTATTACTTAAGATATTAGCCTAATATTTCAACTACCTGACTGGAAATTATAAGAACAAACATGAATGTTGTCAAGATTCTTGCCGTGGAAATCCTGGTTCAGTTTGGCCAATCACAAATGGCTTTTGATCCTCAGACAGTTTTTTGCTTTACTCTTCTCCTTGATTTGTTATAACTTTTGGCAGTCTACTGTAGTAGTAATGTTTTTCCCAGTCTGACCGATTAGTACAGCCCAAAACATGATAATAATTGACCATTTTCAGAAGCAATAATTAGCAAAATAAGCGAGTTTCATTCGGTTCAATGGCATTGTTTACATTCAGTGCCGTATGGCCGATAGATGACACGTTGTGAAAACACTATAGTGTTAAAAAGTCCAATTCATTCTAGTAAACCGGTTCGTCCTCAACAGTCTTCTCTCATTAGTAAATTCAGTAGTAAGTCAGTTAATTAGTAAGTCAGGCTGGCCGAAACGGATCCTATCCTCATGTAGCGTTGGAACATTCAAATCATTCTAGTGAATCAGTTCATCTAGACGGCTCTCTCACGTACAGTGTTGGATTCATTCATTAGAGAGATCTAGTTCGTTCAGACGAGCAGATTACAAAGCGATCCAGCGATTCAAGTCCCTGTGAAAGTTTATGTTAAGTTAGGTTTTTTGTTTTGTTTTGTTTTGTATAGATTTGCCTGTTTGAAGTTTGATACTTTTTGATGGATTGTTCATTTGTTTAAAACCACTCACTGTTTTTGTGGCAACACAATTATGCTCTGATATAATTATAAGTTATCGCTGCATAGTATTTGCATACTAAATTTATATTTAAAAATATTGTCCCCCTTGTTCAGTGTAGTTGAGCACTGGTATATATGAGCATATTTATTTGCTGTCATTTGGAGGTCAGCACTAGATCTTGATATAGAGAAAGACGGTAGCCACAGCTCCATCCATCATGTGTGATGAAAGCCACAACTACATTAGCTTCCTCTTGCATTCTTTACTAACAGTCAGGTGTGACCTCTCCCCTAAAGTGTGAAAGTATATTTCCACATCAGTCTTTTTGAGCAAACCCTTCCCTGTCTTTCTTCACTTGACATATATGTGTTTTAAGCACATGGCTACCTGACACAGGTCTGAGGTCAATTCAGATGTAGTATCTAAACCTTTACTTCAGTGATCCTTCTGATTCCCACCTTTGATGTTTCAGCACAGTTCTGGGGCAGCAGGGCAAACAGCACCTGTCCTGTGAAGTCATGCCTGAGGCATCTCTCAGACTCAAACTAAAAGAGCATGTAAACGACTGCACCCGAGGCCATCACCACTGGCTGGATCTGACGTGATAGATGTGGAAACATGCATCTGCTGCTTCTGGAAATCTTTGCTGAAACACTTTATCAGCTAACAAATACATGTTGATATGGGTACAGGAACAATATACACAAAACATCCTGTTAAAGGTGCGTTAATCTGTGGTTGCCATATAATCAAAGAAAAAAAACAGAGGAACTGGTGCATGTGGTACAGCATATCGGTACATAATAAATATAATATAATACAGGACAAGCTGTTTGGAAAATTGTATAATATCCAAGGTACACATTTCTGGTAACTGTGCAGTTAATTCTCATATTGTACTTTCAGAAAGTTTTGGAATATTTGCCCTCTCCTCAAATTTGTCACTACTGAAACACAGTAGGGTTATATTGACCTATTAAGATTTTGCTTGCATATACATAGGAAAAATATATATTTACAACGTTTTTTCAGAAGTAAATCAATAAAAATTACATTTTTAACAATATTTCAAGTGTAATTTATGAGATTTGTTCTATTTTGTATCCAGTTTTTCTTAGTAAAAGGCAAAAAGTTGATCATACTGATTTCAAACTTTAGTTAAGGATTCTTTAGTTTGAATATAAATTGATTTCAGTAATTATAAATTCATAGAATAACACCCAAAAAATCAATGATGTCACTACCGAAACTCTACCAAATGTTTCGGCAGTGACAATTTTACATACTTTTGAAGCTAGCTCAAAGATGCTAATCAGCACATAGTTGACTAGCACAGTTCTGAATAGTGGCGCACATATAAAAAACTAAATGTTATGGAATAACTCCCACAAAAGTGTGCTTATTTGCAGAAAAACAATTATTTTCAAAAGTTGAAATTTAGGGGTTACGGTTCGGGACAGCCACCTCTCAACTGAAAGTGCCCAATAAAACATGATTTTATATGTATTAAGATTACTAATATTTTAAATAATAAACACTTGCAAAACAGGGTTTCAATACATAATAGATGGATCTTAGAAACATCTTTAAATGCTTTTTAAATGTGTGTTTTTTTTTTTGTTTTTTTTTTGGTGGACCAATTCTGTAGAATGGCACATTAGTCTAAGTAGAAATTACATTTTAATTTTATTGTTTTCAATTACATAATAAGGCCTATCTTTCCAAATACTCAACTGGGCTTATTCTCAATAGATTATTTTACACTATTTAAACTGTGTACAATACTGTTGCAATTTGTACAGCGATAACTTATTGACACTCAACCTCATCATACAAACACACACACACAAACAAAGGGTACAGAGCCAAAATGTGGGGCCATAAGTTGATATGGGAAATGGCTGTTTCTCAGAATACACACTGACTGAAAACTGGCACGACTTCAGGAGCACTCTGGATTGAGAAAACATGTTCGTCTGCTCATATTTCCCCAAAACAGCTGAGAAAAGAACATTATCCTGAAACTCTATTCTTTTTGGCTTGTGTACTTCAGTAATGGGCACAGGGAGAGCCAGAAAGGCTAGCTCTTAGTTCTGTGTGATGCTCCAAGGGATGCCATTCAGTCATGTAAAGTTAGACACATTCCTTTGTGTTTGCACCACTGATAGTCTCTGGAGGAAAAGGTCAAAAAACATTCAACGCTGTGTAATTTTAAGATACTGGTACATCATGATGGCTCACAGACTCTTCCTTTGCATAATAAAACCAGTAAACATTTCTCATTTTACCACAACAGGAATATTTTACATTTTTAAACTTTTGCCAGTTAGGTCACTGTGACGTAAATAGGAAACATTCTGTCACAAGATTCAAGTTTTAAAATGTAGCATGTCACTTTCGTTTTATTAGAATCGTTTTCAGTCTCAGGGAGGGGTGACCCGGACTAGACAACCGCTGATCCTGCTTTATCGGGATTGCGTCCCTAAGCATTGCACTTGACCTACTGGACCTGAAAGTAGCGTACTGCTGTCAATTACTATGGATGAAAAAGTGAGCGCGTAATGCCAAGCCAAGTAAACAAAGTATATTTGACTGATGGCAAATGTCAGGGGCTTAAAAGGAGACTGAGGCAAAGATGAGGGAAAAAAGACAAGCTGAAATCTGCTGCAGGTGCGCACAGGCAGGAGCAGTGCGAGAGTGAAAATGAGAGTACGCGCATTCACACAGCGCTGAAAGTCAAAGAAGGTAACCGGCCGCGCGGCGCCGAAAGCACAAACTCCCGTAGTTGGTCCTGAATAGGACGTCACGCACCTGGCGCCAGAGAGTCGCAAGCTCAGGGGGAGCGCGTTCACTGGCGATGGGAAGTTCGAATCATGTTTATCAAACAGTTCGTTTCAAAGAATCGGTTCAGTTAAACAACTGAGCGGTTTCTTACGTCATCACGTGGTTACTTACATTCCATCGTAGCATAAAAACGTTCCAATTTGGCTAATTAATGCAATTTATTAATAAGATCATTTCTTGTGTCGCAGTTTGCTGCAGCCAAGAAACACATTTAAATCTCTTGGCTGAAAATGCTTTTGCACATAGGCTATTAATAAACCCTATTTATTCAAACCACTATGATTTGTATGTATGTGTTGATACAGCTGTCATACAGTCAGGTTTTTATTTGTAAACTTTTCGATTCGTCACTCTAGTCCTCAGTTCACCTCACACCATCTGACCAGTTCACCGATCGGTTTTCGGCTGGGTAGACAATGTGTATTTTTAATATTTGGTATATACGTTTATAAAAGGAAGTCAAATCAAATAATATAACGCATTTCGCAATATACATCAATTGTTTCACATCAGCTTTACAGAAAATATAATGTTGATGTTTATATTATATTAATGCAGTGTCTTAAGTCGCATTAGTAGCTAGGCAATAATAGTGTTTGGCCATATTGGCGGCACTGAACGTAAACAATGCCGCTGAACTGAATGAAACTCGCATATTTTGCTGATTATTGCTGCTGAAAATGGTTAATTATTGTCATGTTTTGGGCTGTACTAATCGGTCGGACCAGGAAAAACATTTTGGAGTACTACAGACTGCCAAAAGTTAGAACAAATCAAGGAGAAGAGTGCAAAAAATCTGTCTGAGGAACAAAAGGCGTTTGTGGTTGGCCAAACTGAACCAGGATTTCCAGAGCATAAATCTTGACAACATTCATATTTTTTGTTATCATTTCTGGTCAGGTAGGTGAAATATTAGGCTAATTTCTTAATTAATACTGTGTATCTGTGTGTTTACCACCTATGTAACTTTAGTTTGTCAAAATACTGTGCCCTTTCCTGCTTACTAGGTCCTTCTCTATATGATTTAGCAGCTTCCACATGTTTTTTCCATGGTTAAGCCAGCATAAATTAGCAGAACAACTTATTCAGTAGTACATTAACCATGCAATCCACGCTGTTGTTTACATTAGAGTGTCGCCATCCATGTAACTGACATACTTGTGACATAAGTGCAAACCCTGTGAAGATATTTTTGATGAAATCGAGAGCTTACTGATCCTGCATAGACAGCAACACAACTGACACTTTCAAGGACCAGAAAGGTAGTAAGTACATTGTTAAAATACTCCATGTGACATAAGTGGTTCAGCCGTGCGTTTTACCACATGCATGTTGTGGTACTGTCGTTAATGGTGGCAGACTGTCCCAGAAAAGAAAAAATCAATGAATAAAGTCATTCCTTTTTTTTTTTTTTTTTGTCTGTGCACAAAAGTATTCTCTTTAGAACGACATAAGGTTGAATAATGACAGAATTTTCATTTTTGGCTGAACTATCCCTTTAAGAACTAAGTAATTAGCCAATATCTATGGCTTGTTGTAAAAGTTAAAAAAAATGTCTGCATACCAGCTAGTTTGCATGAAGTCTTTAAGTGCACGCAATAGGGATTAAGAGATGGGCAACAAAATAAACGTGCAGGAAAATAAACATCTGGCGTTAATAAAGTTTTCACTATTACTTGTTTTTAATGCTGTGAGACTGTACAAATGTAAAGCCCTTGCAAAATCAGTCCCTTGATTATTTATACATGTGATGTGATGTTATTTGTCCGTGCAAGCAGTTGCTCAGATACTCTCCAGCACGAGGAAAGAATGCAGAGGATGTGGGAGGTGCTCACGTGCTGCAAATTTGGCCAATGTTGATGCTCCGGTTCACAGAATGACGTCGTCACATCGACCAATCCGCTTAATTCTTTATGCCTTATAACAAACCCAGCTCGGTTGCTATATAAACGCATTGACAACAAGCTTCCAGCACAGATCTGTGGGAAGAATCGCATGCCCAGAAATTAACCACAACATCGTGATCCACTATGAAGGCAGTCAGTCCGGTGAGGTCCATAAGGAAACCCGCTTTGTATTTTTCGGAGCATAACCTCGGTATTACACGGAGCAAGAGCTCCTCGGATGACCCGCTCAGTCTCCTGTACAACATGAATGACTGCTACAGCAGGTTGAAGGAGCTCGTACCGAGTTTACCGCAGAACAAGAGCGTGAGTAAGATGGAGATCTTGCAGCATGTCATAGACTACATTCTGGATCTTCAGATCGCATTGGACCAGAACCCGCAACAGCAGATCCTTGGACAGACCCCTCCAAAAAAGACCGTCAGATCACTCGGAGCTGATATCAGCATCATCTCCTTCCAGGTAAAGCAAGTTTGTAGAACATTTCATACTTGCATTTCATGCATACAGCATGCAGTGATATTTCATCGTCAGTGAACAATATGCAATGCGATCAGCATTAATTTTAAAAGCATAATGTATAACACCAACTTGAAATGTAACTTGGCTGGCAGCTACACTGAAAATCATTGTTTACCTCTGTTAATTAACAGCCCAGTAACCCTCAAAGAGAGATCAACTCAGATGACCTCATAGCCCTGTCTCGTTGAAATGGTAAGTTAGATGCTCTGCTCTGAAATTGATGGTTTTACATGAGAAGCTGCAACAAAGTAAACTCGTGCACGCTGGGCTGTCTGATGGTTGATGCATTATGTACTGATATTTTTATGTTTAAGTCATTTAAACATGATTTAATGCTTAATAGAACACGTTGCTCTAAAACTAAAGATTATTCTCAAGACACTTAATTAAATTAACTATTCTGACGCACAAAAAAATCACAGAGGTTTGGAAGAATATGAGCGTGACATCTTCATTTTTTTGATGGTTTAGTAATAGTTCTAATACAATGTTTGCTTATAGCTAGTCTGTTTTAAAGAACTATGAAGTTTATGTGTGTCAGATGCTCGTGTAGACTCCTCCATCTGGAGCTGTATGGGATTGCCCGGTATTTCGCTAGTGTTTGGTTAAAAGTCCGAAAAAAACGTCCTGTGGCTTCCTCCCTGGCGCCAGTCTGTCCGGATCTCTGTCCTTTTGCCTTCTCTAAACACGCCTCTCTCCCTCTCTCTCTCTCACAATCTTTTGCAGGTGTTTCGGTCGTGGAGCAAAAACAGGGGCTTTTTGTGTTTTTTTGTCCCGTGTCATTCGCCTGGACTTCGTCTTGAATGACAAAGGATTTCCCTCAAACGGACATAAAAAGATTCCGAGTTAGTATATACGGACTTTCATATTCTTTCTTCCAAAGGAAGATTCAAAAAGACTGGAGAGATTTTAAAGGAAAACCGTAATTAAGCAAGCAATCTCAAAAAGCAGGATTTTTGTTCTCTTTTTTTTTCTCCTTGCTTTTATGTTGTCAAGATGTTGCGCAAAAAGAGCGCGCATTTTACCAGGCTGCGGACTTTGTAAAAATGTACTTTTGTTTTCTCTTTCTGCTGAAAATGTGATGTTTATAATATTACAGAATTTTTATAATTATAACGTAAATGGCACTTTTATACTGTACATAATTAAATGCTAAGTATGAAGTCAGTGTCCTTGTCTGAGATATAGTTACAAATGCATTGTTTTGTTGTATTTTTCGTTTTTGCAAATGCATAAAGCTTATTAACTTATTACCGTTCAGGCTGTGAACCTACTCTGTTGTATTGTAAAGACTATAAGTTTCTGTTATGAAGGGTTTAGGACTATAAAAAATGGAAAGAAAAGAAAAGAAAAGAAAATTCTATTTAATTACTGACCATCATGTCGTTCCAAACTCGTAGGAGCTTCGTTCGTATTCGG
Organism: Labeo rohita; assembly: GCF_022985175.1. Taxonomy (NCBI): domain Eukaryota; kingdom Metazoa; phylum Chordata; class Actinopteri; order Cypriniformes; family Cyprinidae; genus Labeo; species Labeo rohita. The sequence goes on along the minus strand of NC_066888.1, from coordinate 19,288,800 downwards.
AACACAAATTAAGATATTTTTGATGAAATCCGATATCAGTGGTTCAACCTTAACTTTAAAATCTATGAGAATACTTTTTGTGCGCAAAGAAATAAAAAATAACGACTTTATTTAACAAATACTCTTCCGAGTCAGTCTTCATCGCGAATTAACAAGAGTAAAACATGCGTGTGGTGCTGCTGACGCAGGACCCGGCGTTCTGACGTAGAACCCGGATGCACTGCGCCTCGTTTCTCCGCCGCGCGTTCTCGCGAGTACCACCAATGTGCATTAAGACTGACACGGAAGAGAAGATTTGTCGAATAAACTTATTTTTGTTTGCTTTGTGCACAAAAAGTATTCTCGTAGCTTCATAAAATTACCGGTTGAATCACTTATGTCATATGGACTATTTTATCGATGTCCTTACTACTTTTCTGGCACTTGAACATGGTAGTTGCGTTGCTGTCTATGCAGGGTCAGAAAGCTCTCAAATTTAATAAAAAAAAATATCTTGGTGTTCCGAAGATGAACAAAGGTCTATATTTAGCTTAGTTTGGAATGACACGAAAGTGCCTAAATGATAGAATTTTCATTTTTGGGTGAGATATTACATAAAAGATAAAAATTTCTGTGATTATCAAAGTATATCACTAAAAAGTTTGTCAAAAGATGCTAGCTAGGTAAAAAGTTAACATGAGTCATTAAAAAATTCAGACACTGAATGGCAACTCAGGGTGTGGGATATAATTGTAATGCATGAACTACTGGTGCCACCCATCTGTAATTCACAGTACTAAAATAAGTTTTCTCTAAGTTTGCCCTTAGAAAATCATCTCGTGGGAACACACTTCTGCACGAATGAACAGCAAATTGTTTATTTCATTCATTTCCGTTATCCTCAAACAAAGACTCAAGAAAGATGGATCCTGTCAATGCAGGTTTATTTCATTCCACATTCAAGACAAGCATCACCAAACACATTTTACTTTTCAGGACGGCTGCCAATATACAGTTAACTTATAACTGCTAAAGACTAACATTAGAGGGCATGCAGTTTCTACTGGCTAATTTAGGACTGCAGTCTGACACATGCTTGTCACTGCTTATACTACTGTAACTACAGCACAATGACAGCGTGCAGGACAACAATACAACACATTTCCAAAGCAGAATGAATGTTCATATTTATTTCTAATGGGTTTACATGAGTAAATGAGGACTTTTTTCCCTCTGGGAAACACTACTGTTTTTTTCCCCTACAGCTGTGATTCCAAAATGCTTTATAGCCATACAACTGGTGACATTAATACATGATTAAGCTACTAATACTGTACGGAAACACCACAAATATGTACAGTTGAGGTCAAAAGTTTAGATTCACCTTGCAGAATCTGCAAAATGCTAATTATTTTACCAAAATAAGAGTGATCACACAAAATGCATGTTTTTTTTATTTAGTACTGAACTAAATATTGATATTTCACATAAAAGACTTTTACATATAGTCCACAAAAAAAAAAAAAGTTTAGAATTTATAAAAATGACCCTGTTCAAAAGTTTATATTTTTTTTTTAGTTGTTCATGAGTCCCTTTGTCCCGAACAGTTAAACTGCCTGCTGTTCTTCAGAAACACATTCTTTAGTTTTTCAGTATTTTTGTGTATTTGAACCCTTTCCAGCAATGACTGTATGATTTTGAGATCCATCTTTTCACACTGAGGGACTCATATGCAACTATTACAAAAGGTTCAAATGCTCACTGATGCTCCAGAAGGAAACACAATGCATTAAGAGCTGGGGGGTGAAAACTTTTGAACAGAATGAAGATGTGTACATTATTCACATTTTGCCTCAATATATCTTTTTTTTTTTTTTTTTTCCATTTGGTACTGTCCTTCAGAAGCTACAGAAGATACTTAAACTCAAAGAAGGAAAAAGGCAAAATATGTTAAATTTACCCTCATCTTTAAATTCAAAAAGTTTTCACCCCCCAGCTCTTAATGCATAGTTTTTCCTTCTGTAGCATCAGTGAGCATTTGATCCTTCTGTAATAGTTGCATATGAGTCCCTCAGTTGACCTCAGTGTGAAAAGATGAATCTCAAAATAATAAAGTCATAGTTCAAAAGGGTTCGAATACACAAAAATGCAAAAAAAAACAAAACAAAGAATTTGTGGGACCTGAAGGATTTTTTTAATGAAGAACAGCAGGCAGTTGAACTGTTTAGGACAAATAAGGGACTCATGAACAACTATCAGTAAATAAAAAAAAAAAACAGCTGTGGATCATTGAAGTAAAAACACGGGATCATTTTTATAAATTCAACTATTATTTTCTCCTGTGGACAATATGTTAACGTCTTAAAAATAGCATGCATTCTGGTAAAATAGTTATCATTTTGCAGATTCTGCAAGGTGTATGTAAACTTTTGACCTCAACTGTATGTAACTATAAGTTGGTGGATGATGAGTAGATGATGGGACGGATGTGAATGAAGCCCACTTCAACTACACTTAACATTTAGAAATGTTACAAATCACAGTTTCACGTATTCAGGCATGCATTAACACCACAAAACATTAATTGGCAAAGACCAGAATGCAACAGATCCAGACGTTGCCTACAGGATACTTTCACGCTCTTCTCCAAAGGTGACGGTGTCAGAGGACACTTTGAGGATCTCAGGAGGATCGCCAGGATTAAGCCCCCTCTTCAGATGCACCACACGGACATTCTCATTTTGGGTGGTGGAAGTGGTACTGGAGCCAGGAGTCATGATGACGTCACTTCCAGTGGTGGTGTTGGAGCTATCTGTGGGTTGGCGAGCATTGTTTCCTTGTTGGGCGTTCATGTTGTTATTGAGGGTGGTGTTGCTGGGTGTACGGTTGAGGTTGTAGCTCTTGGAGGAAGGCCAGCTCTCTTCAGGGCTGCTGGCTAGAAGACTGCACTGGTCTTCGGAGCAAATGGACATGCGGGCGATAGTTGGGTCTTGGAGGCCACTCAGACTATTCGGGAGGCCTCGCTTTCGAGCGGAGTTTTCCTCATCCAGCTCGATCAGGTTAGCCCTCTCAGACTGGGACAGGTCAGCTTCTTCATCTTGCAAGGAATGGTTGGGAGAGCTTTCATTGGAGCGGACACCTGAGTCAGAAGAATCCTTTTTATCTGAAAGGTAATCCTTACCTTTGGCCAAAGACCGATCTCCAACATCTGAGGCTTTGGGGTCAGTTTTCTTTCCATCTTTGAGTAGAGGGGCGTTGTCTGACTCTTCAGACTCTTCATCATCACTAGTCAGCTTCTGGTAGCGTAAACCGCCACCAGGTTTTAGTTTCAGATCAGCACCCTGGAACAAGCTCACCTTGTCTCCAGATGTCTTGCGTCCTAAAAGGGACTTTGATGACCCGTGGTCAATCTTCTCATCCTCTTCTGTTATAGGATCTAAAGTGGCCGTGTCCACTGAAGCGTAGTCAGTACTATCGGTCCCAGACTTGCTGCTTCCTCGTTTTGAAACGGATTTGCGCCCATCTTGGTCACCTCCGTCCTTCTTCTTGTCTTCGGAGTTGGAGTGCATTAGCTGGCCCACAAAAGGTGGCACAGGCTTCTCCATTCCTGCCTCAAGCTGAGCCATGGAGGCGATGTATTCTTGGTAGGCGTTGCGGTACTCAGCCTGCTGCTTGTCTGTTAGCTTGCAAATTTCATTGGAGGACTCTTGAGAGTTGAGGCTGGACATGCTAGGTGTACGGTGAGTGGTGGCCTACAGAGGACAAGAGATGTTGAGATAAATGTCTAAAACGGCCTGGAAAAAGGGTTGCAAGAACCTAGGAAGAAACGCTTACTATCCACGAAGGGTTGGACTGCCTAGGAGGCTCATCCAAGCCCACGTTACTGAGCTCCTCAAAGCTGAGGTTGAAGTTGTACATGGGTGAGGTGTCTGTGTTACCGACTCCTCCGTGAACGGATGCTCCGGTGTGCCTGCAAGACTCCACGTGGCCAACCGTGCTGCCCTGCTCGCTGGGAGCCTCTTCATGCAGGATCTGGTTCTCCACATGACGGAGCTCCAACACCTGCACAACAGTGACTTTATTACGCCAGTATCTACTGTTACTTGCACTATTGGGTCAATCCCACATTTCTTGATAATGTACATGCTTTTTTTGTATATCTTGTAAACTTAAACATTTGGTTTTCTCTGAGATTTAGTTATGAATTTTGCTAGGTAAAATTATTGGCTAACACAAAAAGAATAAGTTCAAAAGAATAAAATGTGACTAAGCAGCAACAAGTCTGTAAAATCTGTAGTTTAAAAATCTTCCATGCATCCAAAAGAGTTTATAAACTTAGGCTATTATTTTAAGCTACTATTGCATATATTTTATTTCTATATTTATTTGTAAAACACTTGGTGAAAGCAACTAAATGCATTTACACACTTAACAATTAATTAAAGATGAATATAATAAATATAAATAATAAATGCAATAAATCTTAAATAAATATTAAACCCATTTCAAATATACATTTCATATGTACTTCATATGTATTCATATAATACATGAACTTATACATAAAATTTGACATTTTGAATTTATAAATTAATCACATTTAAAATCATACATTTTAAATTTATTTACAAATTTAATATAAATATATTAATATTTAATATAAATATTAAATTATAAATATTAAGCTAATTTCAAAAAAACACACACACACACAGACACATACATATATATATATGTACTTCATATGTATTCATATAATACATGGAATTATACATACAATTTTACAGTTTAAAATTCTAAATGTAAACAATTTTTTTAAATGTATTATTAAATGTAATATAAATATTAAATAAACAATAAATATTAAACTCATTTGAAATAAACATTTCATATGTATTCATATAATACATAACATTTGAAATTTTGGATATATAAATTTAAACAAAAGCACACATTTCAATTCATACATTTTAAATTGATCATTTATAAATTCAATATAAATATTAAATAAATATTAAACTAATTTCATATACAGATTTCATATGTACTTCATATGTATTCATATAATACATAATTTTTTTAATTTAATAATTTAAACAAACACATTTACATTCATACATTTTAAATGTCTTATTTCTAAATTTAATATAAATATTAAATAATAAATTAGGCTCACTTGAAATACATATTTCATATGCATTTATATTACACATTAAATTTTAAATTTTAAACAAAAACACACAATTAAACTCATACATTTTAAATGTATCATTTCTACATTTAATATAAATATTAAATAATAAATATTAAGCTCATTTGAAACATTTCATATGTATTCATATTATACATAAATGTGACATTTTGAATTGTATGCAAAGCACACAAATTCATACAGTTTAAATGTATTATTTTACATTTTTATATAAATATCAAATAAATAATAAATATTAAACTAATTTCAAATACATTTCATATGTATGTTATATGTACTGTTAAATACAATTTGAGATTTAGAATTTTTTTTAATTAAATTCATACATCTCAAATTTGTTATTTGTAAATTTAATATGAATATTAAATAAATAATAAGTATTAAACTAATGAAATACATTTTTAAATGTATTCATATAATACATAAAATTAGAAATTTGGAATGTATAAAATGTAAACAAAACCACACATATAAATTTATATATTTTAAATGTATAATTTTTTGTATGTTGGCAAGGCAACCAACTCATTACAAAAATGACAGAAAACTACTTACTGTTGTCCTAAAAAGCTGCCAATCTCCAAAATTCATGCTCATCTCTTTCTTCAGCTCGTCAATATTACATTGAGACAGAACTCGGCCATTTATGTTCGCCTGAAAAAAGAAATCTCAAAATTAGAACGTAGTGCAAAACAACTATTTGCATTTAATATTTTCTTCTCATTGTAAATTTTTTTGTTCACAAATACACACCTTCTTAATGGTGGCTGTATACTGAGAAATCATGCTCTGGTCAATGCCGTCGATAAGTCTGACACGCTCACAGACAACATCTGTGCTCATTGAGCTGAGCAGAATCGACGGGGTGCCTGAGACCACCGAGGCAGAGCCCTGGTACAAACAACACACCAAACCATTAGTGCCACTCAATTACATCAGAACAGTGTGCATATGAAAGATCTCATATGGTAGCCTTCAGACTGCTACCACAAGAGATAAACCATGCAGATTTTCAGAAAACGGTCCAAAGGGGATGCAAAAGGTCTTGAATTAAAATTCAAGGAAGAGAGGGATCAAAAAAGGTACTGCAGGGAAAAATACGCAATGCATTTTGAATGTATTGCTGTCAGCGGGATTTCAAAGAAGCTAGTGCAAATCTAGTGACAGGATGGTAACGAAAAAGTTAGGAATACACAGTTGTACTCAGAATTTGTTAGTGCTGGAGTGTCATCTACCACCGCACTTAATGTTAAGTACTACGTAGCTTTCAAATAGCTACATCTAATTATAACAAAACCAAAAATTGTGACCTACACTACACAGACTATAAATACAGGCCTCTGTTAAGGGAAGTCAGAGTGGCACCTGGGTTCTATACTTTTAAAGTTTTCTGACAGAATACTTAAAAAGTTCAGCATCCAGGCCACGCTGTGTGAGAAGTTGATTATTTCAATGGCTTTTGCGTAGGGCTGGGCAATTTTTTTTCATATTAGCCGATATTCATAATGATCACAATAAATGTCAAGTTTTTATTTCTTTCAAGTTTAAAGGCAGATTTTTGCTACAATGTGAAAGCTATAAGTTAATCGTGGCTTTAAGCTGTTCTTTTATGGTCAGAACATGAAAAACACTGTTTTTTAATTCTTTACACTTTTTCCAGTCATTTTTAATAGGAAAAAATAATTCCTTAGTTCTCATTAGTCTTCATGAGTAATGTTTCAAATCAAAAAACAGGTTTGTGTTGCCTGATAATATTATTGATATATTATTTTTTTTTATCTCTTAGAAATACACATTTCTAACATTAGCTTGAGTTAGGATGTAGATATAGATTTACGTTCATTATCAAAATCAGTAATATCTGTAAAAATATTAGCAACCTCATTTTTACATGGTGAAATTTAATTATTCTGACTTTTTTTTTTTAATTAGCCATAGTAGCATACATTTGGATCATGATAATAACAGTTAAAACCACAAATATAGCACCTCAATACCATGGTAAAAATGTACTATGGTTTCTAGGTATTTGTATGAAAAACAGTAGTCTAAATACATTTAGTATAAATTAGAGGTCGACCGATACTGGATTTTACAGATACCGATAACTAGGTTGGACCACACTGGCAGATGCCGATTAATCGACCGATAGTTTTTCAAATGGATACTGAACGGAAAATAAATAGTGCTTTATTTAAAAAAAAAAAAAAAAAAAGTAGCCTACTGAACCACAATTTGTAAATGAATAAAAATATTAATATTAATTATATACTGATCACTACAGTTAGTTCATTGTTCATTAATGTTAACAAAAAACATATCAGTAAATGCTGAAATGAACACACTCTAACAAAGAATAATACTTCTATTCTTCAGCTTTTATCAATCTTAATGTTACAAATTGATATTGTTAAGTGCTACCATTACGTCAACAATCAAACTAAAGATGGCCATCTTTAAATATCTACACAAAGGCCACAGTATTGAAATTGCATACATATGGATATTGTGCACTTTCACAATTAAACTGCTTCTATTGTAGAACATTTGTGGTTATCTAATCAAAATATAAAAATATGTTAGTCATACAACGGGCAATAGTACAGCGCTGCGTCTAGAAGAACTCACAGTTATCCAGGATATCACACACACTGGACGCATCACGTTCAATTCAAGTGGCGGTCTACAAGACTTTATTTGATCAGCAAACGGGAAAAGTATACAGATGTCATTTCTCTACTAATGCAGCATCTAGTCAACAAATTCATCGCTTAGTAATAACCTGGAAACATGCACTACAGTATACTGTACACACCGTTTCATTGTCAATGTTTTAAATCCGCCTTTGAAGTGTCCCGCTCTGTGCAGCGCGCAGTGTCCGGTGTCTAAACAAACGGCATGTGTTGTCAGTGATTTCTGCCAAAAGAGGCCGCTCTCGTGCTGTATAACAAAGACTATAGGGACTTTGCTGTATAATGACGACCTTCTCAGCCACTCCAGCAACGGACCCAACCTGGTAAAAACTATCGGCATGGATTTTTGCCATTAACCGATAGTTCCGCCAATCAACTATCGGTGCCGATTAATCGGCAAGACGATACATCGGTCGACCTCTAGTATAAATGAATAAACGCTATAGCTTAATCACAAAAAAATACTGTAATTATATTCCATTACTCCTCCTTCAATACATTTAATACATGCCTGCATTAATAATATAATAAAATTCGACACAAATACCCACATTTCTGACACAACAGTTAGTGCTACTACAGTAAATCTATGCTAAATGATGGTGATTTGTAAATTAAAAAGCCTTCTGGCTGTATTGTTGCTCACAGTGTTTCTCCTGTTTGTCAGCTTTGTTTCATCTGGTTTTAAACAGTTATTTGTGTTCTTCACTAAACTGAAGCGCTTCACACTGGATCTCACAGCGCTGCTTAGTGAACGAGCCAGTCAACGCATGGTCATGTTTGAACTTTGATCCGAGCGGATAAACGGTCCGAGTGGTGCGATTTAAATGACTAGCGCCGTTTCGTTCCGCCTTTATCGAACTTTTGTTATCGTGCAATAATTAACGTTAGCAATTTATCACCCAGCTCTACTTTTGCGTATCACTGAAACAACTGCATCATCACAACTGAAAGGGTATAGAAACGGGTAGGATTTCTTTATTTTTTTTATAAGGAAAGAAGTTTGAAAGACCCCGAGGAAGGAGAAGAACTTAAGTTTAATGTGAGCGAGTAATATACGCTCCATGTTAGCATGTCACATGGGTTTGAGCACAATTTTTTTTGTACAGTTAACTGGCATATTTTACTTTGCATCTAACCCCAACTTAAGCACTTTTATCCCTCCTTCCCCACTTTGAGTGATTTTTTTTGTCCCATAGTGCATGCCGGGGTGTGAGTGTTTAGGAGAGTGTTAGCGTGTGTTTGCGAAGGCGTGTGAGGAGGGGCAGCATCAGCAGAGCAGCAGAACTTAAGCCGAGTCTAGAAGGATTCAGTACCTGCTTCTTTTTGAAAGATGGTACCTTACCCTGCTTGAGGAGAGAGAGGAGAGGAGGGAAGAGACAAAGGAGGTGGAAATCGTGAGGGAACTACATTCATGTTGATGAAAGAAAGATGGAGAGAGAGTTTAAACAGGGAGCAAATGAGTCTTTCTCTACAGCATGTGGGAACTGGTGGACTGTGAAAGCCTCCGGTGAACATTAAGGCAGCTGGTGCTTGACGTCACTAGTGCAGAGCCTGTTTGAACACTGGCATCTTGTTTCTATTCTCACACAAATGAAGCTTAAAATGTACCACATGTCAAACACTTAGGTATAAGGCACTTTATACAAAAACAGGGGACTGAAAATTTCTTTTTTAAATGACACGTCCAGTCAAAAGTTTTTGAACTGTAAGATTTTTAATGTTTTTTTAAAGATGTCTCTTCAAAAGTGATAAATGCTTCTATTCATCAAAAAACTGAAAAAAATTCCACCCACCCGTTTTCAACATAATAATAATAGTAAATGTTTTTTTGAGCAGTAAATCAGAATATTAGAATGATTTCTGAAGGATCATGTGACTGGAGTAATGATGCTAAAAATTCAACATTGAAATCACAGGAATAAATTACATTTTAAAATAAATTCAAATTAGTTACAGTTAGTTTAAAAATAGTAAAAATATTTCTAAACTAATGTTACAGTTTTTGGTGTATCAAATAAATGAATGCTTGGTGAACAGAAGAGACTTCTTAAAAACACAAAACATCTTACTGTTTCTAAAAACATCAACAAGTAACAGACAAAAAAAAAAAAATTATGGGATCAAGTTAATTTGGGATCAAAAATTGGTTTGTCAAAAACTGTTACAAATTAAAGAAAAAAAAAAACTTTTTCTTATAATAACAGCTGAACTTAAAGTCAACAGATTAATTTGTGTGATAACTGTGAAAATAAAATGTGGGAAGAGCTGTATACAAAATGTAGGGCCCTATGAAATCTGTTTCATTTTTTCCAAATTAATTTCTTCTGTTTAATTTTTTTTTTTATTTCATATTTTTACATTTTAATTGTTCTAGACTAGAAAAAAATCAGAAGAAGAAAAAAAAAAGTTTTATTTTTACCAAAATGTGTTTTCCATTAATTTTCTGGATTCCATTTTAAAGGTTTTATTACATTTTAATAACCAAAAGCATCTCTAATTAACTGTTAAGTAAAACATTTACTTTTTAAAATTTTTTATATAAAATATAAATATAAATATAATTTTTTTTTCAGAAATACTGTGTTGTGTACTTAAACATTTCTTAAAGAATAATGTTTTAATAATAATAATTTTAGGAGAAGTAGTACTATAATTACATTTCTGTCACAATTTCTTCAAGTTAAACCAAACTTTTATTTTTTTTGCTGTGAAGAACTTTAAGTTTCTTTTGCATAATATGATGGTAGTTTTTCTCAAAAGAAACTGAAATGCTCATGAAGTGACTCAGAGTATTTCTATTTTAGAAATATATAGAGATTAAGAGATTAAGTTTATGTTTTTATGTTCTCATATATTGAGGCAGCAGAGACCGAAAAAACACAGCAAACATCACACAAGCTTCAGTATTTGTGTAGTAAACAAAACTGCAGTAAAATTCCGTGTTATACAGTAAATTCCATTTTTATTTTGCGCCTGTATCACAGAAAATCAAAGGACCTTAAAAATGTTAATGCACACTAAATATTATTTTAGCAAATAATACTATTTTATTAAAATATTTATTTATTTATTTGTTTTTTTTTATTGTTGAACACAGTCGGGACTGTCAAGATTTGGGACGAGTCTCTATTTAAAGAGAGCATAAGGACATTTAAAGATTAAAATATTTGACCCTTTTGAAAAAAAAAAAAAAAAATGAACAAAAACACTATGAATAACTAACAGCACCCTATTCGTACAAAGTGCCATGAAGAATATGACAGACTTTTCATATCACATATTCCACTCCAAGAAAAAGCATGAAGTATATCTGGAGCAACACCATGAAAACAGCAAAAATAAAATGATAGTGACACATAAGACAAGAGGGAAGAAGAAACTTTATATTCATGTTTATAAAAGGAAACACCTGCAGAGCAAAAATTAAACATTAGCTGTAGAAGAAAAGTATGTCAGCAAGTGAACCCTAGCAAGAACATCTAAAACTAGCGCTATGCTGTTATTCAAAAACACAAAGTCTAGCAGCTTTTGTTCATGACTAGTACTTACAAGTCCACTGCTATGGTCCTTGGGATAGCCGGTTTTAATGAATGGACGTGGAAGAACATGAGCAGGGAAGGAGCTGCCAGCATACTGCCGTGGCAGCTGGTATAGATGTTGGGGGAAATATGGCTGGGAGACGAAGTTTGGAGGAAAATAAAAAATTAGGGAATGAAAATATAACAGAAAATCATACATAAATACATGCAGGAATGTTCAAGTTCAATACAAGGGAAATGAATAAACAATTGATAATTTTGACTTTATCTTCCATTTTAGGAAAATATTTAGTGCCACAAATGCTGTTGACTGAGCTCAAATTGTATTGAACCTGAAAGATTCCTTTAAATCCAAACATGTGAAATAATGAGGTTTCTAACACTCAATCTCTCTCTCTCTCTCTCTCTCTCAAACACACACATTCTCTCTTTAACATGCACAAATGCTTAAAAAAATAAATCATAAGGTGGGATACAATGCGCACAAACATGTAGCCTCATAAACACCTCATTTTGTTACATTAAGAGGCTGAACTTAAGAAAACAAGGCAAACGCAAATCGAAAAAATGAAGAAAAATAATAACTGAAACACGAGCACAGGGAAATGAATGAAAAATTGTCTGGGTGGGCATGTGAAAATGTTTGGCACTGAGGCCGAAATACTTTGAGAGGTGTGTGCTCGTCCAAGGGACTTCCCTCATCTATTAAATGAGCCGACGTGCCTAGTAGAGCTCCCTGAGGTAAGTTAAGTCTAAAACACAGCTGAGTCATCAATCTACACTTGACACTGAATCAGATTTAACTGGACCCATTTCACCTCAAATGCCCCCCGAAGAGATGACAATAATCTAGTGATAGATTACAACAGTTTCTGATTCAGTGTATCAGAAATGTGCAAGTCAAGTGATCTTTTGTACGTTATTCGTGCAGTGACACTCACCCTGTTGTAGAACGGGTGTTGCGGACCGGCCATGCCACTGAAATAGGCGCTGTGGGGCTGAGGAGAGACACCCGGAGGGTTAAACGGGCCGTTGAACGAGGCAGTGGGGGAGCAGGCAGAGGACTGTTGGCTGTAGACTGATATTGGACGGCCTTCCTGCAAAGGCAGCGTGGGATAGGTGACGCCACCCATGTTCACTTGCTCCCGGGCGGCACGAACATCTGAGAAAATACAGAAATAAAAACTTAGAAATTAATGCTTGTCAGCAAGGTATGAGAAAGGTAAATATAAAGGTAATATTATATGATGTTCTATACACTTTCTATAAGGTCTGTAATTCACAAATAAAAAAAAGCATTTGTGATTCTCTAATTTCTGGCATTAAACATTACATTCAGAAATAAACATTTGAGATATATATATATATATAAAATGTTTGTTTTTTAATGTAATATTTGTAATGAATATAGTGAGTAATAAATAAGTTCAAATGTAGCATAAATTAAGCTGTCAATTAAAATAAATTACTATTTTAATAAGCCAGAATGAGTGACATCAATAAAATAAATATTCAAGAAACATAAAATAAAAAAGACAATAACATATTATTTAAAAAATCATAATTCCTGTCTCAATAAAATAAAATACAAACCAGAATAAGTGACAGTATTGCAAATTTAGCATAAATTAAGCTGTCAATATGCAATAAACATTGAATAAAAAAAGACAATAACATAATATTAAAATAATTATTACTATTTCAATAAAATAAAATACAAACCAGATTGAGTGTCAGCACTGCAAATTTAGCATAAATTAAGATGTCAATATGCAATAAACAAAATTAAAAAAGACAATAACATAATATTAAAAAATACTAATTACTACTTCAATAAAATAAAATATAAACCAGAATGAGTGACAGTGTTGCAAATTCAGCATAAATTAAGCTATCAATATGATAGTATAATAAACATATTATTAAAAAATAATAATTCCACTTCAATAAAATACAATAAAAATACAAGCAGAATGACAGTGTTGCAAATTTAGCATAAATTAAGCTGTCAATATGCAATAAACATAAAATAAAAACAACACGTTTTTACAAAGAAATTACTATTTCAATCAAATAAAATACAAGCCAGAATGAGTTACAGCACTGCAAAGCTGTCAATATGCAATAAACATATTATTAAAAAAGACAATAACATATTAAAAAATAATTCCTATTTCAAAAAAACACATTTAAAAATCAATCACAGATTACTAAAAAATAATAAATACTATTAAAATAAAACTAAATAAAAATAAAGCTGTCAGACAGGGACTAGATAGTTCAGGTTTAAATATGAGTTGTTTTAAAGAAAGACATTTACCTGCAATAATCTCTCTGAGTTTTGGATCTAAATTAACAGTGCAGGGGAGAAAGGTGCGGATGTCTCGAGCCGCCAGCACTGGAGTTCGGGAAGAAAGGAAAACCTCAAAGCTACGGACATCACCATCTATCTCCAGCAAAGGCTCCACATCTTTAGTGGTTGGAATGTTCTTGGAGATCCTGTCAGGCAGGACATGAAAGATACAACTTGAGAAACATGAGACAATACTAATATTTTAAGGTTTGTAAAAGTTACTTTAGCATGTGTTGAGCGTCCATCACGTTTGTACTAAAACAATGCAGGTCTTGTGAGAATGGCTGGTTTTAACATACCCTGGCATAAATTACACCGAGCCTTGCCAGATCAAACAAAGTCATGATGGTTTTACTGAAAATGAAAATGATGCTGATATAACTCAGCATTAGCAGTACAATATCTTCATTTCATTTTGTGTTTCTGGGGCATGAGCTGCTTTAAGAGTGGAAGGAGTGTGCAGACAGCCAGTATCAACACAATACAGCAATATTACTGATGTTCTGGACGCCAAACCTCTTCATAGAACCACAAACTTCATATGTTTCCACTTAAACAGACCTAGGGGTTTTCAAAAATGCTCTATAAACCCCTCAAAAAGTCAGAATACACCCATGCCGCGAATGCATTTATTTCTCTCTTTATATTTGGGTACAACAAGATCTACACAGCGATGTTATGTAGCTTGTGTAAAGAAGTAAACAACACAAATGCAGTCAGTATATTCCATAACCATTTCATATCTGACGACAAGACAATATCTATGCAGTGACACAAGTCTTACATGAATAGCATCATCTGACTAATCACCGTAGGGAAGCCTATCTAATGATCTGGACAAGCTTTCTTTGGCTTCATCTGACATTCTGTGGCCTCCCATTATTCCTTTCCAGGAAGCTTCTCAAAGGAGACATTTTTCTCTAGGACCCTAATGGGCTAATGAACTAACTACATACAAAAAAATCTTACAAGACAAATGCATTACATAAGATTACACTGAAAACAAAACTTTCTTGTACGGATTAGTAATGATCTGAGCTGTTGATCTCAAGTTTAAAACAACAGTGTGTTTCTGGCAACCTGACGGCATTATGAAAGAGCTGCAAAACTACCGTGATAAAGTCTGTGGTGAAAATGAAACATCAGGAACTGTGTTAGCTCAAATGCAGTTTTCTAAAGATCTACATTATAACATAATGACATTATAAAACATAAATAGAGTCATGTGGTTTCTTTAAAAGCCCCTACCTTTCATAGATGGTTTTCAGAGTTGTCTGATCTGGGATGCCGTCTGTCTCTTCTAGGTATAATATGAGCCAGGATGTGCGATATGGCCACTGCTCAGTCAAGTTGATCCAAGATGCAAGTCGGTCCCAGTTAAAACTTATCTGATTGGCCCTCAGCAAGCGGCCTAAACAAGAGGAGCATACTTCATGAGTACTGAATGTTCAGACTTTATGATTTCAGATCTAAAACTTCATAGTCCATTATAGTGACTACTATAAAGTCAAAAAGTTTGGGGTTGGTATGATTTTTTAAATGTTTTTTTTTTTTTTTTTAAGTCTCAAGAAGGCTGCATTTATTTGATTTAAAAACACAGCACAACCCCAAAAAACAAAGAAAAAAGAAAAAAGAAAAAAGAAAAAAAAAAGGGTTCGTACAGACAACATAAAATGAAATTCCAGGACTTTCAAGGACTTTTCAAGCAATTCTTTTTTTTATTTTCAAGGACATCAATCACAGATCTCATTTATCAAACCATGTCTTCTCTTTAAAATTCTAAATTCTAAAGATAAATAGAAATAGACTAATAAACAAATGGCAAAAATAAAGTGTGAAGCACATGCAAAGTATCACTATTAAAGTATTTCAAACACTTTTACACTTTTACTATAGTAAAACCACTGTTAATTTTCTTAAGGAATTTGTATTTGTGTATACTTAGTTTCTTTTTCCTTTGTTTTTATAACTGTACTGCCTTAATTGTTTTATGTTTTCTAGTGTTTAAGAAAAAAATCTGAAAAGAAGATTTGCGAAATCGGTCCGATATCCTGATCTGAAACAAATTATTTGCCATACATGCTCCGAAGTCCGGAACTGAATGAAATGATCTGCAAACCCACACCAAAGTCCTGATCTGAATCAAATGATTCGCAATCCTTCAAACTGCGTACTGCAAACCATTCGATTTGAATCATTCAATTCGCAAAATAATTTACGAACCCGTTATGATCTAAATCAAATGATTAGCAATACGCAAAGTTCCGACCTCAGTGAAATGATTCGCAAACCTATCGAAATCAAATGATTCGCGATACACAATCCGATTTGAGCACTTCGAAACAGTGAATCATTTTGTGACACATTGGTTGAACTGATTCGGAATTTCGAAAAGCTCAGTTTCATCCATAACTATGTGCTTTTTAAAATCATTACAAGCAATGTCAATTCAAAAAGAAATGGCTCTTTTAATTTGATCTGGTTTTTGCTAGTGAATCGCTTGAAATGACCGATCAAAGTCACGAGTTTGAATCAATCAGAGTGGTTCCAATGTAAATGACTCAATTGATTTGGTTCATCTGTTCCTCTTTTCATGTCAGTACAACCATTGGCTTAGCTCGCTGCCAAAATTTGGCGAGAGACGATATGTGCTTATTGAAAAAATTAAACACTTATTTCATAAAAACAGTGTCTTTCAATTATTCAAGCAATTTTCAAGTACTTATTTAGAAATATTGCTATTTTAAAGGGTTTTCCGCACCTTAAATTTCAAAAAGTCAAATTCAAGCACTTTAAGCACCTTGCATGAACCCTGATTTTAAAATGTAATTTATGTGATGCATGCTGAATATTTAGGAACCATTACTCCACTCTTCAGTGTCACATGATCCTTCAGAAATCATTCTAATATGCTAATTTGGTTCTCAAGTATCATTTTTATTATTATCAATCTTTCAAATAGTTTTGCTGCTTAATATTTTTGAGGAAACAGTGATACATTTTAAAGGATTATTTGATAAATCAAAAGTTCAAAATAACAGCATTTATTTAAAAAATAAACCTTTTGTAACATTATAAATGTCTGTACTGCCACTTGATCAATATAATGTGCCCTTGCTGAATTAAAAAAAAAAAAAAAAAATCATTCCTTTTATTTATTTATTTTTAAAACTTATTGACTGTAAATGTTTGTACGGTAGTATAATTCTGCAACTTTGAAAAAAAGTAGGTTGCAAACATCTGAATTGGTGCAGAGTTAAACAGGAAATTTGGGTCAATTAAGAAACGTTTCATTTGGATCATGAAAAGTGGCCATTACAAACCAGACTAAACAACTAGACTAAACCCCTTTGCCTATTGGTTAACATTACCTAATAGCTCAAGTGATGTCATTGGAAACGGAAAGTTGTTTCAGAGTAAGATCAAGTTTGATTAAAGATTATACAAAGAAATGTTTTTCTTTAAAATAACATGCAATGATAAATCATTTTAAGAACATGTTGGCCTTCAAGACTGAATGCTGACCTGTGACTGATACAATGTTGAGGAGCCTCCTCATTGTCTGAGGGCTGATGTCACTGAACCAGTCCTCAGTGACGAGCAGTTTTGTGAGGTCGAATGACATCTGACGCGTGACTGACCTCTGCATCTGTCGACGGCGATAAGTATCCTGAGGAGAGATTGGATAGGTTTAAATCACGCTTATTATTCAAAATCAATAGCATTAAGGAATACAGGGAAAGAAAATGTCAAGGGAGACATTTGGAAGCATTTTGTGATATGAGCATATCATGTGGTCAAACATTACTGTCATTGGATTACAGCCAGACAAACTGCACAAACACAAGCCATGGGATTGCCAGAGAGGACGAACAATATAATTTGTCTTTGAAGTTCAAATCATGCTATTGCAAACATCAGATAATGTTACTATCACATAAATATTTAAGGGATAGTTCACCCAAAAATTAAAATTGCCATAAATTACTCACCCTCATGTCGTTTTAAACCTGTAAGACCTTCGTTCATTTTTCAAACACAAATTAAGATATTTTTGATTAAATTTGAGAGCTGTAGATTTGATGAAATCTGACCCTGCATAGACTGCAATGCAACTAAAATGTTCAAAAGGCCCAGAAAGGTAGTAATAGTCTTGTAAACGTGCATTGGAGACTGTCACAAAGAGAAGAAATTGTTAAATAAAGTTTTCTTTGCGCAGAAAACATATTCTCGTAGCTTCATATCATTACGGTTGAACCACTGATGTCACATGGACTATTTTAACGATGTCCTTACTACCTTTCTGAGCCGTTTGAAAGTTTTAATTGCACTGATGTCTATGCAGGGTCAGAAAGCTCTTGGATTGCATCAAAATATCTTCAATTTGTGTTCTGAAGATGAACGAAGGTCTCACAGGTTTGGAACGACATTTAAGGTGAGTAATTAATTACAGAATTTTCATTTTTGCATAAACTATCTCTTTAATCGCATTCATGATCATTAATCATTATCATATAAGTAGCCTTCTGACATAACAAAGCAGCATATTTATTAGCTTACCCTGCGGTTAAGAGTCGTCTTACTGCCAAACTTGGTTTGGTCACCCAGGCTGTTCTGGGACAACTTTCTGTCCAACTCCTCATGCCAACCTACAGCGGAAGAAAATTGTAAGAAATTTGCTTTGCAAGCACCACCAAATATGCTCTGATTGTCTGTGATTTTTGTCATTCAGCAATTAACTTTCAACAAAGACATAAAAACTGACATGAAACAACATGTTGGTCAGAGCAGGGTTAAAGTAATGTGGTTTGGAGACTTGACATAAAACATAATATGTTTGGCTACATTTTGCACACTACCATATAAACATTTGGGGTCAGTACTTTTTTATTGTTCAGCAAGAATGCATGAAGTTGATCAGAAATGAAAGACCTTTATAATGTAAAAGATTTCCATTCTAAATAAATACTGTTCTTTCGAACTTTCTAGTTATCAAAAAAAATCTCAAAAAAACTATATCACGGTTTCCACAACTGTTTTCCACTGTGATAATAATAAAAAATATTTATTGAGCACCAGATCAGCATATTAGAATGATTTCTGAGGGATCATGTGAAGACTGCAGTAATGGCTGCTCAAAATTCAGCTTTGCCATTGCAGAAAAAACTACATTTTAAAACACATTAAACCAGAAAACAGTTCTTTTAAAGGATTAGTTCATTTCCAGAATAAAAATTTACAGATAAGGTACTCACCCCAAAAAATAAATAAATAAATAAATACAATTTATATACTTTTTAACCTCAAACGCTTGTCTTGTCTAGCTCTGTGTGAACTGTTTTATTTCTAGTCATGACAGTTAGGGTACGTCTGAAAACTCTCGTCTAATTTTATCCTCCAACTTTAAAATCATCCTACATCGCTGTTTTACCTTGTTTTGTAAAGGATGTTTGATATTCTTTGCATGTTCACTTTGTAAACACTGGGTTGGCAGTTCTGCAGCGATGTAGGACAATTTTGAAGTTGGAGGAGAAAATTAGATAGGACTTTTTAGACATACCCTAACTGTCATGACTGAAAAAAAAAGTTCACACAGAGCTAGACAAGACAAGCGTTTGAGATTAAAAAGTGTATAGATTGTAATTTTTCAAAAAAAAAAAATAACCGATTGTTTTGCTAGACAAGACCCTTCTTCCTCGGCTGGGATCGTTTAGAACTTTTTGAAGCTGCATTTAAACTGCATTTTGGAAGTTCAAATTTGGGGGCAGCATAGAAGTCCATTACATGGAGAGAAATCCTAAAATGTTTTCCTCAAAAAACAATTTCTTTACAACTGAAGAAAGAAAGACACGAACATCTTGGATGACAAGGGGGAGAGTACGTTATCTGTAAATTTGGAAGTGAACTAATCCTTTTGTAATAATATTTCACAATATTACTGTTTTTACTATCTATTGTTGATCAAATAAATGCAGTCTTGGTAAGAAAAAAAATGTTTTTCTTTTTAAAAAATATTTTAAAAATCATACTGATCCCAAACTTTTAAACGGTAGTGTATATCAAAAGACAAAAAAAGACTACTTCCTTTAATAGTCAGTCATTATTTGAAACACAAGGCGTCCTACTTTATTTTAACCTCTCATCCCATTCTGATACAAACCCTCAGAGTTCCCAGCATCTCCATTAGCAGGAGTGGGTGCACACATTTTCTTTGCACTGCTGAGGCCACGACTATTGAGGAACACAGGCAAGTGGACAATGTTGCGCATATAGTCATGCCCGTTGATGTTGGAGTCACGCAACACGCTGTTTAGATTCTGGTTTATAGCTTTGATGATGATGTGAGGATCACTGGCGAAGACAGAGATGAATGGACCCTTGGAGAACAGCACCCTCACCTGATCAGAGGAACAAATTTGACAGGTACATTTTTACAAAATGTACAAAAACTTACACACTAAAACACATTTTATAGAAATTGCAGGTACCATTTTAAGGATTTACTCCAGCTTCAGAAGTCAGTATCCAATATCCATACATTTTAATTGTACAATAAAATAATTTTATTTAGAACAGGACGACTGACTGTTATCAGGGTCTCAATACAATTGACTAAATAGATTAGGGATGCTGTTGGTTATCACTAAAAACAACGGGTCTGTTCAGTCTTTGCTAGACTAGCAGAAAAGCCAGTTCAAGGAGACCACCGTCTTTTCAAGTAATTTAATCAGCTTGAAGGCACCACTGCACATGACAGTGCAGACTTAAGATTTTATAAGAGATTTCATGGCAAATGATAATTCAAAAGGCAGACTGTTCCAGAAATAGATTAATGTTTTTTTAGTATTATTTATACACTATTATAAAAGTTATTACTAATTTGAATTCGTATTTATTTTTAGATTTTCCGTTGGTATTTTAGTAGTTTTTTTATTAACTGAAAATGATTTTCAATTTTTTAGTTTAAGTTAACATTAACAACACTGGTGTGCTCACCGTGTCAAGCATCTGTAGCACTTTGTCCTGTTCACAGGAGTCCAGACCATCAATGATGACAACTAGACGTGTCTGGTTCTGGGTAAAGCCGTCTATAGTCTTGGCCATCTTCGCCATGAGCTCCACTTCATTCTTCAAGACCTGTGAAAAAAGACGATCTTCTGTGATGCTGTATACAATCTATGCTGTATACAATAACTCTATGTAGCTCTATGTATAAGTTACCCAGAAGCCTGCCAACTAACCTTCATAAAGCCCTCACTTTTCAGCTTATGCATTTTGTTGGCGGCACTGTGCAGCCTCTTCCTCTGTGAGTTCAGCACTGAGTCTGTCACCTGCCACCAGGTGCGACAATTAAGCAACAGGGCCAAACCAACAACACTCGCCATGGAAACCAGGACCGCGTTCACTGTCTGGTTTTCCCCATCCACCTTGAAGACCGCCAGCAGGGCCATTCCCATGATCAAGCAGGCCAGAATGAAGAGGAAGATAACAAAGGATGGGATGCAACATGTCTTCTTCCACTTCTTTTTACCTGAGGGTAGACAAGGTCACAACAATATGTAATGTAGCAAATCTAGGCTATATTTAGTTACATAGTCCCTGAACAATCGAGAATGGTTAAGTGGCTTTTACCTTGAGTGTCTTCAGTTTTAAAGACTCTGAAAAGTCTGGTGGCCAAGAAGCCAAACTCTCTCTCACAGGCATCTGAGAGAGTAGCGATCATTTCAGCCATGGACGTCTCGCCACCAACACTGGATAATCTGTTATAGTCTGTGAACAGAAACCTGAAAAAAAAAAAAAAAAGATTTCAGTATTTATTTAGGAAAGAGTCACATTCAAACCATGCCTCATTTGTTTGCTTTCTTCTACTAAAAAAATGACTCTGCACCACAAAACCAGTCATAAGTAGCACAGGTAATATTAGCTAACAATACATTGTATGGGTCAAAATGATCGATTTTTCTTTTATGCTAAAAATCATGAGGATTTTAAGTAAAGATCATGTTCCATGAAGATATTTTGTAAATTCCCTACCTTAAACATATCAAAATTTAATTTCTGATTAGTAACATGCATTGCTAAGAACTTCATTTGGACAATTTTAAAGGCGATTTTCTCAGTATTTAGATTTTTTGCAAACCCAGATTCCAGATTTTCAAATAGTGGTATCTTGGCCAAATACTGTCCTATCCTAACAAAAACCATACATTAATGAAAAGCTTATTCATTTAGCTTTCAGATGATGTATAAATCTCAATAAAAAATGGACCCTTATGACTGGTTTTGTGTTCCAGGATCACAAATTTAAAAACCATTACAACAAACATAAAAATATAATCAATATACATCAAAAACATACACTGCCATTCAGAAAGTCCCAAATCAATCAAAAATATAGTAAAAAAAAAAAAATAATAAATAAATAAATAAAATTTGTAACATTGTGAAATATTACCACAATTTAAAATAACTGTTGTTCATTTTAGTATATTTTAAAATGCAATTTATTCCTGTGATGCAAAGCTGAATTTTCAGCAGCCATTACTCTTTAATCTTCAGTGTCAAATCTCTCTGTGCGACCGAAAACTACTGCATGCGACTATGAAAAAATATTTAGGACCACCAGTGTGACTGACCCGATCAGCATATTTGTGTTTGTGCTGAGGGGAGCTTCAAAGGTTTCTACGTGTTTTTGCAACGTTGAGTAATGTATCACAGACGTATCTCACAAATCCTTTCATAAACGAAGTGTAGAGAGAATGTAAATAAGAGATTAATTGTGCAGCTTCATTGATTATAATGGAACTTAGATGAGTGATAGCTTTTAATGATTTTTAAGGGAGTTTGTAAATGAGATATTGATTTAATACAGTTGAATAAACAAGAAGTTAATAATAAGTGACATTGTCTGACTATAACACTGCCTGGTTCTGCTCTATTTTGTCAGAAATAGTTTGAAACAAGTCACAACTGAGCCACTGCACATCTCCATTTAAACACAGCAGTGTTTTGTTTATGAATGAACGTGCATTTTTAAACAAATCTATTGAGTAATTAATTCAATTTCCCAGTCATAAAGACACTTGCTTTATTCCTGAATGAAGCAGCTGTTCGAACAAATCAAATAAACAAATGAATGATTCAGTAATTAAATCAGTGACTTGCCGCCACCTACTGGTAATTTTAGTGTCATTTTTAAAGTATCTTTTTAGTTATTTAAATCATTTAACATTTCTGTATTCAAATTTTTATATTTAAAACATTAGTCTCAACATGAATTTATGAATTTGATTGCACTCATGCCACCTCTGAGCCTCATTCAGCATATGAAAATACACCTACACACAGCCACATTTTTGTTCTTATGTGCCACCTCTGTAGTACAATTTAATTTTTTTAAAACTGATTTAATTTGATTGGTAACTCATTATTCTACGTGTTCTTATTCTGTTGTTTTAATAAAACATTTTAAAAAGCTTATAAAATAGAATTTTCTAAAAATTTAACATAAAAGATGACATAATTTTAATAAAGTTAGAAAAATGGCATTCTAAAGTGAAAAAACAAAATTCCCCCGTAAATCACTCTGAGTCAGATATCACCTCTTAATGGGAAGGATACTTTTTTATCCTTTTATTTTTAAATTTTTGATTATTGATTAGAAGGTGCTCCTGAAATTTGACTGTGCTCCTAAAAATAAAATGCAAATGATCCTTCAGAAATTATTCTAATATGCTGATTTGGTGCTCAAGAAATATTTCTTTATTACTCTATCCATTATTAATCAATGATGAAAACAGTTGTGCTACTTTATGTAAATCGTGATGTAGTCATGAACAATTTATTTGAAATAAAAAACATTATAAATGTCTTTGATTAACCTAATGAATTCTTGCCGATTATAATATAATGAATTATAATTATAATATAATAAATGTTATTGTCCCTAATATAATAAATAATAATAATGTTTGTTTTTATTAATATATTTTTATTTTTGTAATATTAGCAAACAAAAACAATGCATAAACTGTAAAACTATACATAGTAGACTCTAATATTACAGTTGGGAAAACGTTACAGACAGCACTGATACTACTGCCTTAACGCTGCAGTGACTATTGGGTAGCAAGTCAACACCACATGGTTTATGTAGAGTATAGGTAATTACCTGACAGGCAGAGCACGGGTGGTCTGTTCCGGAAGTTCTGGTGGGTTGACAAACATGAGTTTGAGAAGAAGCTCCAGGTATCCAATGTGTCGGGCCAGACGGGTGCTAATGACCCACGCCCAGTTCCAGCTCTCACCCTCACGCCTGCTTCCAAAGTACACAACCACTGTGTAGAGATGGAGATTTGCTCATTTTTTTTTAGTCATGAATACAGAACTTACTTTGTGACAATAAATAACGGGCCTGTTTTTTTCTTACCAAAGAAAACATAAAGCAGTGCCAGAATGCTGAGAGAGATGGCGATAGCCAGCTTGGGATCCACGGTGAAGCCGAGCACTAACGCTACAGAGCCGCACAGCAGGAGCGATAATAACACAACCAGCCAGGAAAACTGGAACAAAGGCTCCACCTGCTGACCTGCAAATGTCTTCATCTCATCTGAGAAAGAAATATGAAGATTCATCCACCAATAAATATACACCAGATGCAGCGAATTGAGCTCGATTAAACATTTCAAGCTCAGAAATAGCTAAAAAGCTAGGTAGGTACGTGCTGTACATGAGTAAACTGTGCTTTAAAATATCCTTTTCAGGTCACTTTCCTAGTTTAAGCCGAGCGACTCTAAATAATGCTCACCCTCTAGTTTCTTGAGCAGGAAGGACTTGCCGCTGCCCCACTGGGCATACAGACCCACACAGATGGGCGGCTGCATGGTGGGCTCACTCAGGATGTCAGCCAAAGCGCTGCTGTACAGGTCATAGCCCAGCATGTCCCCATCTGACTCTGTGGGGGACAGATGTCCTAAAGGGGACAACACAGAGAGGGGCAAAAATACACACAGGTCATTCATAACCTACTGAAAATACGGTATAATTTAGTGCTGAAATGCAACTACAGCAATTCAAAACATATGTTTACTTAAAAGAACTACTGGGATCTGAACTACCAAGAGCAAGACTCTGGTTATTGTAAATCAATAAGACTAAGTTTGCAATAGAAGAGGAAACAACCTGTCTAATCTGATTCATGAACAAATGACTCTTAAGAGCCAGTTCTTTTTAGTGAAGTAAACCGAAAACAAAATGTGAACACAGTGCAATTTGATTCCCAAAATGACTCTCTTCTGTCAGTTATTTAATAAACAATTCCATAAGTTGAGTTACTGATTTGAAACAGTCTGAAACACTGTTCTGTATTATTTACAGCATTTGCAAAGAGAGAATATATTTCATACACTACCAGTCAAAAGTATTTGAACAGCAAGAATGTTTTTAAAGAAGTCTCTTCTGCTCACCAAGCCTGCATTTATTTGATCCAAATTACAGCAAAAAAGGTAAATACTTTGATAAAAACTTTGAAATATTTTTACTAATTAAAATACATGTTTTCTATATGAATATATTTTAAAATGTAATTTATCCCTGTGATTTCAAAGCTGAATCTTTAGCATCATTACTAGTCACATGATCCTTCAGAAATCATTCTAATATTCTGATTTGATGCTCAAAAAAACATTTATTATTACTTTGTTGAAAACAGCTGAGTAGAATTTTTTCAGGTTTCTTTGATGAATAGAAAGTTCGGAAGAACAGCATTTAACTGAAATTAAAATCTTTTTTAACATTATAAATGTCTTTATCATCACTTTTGATCAATTTAAAGCACCTTTTAAAGCAAATAAACATATTAATTGCTATAATTTCCTTCCCAAAAAATAAATAAATAAATAAATAAATAAATAAAAATTATGCTGACTCCAAGCTTCGAAGTGGTATAGTGTATAATGTTACAAGCTTTTTATTTATCCAGAAAACAAATGTACTCAACTTAAATATTGATAATAATAAAAAAATGTTTCTTGAATAGCAAATCTGCATATCAGAATGATTTCTGAAAGATCATATGACACTGAAGACTGGAGTAATAATGCTGAAAATTTAACTTTGATCACAGATAATTTATCAGAATAAAATATATTTTAAAATATATTCAAATAGAAGCCATTAACATTAAATAGTGAAAATACTTCACAATATTACTGCTTTTGATGTATTTTGAATCAAATAAATGCAGGTTTGGTGAACAGAAGAGACTTCTTTAAAAAAAGCATTACGAATCTTACTGTTCAAAAACTTTTGACTGGTACTGTATGTAAGAAAAAAGGACA
The DNA here is from genome assembly GCF_022985175.1 of Labeo rohita. Lineage (NCBI taxonomy): Eukaryota > Metazoa > Chordata > Actinopteri > Cypriniformes > Cyprinidae > Labeo > Labeo rohita. The sequence goes on along the minus strand of NC_066888.1, from coordinate 19,262,683 downwards.
TCATAACTAAGATAAACCCAAATGAATCAAGAGCTTGTAAATCAGAACCTAATTGAATCAGGAAATCTGCACTGATATTCAACCCTAATAATCAGTGTTAATCAATAGTGAAGCTTATGATGGAGATGTAGTCTCAGACTCACGGGCTCCAAAAATCTGGGTGAGGATGCTCTTCTGGTGGGTGCAGTCGATGTTGTAGGGTGTCTCTCCAGCCTTGTTGGGGCGGTACAGCAGACGGCCATCTTTAGGGTTACGGAGAAGGAGCTCAGCCAGTCTGCGGCTCCGTCCACGAATGGCGATATGAAGAGGGGTGTCCCCTTTCTATAGCCAAAGAGAGCAGAGACTTAAAGTGCAGTACAGTCTTATGATGTAAATATGAATTATGTGCATGAAGTAGTGACTGACCTTGTCAACTGCAGACACTTTGGCTCCCTTGTCCAGCAGCAGCTCCACTATTTCTATGTTCCTCATCTTGGTGGCTTTGATTAGTGGAGTCTCAGAATCCTACATATACAGACAAATACAGACTCAAGACTCGCTCAAAACATTGAAACAATCTCTTTAACATGAGTCTTGCTGTTCTTTACCTTAGTGGTGGTCTCTGTGTCAGGGTTGCACTGCAGTATGTCTCTAACCATGGTTGCATTGCCTTTCTCTACAGCCCAATAGAGGGCAGTCTTATTTTCCTGCAATATACAAATAGTATTGAATTTCCCATAACTCTTACACACTTGCTGTGTAAAATAGGACTGGACAATTAATCCTATTTTAATTTTGATTAAGATTTTTGCTTTTCTTGATATTGACCTTCAAAATATAACAAAAACATTAATGGAATTTTTACTAATATTTTCACACATATGATATAACAGGTATTTTACCTGGCCTCTAATGTCGATGTCTGCATACTTGTGCAGTAGCGCCCTCACAATCTCGACATGCCCACCTCTCACAGCTCCAATCAGCACAGTGTCTCCACTCTACAACACACAACGAAAATACACAATATCCAGGTCATTTTTATCCATTGTAGTTTTCCAACTCATTTCTGTTTGTTTACAGGTTCGTTGTGAGGTTTAACCCACCCTGTCTGGGATGTTCACGTATGTGCCGGCATCAAGCAGGTCCTGGACAATCTCAGTGTAGCCCTCTTTAGCTGCAATCATCAGAGCTGTGTTTCCATCCTTGTCAGTCATGTTTACATTAGGGTTCCTTTTCAGAAGCTCTTTAACGACCTCTGTATATCCTCCTTTCACAGCCACGATCAGTGCCGTCATGGAGTTCTGAGTGGGTGAGATTAATAACATAAGACCAACAAGCTCTCAGGATTCTGAAGGAATGCTGTTAAATTAGTGGTTCTCAACCAGGGGCTTCAAGGCCCACTAGGAAGCCTCAGCCAACTTTCAAGGAAACTAACAAGATGACTTAAAGCAATTTAAAATGAATATAAAAACAACTAAAAATAAAGATATATCTTATTTAATTCATTTTTTGGCTTTGAAGAACCAGAACTTTTGAAAACCTGCCCATGTAAGGCTATTTAGAATTATAATTATGATGAAAAAAAAAAAACAGCCTACACCTTTTCAGTTAATATGTAACGTTATGTATATTTCTTATGGAAAATTGTGCATGAGGAGTGAAATACACTGCCGTTCAAAAGTTTCATTATCTAGTAAATCACAAACTGGGCCTTCAAAATTCATTGAAGACAATGGTGGCCTTAAAGTTAAAAAGGACCACTATGCTAAATGATGAGCACATACCGCCCCCTCCTGGTCAACATCAGCTCCGTTCTCCAGTAGATGCATCACGCAGTCGTAGTGACCTTTTCTTGCAGCCCAGATCAGTGGGGTGGTGCCATACTAAAAGCATAAAATGACAGATTTTAAAGTTAAATATTCAAGTCTTAACATATCTTATAGTAAAATCATTAAAGGAATATTTCCTGTTCAGCAACTGTGGCAGGCTGTTGATGGCCAGAGAAAATTAAGCTGACTTTGGTTTTGTAGAAACAGAACTAAATAAAATGCAGTTGCACTGCAAATGATTAACCCTTTCCATTATAAGTACATTACTATTATTTTGTTTACACAACTTGTATTTAACACAGAATATTAATTTAATCACAATCAGTCAGGATTGGTTTAGCTCACCTTATCGGAGCAGTTGACTTTAGCTCCATGCTCCAGTAAGAGTTTCACAATTTCTGCATGGCCTCTACCGGCTGCCCAGATAATGGGGTAGACGCTGTATTGCTAACCATATGAAATGCATGAAATCTTAGTCAATGATTGCATATATTAATTTGGACTTATTATTGATTTTTTATGATTTGTATGTGCTTATACCATGCATGTTTTACCTGTCCAGTGGTGTTTGGGTTTGCCCCAGTCTCAAGCAGGACCTTGGCCACCTCAACTCTACCTTTATATGAAGCCCAAGTAAGGGCAGTCCAACCCCCCTGCAAGACACAAAGCCACCTCTCTAAGTTTTGATAATTACATAAGAATGTGTTTCAGTTTCAAATGTGATTATTGTACGTATTGCTTTTGATACAAACTTCTGCAACTCAATTTTCTCACCATGTCTCTGTGCTCAATATAAGCACTGTTTTCCAGCAGCTCTTTCACCACCTCCACATGCCCCTCCTTCGCTGCACAGATCAGAGCGGACCAGCAGTCCTATCAGGGAAAAGCACAGAGACGGGTCGCTATGGAAACCATTGAACCATTGGCTAATGTCACCATGGGAACAGTGATGGAGAGCACAGAAGATGTACTAGAAAAAAAGCCCTACGCCACAATTATAATGGACACCACATCTTATACAGATTTTAAATATATGGTGAAAATATTGCACAGAAAAACAGAAAGGTTTCTATTGGGGGTTTCTATTCAATGTCTAATTTTTCAATAAAAAAAAAAATCTAATTTTGAATAATTAAAAAAAATAGAGGAAATAAAAAAATGCTCTGTAGATTGCTGCAGTCAATAAAGTAGAAGGAATATATATATATACATATAAACATAAATAATTATAACACATTCATGTATATATTTAAGAAATATTTACAAGTATATGTATTTATTATAATTTTTATATAATTTATATTATATATAAATAAAAATATTTTGTACATAAATAACATTTCTCTTAAAAATACACACACATATATTAGGCAAACTCAACTTTTATTTTTTATGCGATTAATCACGATTACTTGTTTATATATGATCTGTGTTATCTGAATATATATATATAATCTGTATTATCTGAATATTTATTTTATTAATTATATATATATATATATATATATATTGTTGTATATGTATTATCTAAATATTTATATTATTTATTTATTATTAATATATATAACACACACACACACACACACACACACACATATATATATACATATATATATATATATATATATATTTTTTTTTTTATTTTTTTTTTTTTTTTTTTCTCCTGTACTATTTATTATTTTATGGATTACTTAATTATAGCAGATAGCAGCTGTCCTGTCTATTTAGTTTGCTTTTTCTTATAACAACATTGTAATAAGCTGCTGATAATTGCTATCCAGAAATGATATCAAAAATCACTGAGAATGTCTGCACCACTTTTGGTTGGTAAATGTTATGTGAATATCTGCAGCGTTTGAACCGAAACAAAAGCGACTACCTGTCAACTCTTTTTGTAAAGCTAAAGTGGGTATTTTCTCACCACATCATCCAAGTTGACATTTGCTCCCCTTCTGATGAGCTCTTGAACAATTTCAAGACTGCCCTGCTCTGAGGCCAACATCAGAGGAGTCTGTCCATTCTGTCAAAAACAAACAAACAAACAAAAAAAAAAAATTTGATATCCCTAAATTTTAACTGATAATCTTACATTTTATTTGACTTTTTTTAGATGTAACTTACATCGCTTCGACCATCCACCTCTTTGAACTTGTCAAGATGGGCTTTGACAGCAGCCAGATTCTCTTCCTCCACATAGCTGAAGAGGTTCTGGATGGCCAGAGTGGTCATCTTGATGGAGGTTGTGGTGTCCATGATTGCCACTCACTATGACACCCTGAGTAGAAACACATTTAGTCACTTTCAGAACACAGACTGTGAACAGAGACAGTCAAAACATAAACAGAATACTGCAGTAGGTTGATGGAGGATAACAGGGAGAAATAAGTAACCGATATAAGTCAACTCTCCAAGATTAACTGCTAGAGATGTTAAATTGCTGAGTTGGCCTATCACAGTGACAGGTGATATCAGAACAGCAATGAACTTTAAATGTCAGGAGAAAGGAGGCTGGCACAGATAAGCATAACTAAGAGATAACTATTCATTTTCTCCAAACACCTCCACAGACACACAAATTAGTGCAAATATTTAGCTTAAGTGTCTGTTAAATAGACAATTTCGTACCTACACTACCAGTCAAATGTTTTTGAACAGTAAGATTTTTAATGTTTTTTAAAAAATTCTCTTCTGCTCACCAAGCCTGCATTTATTTGATCCAAAGTACAGCCAAAACAGTAAAATTTTGAAATATTTTTACTATTTAAAATAACTGCTTTCTATTTTAATAAAATTTAAAACATAATTTATTCCTGTGAACAAAACTAAATTTTCAGCATCATTACTCCAGTCTTCAGTGTCACATGATATTTCAGAAATCATTCTAATATGCTGATTTGCTGTTCAAGAAACTGTTTTTATTATTGTTATCAATATTTAAAACAGTTGATTAGTTCGATTTTATCAAATCAGAATATGAGATTGCTAAAATGATGCTAAAAATTCAGCATTGAATTCACAAGGAATAAATTACATTTTAAAATATATTCGAATAGAAAAGTTATTTTAAACAGTAAAAATATTTTTCAAATTTTACTGTTTTTTCTGTACTTTGGATCAAATAAATTCAGGCTTGGTAAGCAGAAGAGACTTCGTTAAAAAAAACATTAAAAATCTTACTGTTTAAAAATTTTTGATTGGTAGTGTAATAACATTTCCATTTTAATTTAATTATTAAACTTAGTTACGTATTTGTTTGTTTTATTGCAATGTATTAAAAAACATACAATAGTAATGAAAAACAGCAACTGACGTCAATATAATTACAAAATAACATTATATGAGATTTTTAATTTGGATATTTGTCATTTATCATTTCAACATTTCATTAAAAATGTTAAATTATTCCTGGTGAAACCATAAATAAATAAATTAATGGACAGACACATAGAATGACAGGAAGAATGACAGAGTGATTGCTGGATAGATAAATAAACAGATCAATTAAATATGAACACGACAACACGCAACACTCTATACCACCCTGTGTGGCAAAAATCCAACCACAAATCAATGCAAATAAATGTTTAATATTAATATCTGACAGCATTTGACCCTTATTTAATATGCGCCAGTATGTGACCCTCATTTAACCTTGAATACAGATAAATTAAAGAGGAGGATAATAGACAGGTGCTCAACAAACAACAGGACAACAACAAAGAGAACATGGCAGCTCACTCAGGAATCCAGTCGGCTCTTTAAAGCTCTATCAGTGAAACATGACACCTAAGTTATTCTTATAAACCACTATGTGACACCATATATCCAGCCCACTCAGTGTCACACTGTCCTCCGCTTTTGTCCGAATGCCTTTAGATTTCTAGCCGTGACTGCTGTCTGTCTGTCTGCTCTGGAATGGCATCACGCATTATTTATGGCGACCAAGAGTGGTTCACGCCTAGAGTCTTCAACAAGATGCTGAGATGACTGACAGCCCTGCAATTATAATGCTGCTTTATAATATATAGATATTTATAAAGACTGTTAAGAAGCACACTGTATTACATAAAACAATAAAAATAGCTACACATTACATATTATGCTTTGCTGTATTTTTATATAAAAATCTAACAAAACCTTATATGTAGTTATATTTACTTTTTTAGACAGACAGATAGAAAAATAGATAAATAGATACATACATAGACAGACAGAGAGAAAGGCAGACTTGGGTGAGTAGCAGCCCAATAAAACCCCAAAACATTTTATTATCTGCGCCTTAATAAAGTGCTTGTTAATCCTAATATATTTGCCTGTCTAAACATTATTGTAATTTGATATTAAAGAATGTATTTCCAGAAATAAACAAGACGGGCAGTGGCTCGCACTGACTCACTATGACAGATCAATTAATCGCCATCAAAACAACTATGACCTGATGAACCGTATCAGTACATGAGTACATTTACATTAAAAAGCTACATCTTATTCGATGTGGATGTTTAATTCTGCTTAATTCTACAGTTTGATGCTCGTTACTGTCTTTTAAGAGGCTATATGGACTGTCAATCATACGCGGCATCAACCGACAAAGGCGATTTAAACCCTTCGACTGCCTTCTGTTACGAGACGTACCTCACAGAAAAGAAACGTTGGAATGCCTTGCTGTCTGAAGGTCCGTTTAGAGAGCCGTATTTCTCTCTCGTTTCTCGGTCTACGGCGCTTCTCTCTTCCTATTCACCATCTTTAACAACAGCCATTTTGACGAAGCATAGCGCTGTGCAGTTTAAGCTTCTTCCCGGGCGGGCGAGTCCCTGACAACACACTGCGTGACGTCACGGCCTACTCAAATCAGCACACGAGTACATGTGATACAGTATGTGGGAAGTGATACTACATTACGCAGCAATTGTAGAATATATCATCCTGTGTATTTCATCTTGTTCTACCTGACATATCATGTAGGCCTACCCTAAATACTCACATTTGCTTGTTTTGTCATAATTTGGCAAAAATAAATAAAATAAATAAACAATAAACTTTGACATTATTTGACAAATCAAAGGTTGTAAAGATTGTTCGCATTGTTCTTTATAAAAAAGTATATTTATTATATTATAATAAATTATACCACTGGAACAAGGACAAAATAAATGTATACTGCTTGGGAAGAAAAGAAAGAAAGAAAGAAAGAAAGAAAGAAAGAAAGAAAGACATAGCGCGGCCATTTGTAAATTTAATGTGTCTGGCTTCCGGTGTCCTTCACTTCCAGCTATTTTCAGCTGTACAAAACACCTCGTTTTGCTGCTTGATATTGCAAACTGGTGTGTTTTACCATATTTTTTTAAATGTATTATCTAAATTATGAACACACTGATTTGTAGGGCAAACAGTTTTACTGTTTACTGCACTTTGTTATTTTTCTCATTATTTCCCTACACTGTAAAAAATAAAAAACACAATTTGTTGAGTCAGCTTAAAATAAATTGTTACCCCGCTGCCTTAAAATTTTAAGTTCAGTCAACTAAAATAAGTTTATTTAACTTGAAATGTTAAGTTGTACTAAGTGACAACTTAGATATTTGTGTTTGCTAAACTTAACAGATGGGTAAGTAACCCAGCTGCCTTAAAATTTTAAGTTGATTCAACTCAAATATCTAAGTTGTCACTTAGTATAACTTAACATTTCAAGTTGAATAAACTTTTTTTGAGTTGACTGAACTTAAAATTTTAAGGCAGCCAGGTTACAAATTATTTGAAGTTGACTCAACAAATCATTTTTTACAGTGTACTGCAGCTAATGAACCAAACAGAAAAGAGAACTGAAAAAGGCTTATATCCGCATTGAAAAATGAGACCCTGAACCACAAAAGCAGACATTAGGGTCAATTTTTTTCAATTGAGATTTATACATCATATGAAAGCTGAATAAATAAGCTTTCAGTTGATGTATGGTTTGTTAGGATAAGACTGTAATCTGAAATATTGAGAAAATCACCTTTAAGTTGTCTAAATGAAGTCTTATCAATGCATATTTCTAATCAAAAATTACATTTTGATATATTTACAGTAGGAAATTTACAAAATATCTTAATGGAACATGATCTTTACTTAATATCCTAATGGTTTTTGGCATAAAAGAAATATTGATAATTTTGATGCATAAAATGTATTAGTTATTGCTACTAGTGTCTATGCTACTTATGACTGATTTTATGGTCCAGAGTCACAAATAAGGTGGATAATATGATGTCAGCAAGATCAAGTAACTTATTGTTGTCTGTAGTGGCGCAAAGTGCACGATTTATGTCTGCAGAGCAAAGGGCAGATGTTGAGAACTATCCAGGTTGAGGCATGTGAGAATACAGAAATTACCAACGCGTTTCAAGCATTTCACTACTGAATTGCAAAATCGTTCATCAGAAGACAAACAGACCACAAAGGAGTAGTAAAAAGACCTTTTTAATCACATAATTTGCAAAAAACAAATGTTCCAGATCCACACAGAGAACGTAATGTTTCAAACAAATCCAGTGGACATCCTCTACAATTTCATATATCTTTAACACAAACTTCAGCTTCATTTCCAACGTTCAGCAGGCCAGACCTTGAAGCTGACTGAGGCCATACAAAATGTGCATTACTGTGCATACAGAATCACCACCCGCCTGACTCGCGAAAGTCATGCAGTTAACAGTACTATCCATTTTTTTTTTTTTTTTTTTTTTTTGCTGGACGTTACTTTACCATTCCACTACTTTCCAAAATTCCCATTTTAGATTGGATTAGTCTAAGAAATGCTTTCGTTTGTGACAAAAGAATCTCTGGTCTTTAGATTGGAATGTATTATGTGTAACTTTCAGAGTTTTATGTGAAGACTACATGGACGAGACGCTACGACAGACCATAACAAACATAACATGACAAAGGGCCGAGAGCCCAGTTTTCAATGAAATCAAATCTTAATTCAGTCTTTCTGATTTCAAAAAGAACCTTCTTTTTCCTATAGTTTCATTATTATTATTCCTGTTAGTTTAGTTCGTCATATTTATTTGACCCCTACCGCATGAAAGCTCTTTGTTTCAAATATAATATTGCCAGCTTTCTGCAAGTGCTATTGGCCTTGTCCCTTGCAAGAAAACCATATTTACAGCCCAATACAAGACCACCAGATTAGGACACTAATACTTGCTGTGACAAGTTGAATTACAAAGGCAAGGTCACATAATTTATACAACAGTGTTCACTTGGCAATAAAACTCTTCTTATACCAGTCAGATTTGATTCCATCCTCTCAAATCATTGTCTAATCCCAGTACCACTATACTGAGCCAAGAGATGACTTACTCTATCAGTCCAGACAGAGGCTGGTTGGTTGGTTTATTTGTGAGCTTTAGTTTATCTGACTCTCTTCATGTGTGGCTGGAGAATAGGTACATTTGCCCAGTCTGTGTGTGTATAGAAGATGGGTAAGGTGTTCCAGGACTCATGTTGTTTTTTGTTTCTGGTTCCTGTTGCTGTCTGTGCTCTCCAGGCTCGGTTGTACGGCAGGCTGTTGCTCTTTCAGCCGCAGGTGGCGTGGTTTCACTGGCAACGCGATGGCCAGCAGTATACAGCCTATGTGGATGCAGAAGTACCATGACCTACAAAGTGATGGAGACGGTTGAATGTCAACTCATGAATGAAATAAAAGTTATGTATTTTTTTTAGTATCTGTTTTTGTTTGTCCTGCCCACCTGTAGAACTTGAGCGAGGGGCCCACAGAAAGCAGAACAAAAGGAACCACTGTGTAGCAAATGGCAATTTGTGTGGCTGCCCATGTGATGACATCATACACAAACTTGAGGGCTGGGGAACCCAAGAAGTACGGTCTTACATTATGCCTCACCTGAAGGAGAACAGGGAACATGACATTAGAAAAGGGAGGAATGACAACTAACAACCCATTTTTTCAACCTTAACTTCTTTTTAGGGCACCATTACTGATTTACCAAAAATAAAATTAATGAAAACAAATAAAATGAAATAAAATAAACAAATAAAATTAAATTAAAAAATGAAAAAAATTACTTAAATTAAATAATTAATTATGATGTATTTCTTCACCCTTAACTTCGTTTTAGGGCACCATTACTGATTTACCAAAAATAAAATAAAATAAAATAAATATAAAATAAAAGGAAATAAAATATAATAAAAATTAATCAAATAAAAAAGACAAAATAAAATAAACTAAAATATAAAATGAAATGAAATAAAAATGAAAAGAATAATAAAATGAAAAAAGCAAAAAAGAAATAATGAAAAAAAAGTTCAGTAAACACCTGAGAAAAACTGGAATAGTTTTTGTACCATTCGGTGAATGGAACAGAAACAAGTTTACCCCTAATGCCCATTTGTTTGTTTGTTTGTTGTTGTTTTTTTGACAGTCATTTTGCCATTTGCCAAACTGTTTATGGCCAAGAAAATGGCAACATTACATAAAAGGGCCAAGACTATTCCCTATGTGAAGTGAACTTCATGTTTGGTAGAATGTGATGTCACTCACAGCTCTGGCTGCAAGAGTGATGACGATGCCAGTGAGGAAGGTGAGGTAGTAGCCTGGGTAAGCCCCATGCCACATAGCTGACAGCAGGAAGGTTGCAGCAGTGGGGTTGTAGGGACAACGTTCATAACACACCCTACAAGACAACATAACAAAATAACATCATAAAACAATATGCAATAATCATGCTAACATATCAGTAAAATGAGGAAGGAAATGATTCTTCATCTTTTCATCTAATGCTTTTGCCTTGTATCACTTGTCAGTCTGTTTTTGCTTATGATGACAACAGGTTAAAGAAGAAGTCCACTTTCAGAACAAAAATTTACAGATAATGTACTCACCCCCCTGTCATCCTAGATGCTCATGTCTTTCTTTCTTCAGTCAGTCCTTTATGTTTTTTGAGGAAAATGTTTCAGGATTTTTCTCCATATAATGGACTGATATGGTGCCCCGATTTTGAACTTCCAAAATACAGTCCCAAATGCGACTGTGAACGATCCCAGCCAAGACAGAAGGGTCTTACCTAGCAAAACGATCGTTTATTTTCATTAAAAAAAAAAAAAAAACAATTTAAATACTTTTTAATCTCAAACGCTCGTCTTGTCTTGCTCTCCCTGAACTCTGTGTATTCTGGTTCAAGACAGTTAGGGTATGTCGAAAAACTCCAATCGTATTTTCTCCCTCAACTTCAAAAATCATTTCAAAATCATCCTACATCACTGCAGAAGTACCGACCCAGTGTTTGCACAGTGAACATGCAAAGATCAAACACCCTTAACAAAAAAGGTAAAACAGCGATTTAGGACGATTTTGAAGTTGAGGAAGAGCATGAGATGGGAGTTTTTCGACATACCCTAACTGTCATGAACCAGAAAAAAAAACAGAGTTCAGGCAGAGCGAGACAAGACGAGTGTTTGACATTAAAAAGTATATAAATTGTGAAAATAACCAATCGTTTCACTAGATAAGACCCTTCTTCCTCAGCTGGGATCATTTACAACCGCATTTGGGATCGTCTGAAGCTGCATTTAAACTGCATTTTGGAAGTTCAAACTCGGGGCACCATAGCAGTCCACTATATGGAGAGAAAAATCCTGAAATGTTTTCCTCAAAAAACATAATTTCTTTACGACTTAAGAAAGAAAGACATGAACATCTTGGATGACAAAGGGATGAGTACATTATCTGTAAATTTTTGTTATGGAAGTGGACTTCTCCTTTAATTGATGGATAATTGTTCAAAATGACCAGTAGATGGAGCCATCTCACACAGAGATCTGTGGTGACACTCCTTATTTAATCTAGGATGCCCATTATTTTAAACAAGCACAGCATTTTTCTAATTATGAAGGTAGAGGAGTGACAGGTACTGTAATTACACTACCATTCAAAAGGTCTGTGATCAGAAGGATTGCTTTTTAAGCAATTAGTATTTAACTCAGCAAGGATGCATTAAATTGATAAAAAAAAAAAAAAAAGTATAATGTTACCGAAGGAATTCTATAGCAAATAAGTGCTATTCTTTTAAATTTTCTATTCAATCAGTTTCCACAAAAATATTAAGCAGCACAAAAGTTTTCAACATAATAGGAAGCATTTCTTGAGCAGAAATCAGTATATTAGAGTGATTTCTGAAGGATCATGTGACACTTAAAGGAGAAGTCCACTTCCAGAAAAACAATAAACAAATAATTTACTCACCCCCTTGTCATCCAAGATGTTCATGTCTTTCTGTCTTCAGTCATGAAGAAATTATGGTTTTTGAGGAAAACATTTCAGGATTTTTCTCCATATAATGGACTTCGTTGGTGCCCCGATTTTGAACTTCCAAAATGCAGTTTAAATGCAGCTTCAAAGGACTCTAAACGATCCCAGCCGAGGAAGAAGAGTCTTATCTACCGAAACGATTGATCATTTATTTCGGAAAAAAAAAATTTGTATATTTTTAAGCACAAAAGCTTGTGTCGCACAGGCTCTGAGATGCGCGGTCACGTACTATTAAATCACGTCGAAAGGTCACGTGGAACGTAGACAGAACCACAGACCCAGTGTTTACAAAGCGAACACGCAAAGACTAAGAAAGTGCAAGTCAAACGCTGTTTACAAACAAAAAGGTACAATGATGTCGGACGATTCTGAAGTTCTAGAAGAAAATAACAGTTAAGAGTTTTTCGACATACTCTACCTTTTTGAGCCGGAGTACACAGACGATGAACTTGTGGAGATTTGAAGACGTGATTCATAGTAGTGATGGGAAATTCGGATCATTTTACCGACTCGGACCTTTGAGTCTTGTTCAGCAAAATGAATGAATCTTTTTGAGTCATTTCGTTAATTTTAGCAAAATCAACATCACGTGACAGCCCCATAAGATGAACGAACGACTCAAAAAACCTGAAGACTGAAGAACAGGTGAACTAATTCCAGTACACAAGCTAATAGGACGTTGCGCATGCGCGACTGAACGAATCACTCCCCGAGGTGACGCATTCTTCCCGACTCACATTAAAGATTCATTCAAAATGAACAAATCGTTCCAGAACGACTCGTGGACGCGCATCCCAGAGTCTGTGCTACACAAGTTTTTGTGCTTAAAAAGTAGACAATTTTTTTTTTTAATGACAGATCGTTTCGCTAGATAAGACCATTCTTCCACGGCTGGGATCGTTTAGAGCCCTTTGAAGCTGCATTTAAACTACATTTTGGAAGTTTAAATTCGGGGCACCAATGAAGTCCACTACATGGAGAGGAATCCTGAAATGTTTTCCTCAAAAGACATAATTTCTTTACGACTGAAGACAGAAAGACATCTTGGATGACAAGAGGATGAGTAAATTATTTGTAAATTGCTGTTCTGGAAGTGGACTTCTCCTTTAAGACTGGAGTAATGGCTGCTGTAAATTTAGCTTTGTTATCACAAGAATAAATTACATTTTCAAATATACTGAAGAGGAAAACAGTTCTTTTACATGGTAATGTTATCTCCCAATATCACTGTTTTTACAGTAGTTTTGATCAAATAAATGCAGCCTTGGCAAATACTAAAGACTGCTTTCAAAAGCATTAATATTCGTACTCCAAAGGTTTCAACGTTAGTGTACAAAAGCAAAATGTGCTCTTCCTGTTCTTACCTTTTAAGCCAATGTGCTGTTTGGATGTTCCAGTTATCCAGGAATACCTTAAAGCTGGTGGCAAGCTGAAAATATAAGAGAAGACTGATTATAACACTTCCGATTCACTCGGAGGGGAAAAACAACTTAAAAGCATCGGAACTGACCTCGATATTCATGATCCTAAGGTTGGAAATAAGATCCCATCGAGGCAAACCATTACTGTCGTACCCATTAAATCCAAATCCTGCTGCGTTATTGATGGCATCAGCTATTTAGAAAGACAGCATGAGTGTCAGGATACTCACATCAGATATAATAAATGTTAAGAAACCCAGAATGCCCCAAAGTTTGTTTCTACCTTTATATAATGAAACTATGTAGTGATGTAATGTTTTATAATTCAAAGGAGCATGAAATGTAAGTACATTAAATATAGGCAGAATTATTTTTGAATATGAGTTTTAGTTCCATCTTTTGTCTGAAGAGGGCAGTAAAACACAAGCCATATGAACCAAGTCTGTGTTGTGTAAGATGTTGATCCCAATTCAAATGGGTCACACAACCAGTCTGCACAACTGATGATGGATGATGCATCCTAATGTGTAATTAATCATGCCCAAGGTACAGCATAAACGATAATGATGGAATGTGAAAGACAAACTACAGCTCGTACTTGATTAAATTATTCTTTCCAGTCTGGTTCAATAGACACATGTATAACACATCGGGGGAGAGAAAGGACAACTTGGAAATAGGAAAACAGACTAGTGAAAGAAGTGTCATGCCTGTTTAAAATCAGGCATCACTTATTATTCTAAGACGTGATCAATTTGCAAAAATATGATAGAAATTTAAACATTTTTGCAGGCTAGTCAAGTCTTTTTGCAGATTGATTTTGTCTTATGCCCCTGCGAATGAACTGAAAGAATCAAAATATGATATCCATTATCAGAACACAAGCAAAGAGAAGATGAGACAAACCAGCATCTTCCAAAAATGATCAATACAACAATAAGAGAGAGAGATCTAGCCAGATGGGAAGAGAAGGAGAGGCAGGAAGTCCACGCACCCAGAGTCCAAACAAAGTAGTATTTAGGCCGGGTGGTCAGCATGGACAAATACAGGTAGACCACCTGAGCATAGAAGGGCGTGGTGGCAATAAAATCATCATCAACGTTACGCTCCACAGGACAGACTTTGCAGACGGAGAGGAAGACCAGCAGAGAGATGAAGCAGGTGGCCAGTTTACGGATGACCTCTGTCTGTAGAGAAACAGAAATGCACAAACTGTAATGAACTTGGAACAGGCCAGTCATCTACACTACCAATCCAGTACACAATCCAGTACAATTTTGAAATATTTTAACTATTTAAAACAACTGTTTTCTATTTGAATATATTTTAAAATGTAATTTAATCCTGTGATTTCAAAGCTGAAATTTTAGCATCATTACTCCAGTCACATGATTCTTCAGAAATTATTCTAATATTCTGATTTGCTGCTCAAAAAACATTTATTATTATTATTATTATTATTATTATGTTAAAAACAGCTGAGTGAATTTTTTTTTAAGGTTTCTTTAATGAATAGGAAGTTCAGAAGAACAGCATCTATCTGAAATAAAAATCTTTGTAACATTACAAACGTCTTTACCATCACAATTTAAAGCACCCTTGCTAAACAAAAGTATTAATTTCTATAATTTCGTCAAAAATTGCTTTTGAATGGTATAGTGTATAATGTTACAAAAACGTTTTTATTTCAAATGCTGATCTTTGGATCTTTCTATTCATTAAAGAATTCTGAAAATGTACTCAACTGTTTTAAATATTGATAATAATAATAATAAAAATGTTTCTTGAACAGCAGATCAGCATATTAGAATGATTTCTGAAGGATCATGTGACCTCAAGGCTGTAGTAATGATCCTGAAAATGTAGATTTGATCACAAGAATAAATTACATTTTAAAATATATTCAAATAGAAAATAGTTATTTTAAATAGTAAAAATATTTCACAATATTTCTACGTTTGCTGTATTTTGAATTAAATAAATGCAGGCTTGGTGAGAAGAAAAGACTTCTTTAAAAACATCAAAAACTTTTGACTGGTAGTGTACAACTTAATAATTTTGTTACAACTTAACACTTTAGTTCAGGGACCAATTCTCACTATTAACTAGTTGCTTATTAGCATGCATATTATTAGCATATTGGCTGTTTATTAGTACTTATAAAGCACATATTCTACATTCCCAATCCTACCCATTACCTAAACTTTACAGCTACCTTACTAACTATTAATAAGCAGTAATTAGAAGTTTACTGAGGCAAAAGTTGTTGTTAATAGTTAGTTAAAGGCGAGAACTGGACCTTAAAATAAAGTGTGACCTAATTTTGAGTAAAAAATAATTAATGTACACTACCGTTCAAAACTTTGGGGTCAGTACATATATATATAAAAAAAAAAAAGTACTGTTGCTCAACAAGGACGCATTAAATAATTAAAATACGAGAGTAAAGACTTTTACCTTATTATAAAATATTTCTATAATAATTTTATATTGATAAAAGAATTTAGAAATAAATGTAGAATAAAATGTATCACAGATTCCACAAACATATTACACAATAGCTAAATAATAAAAATACATTTTTCTTTAGCACCGAATCAGTGTATTACAGTGATTTCTGAAGGATCATGTGAAGCTGAAGACTGGAGTAATGCTGCTGAAAATTCAGCTTTGCATCACAGGAATATTTTTTACTGTATTTTTTATTAAATAAATGCATAATATCTTGCTCCAGACTTTTGAACGGTCATGTACAACATTTGTTCAACCTGTAAGCTGTGATGTGAATCGGTGTGTCATGTGAACTTCTATAAAAAAAAAAAATAAATACAAACAACTTAATAAAACGAACATTTGGTGAAGGGTCGTTTAGTCTGCTCTTCCCATTGACTTTTCCTTTGGTCTCAAGGTCTCTGTGGCGATAGGGGGTGCCCTCAATGAAAGCAATGTAATCGTTATATGAGCAGGTGGGACCAGCCAAAATCCCCATGAAATTACAGTTATAACTGAAGTATTCCAATAAACTGGGCATCCGTCTGAATCAAACACAAACAAAGAAAATAATGTTAGAACTGCATTAGGACAAGAGCAACAACAAATCTAGTAAAGAGACTTGAGTTAGTTTGTAGTTTGAAACATAAAGAGCAGAGCAACTATTTTTTGAGACCAAAAATTACATTATTTCTTTTTAACATTTTAAACTACATACCTTATGGCCAACAGTTTTTGACTTTGGTTTAGTTGATCTTCTTTCCTCGCCATTCCTGTAAACACAGACACACAAAAAAATATCAATACCAACACTTTCAATACACAATAAAAGTCCCATATAGTAGATATAGATTATAGATAATGCCTCAATCCACATAAGAAAGAAGTCATACGGGTTTGGAATGACATTCGGGTGAATAAACGATGACAGATTTGTAATTTTGGGTAAACCATTCCTGAAATACAATTTGGCAGGAAATCTTGGCATTTACATATGAACACAGTGGAAATACCGTAGGCCCTTCTAAGCTTGTGAGTTTTGTCTAACACTGCCTGGCCTCTCCCTGATTTACAGAGGTAATTAGAGAGGGAAGAAATGTGCTGTAAATTGACTTGGCTCAGAGTTCATGTGGTCGACTCATGAGTCTCTTCTGCCTCCGTTGTTTGTCTTCCCACCCGATAAGACAAAGCAGGCCGACCCAGGGTAAGTGGCTTGAATAATTTCTTGTTGTTTTATCGCCACCCTTATGCACATAACAAGACGAGTCACTTGAAATGTTTTCATTGAAGTTTATGACCGACCCAGGGAGCAGCAACAGTGCAGGGACAGAGCTTCACCCACAATAAGCACCAACATTTCCCAGAGCTAGTGTTGGACGTCAGCAAGGACTTCTATGGGGGACTATTAGTGTCCTACAGACCATGGGGAATATCAATGACAGGTTATTCAGGGCAAAAGGCGAGTGAAACCACTTTATAAGACTCCCGGTAGACAGCTTACATACAATTCATATCACAAAACGAGTAATTTTATATCACAGTAAAAGAGTATATCACAATATAGTTATTTGTACTAGAAATCAATGAGAATAACCACACGGTAATGTCCATTTTTGGATAATCCATTGAATTAAATACTTTCCAAATGAAAGGTACTTCATCTTATTTGATTATGTTCTATATTTATCTGGACTACGATGAACACTAAAAGATACAATTACTCATAACAAATTAATGATATGTCTGACATCAGTGTGAAAAAAAAGCATCATGCTATGTAACATGAGCTAAATGTTTCTTTCATCACTCCATGGATCTAAAATGGCATGATGTCTGCATCAAATTACCACTAGACAGAAATAAAACTAGACTGTGTTGACAAAATGTATATGTTAAACATGCAACAAAAAGAAAAAAAACAAACAAAATTATAATAAATAAGACTAACAAAGACAAATTGAAAATAATAAAATAAAATAAATGAAATGAAATAAAACATTATATAAAATAAAAATTAAATAAAATTAAATAAAATGTAATTACATTTTTAAAGAAATTCTAAAGTAACTATGTGCAGCATAAACCATATCAACAAAATCTGACATGCAACAAAAACTAAATAAAAACTATGTTATGTTAAACTAAAAAAAACCTTAAAACTAACAAAGAAAAACTGAAAATAATAAAAAAATAAATAAAAATAAATAAAATAAAATAAAACTCAACATAACTATGTGCAGCCTAAACCATATTGACAATATGACACAATGCCACCAATTAACAATATTAAATATGCAACAAAAACTAAATAAAAACTGTTAAACTAAAAAAAAAAACTAAAACTGACAAAATGAAAATAATACTAAATAAAAAAAAATAAATTAAACATGCAACAAAAACTAAATAAAAACTTTATATTATGTTAAACTAAAAAAACACTAAAACTAACAGACAAATTTAAAATATTAAAATTAAATAATGAAAAATTAAACTAAACATGCAACAAAACTAAATAAAAACTGTTATGTTAAACAAAAAAACTGAAACTAACAAAGACAAATTGAAAATAATACAAAAAAATAAATTAAATTAAAAATAAAATAAAATAAAATAAAACTCAACATAACTATGTGCAACATAAACCATATCGACAACATCTGACACAATGCCACCATTTAACAATATTAAACATGCAACAAGAACTAAATAAAAACTATAATGTTATGTTAAACTAAAAAAAACTAAAACTGACAGACAGAATGAAAATAATACAAAATAAAATAATAAAAAAAATATATATATATATAAAAAAAATTAAATAAAATTAAACATGCAACAAAAACTAAATAAAAACTTTGTTAAACAAAAAAACTAAAACTAACAAAGTCAAATTAAAAATAATAAAAAAATTTAAATAATTTAACAAAATTAACAATGACACCAATTAACAATATTAAACATGCAACAAAACCAAATAAAATCTACGCTGTTACACAAAAAAAATAAAAAAAGACAAACTGAAAATAATAAAAAATAAAATTATATTAAAAAAAAAATAAATTAAATTAAATTCAACATAAGTATGTGCAGCAAAAAACATACTGCACAGACTGCACAGTATAAATAATCATATCGCCCAATCCTACTCCTGCACTAGACATTCAGTGAAGATAAAACAGAGAGTACATCTTAAGGGAATCTACTCGGTTTCGAAGAATCTCCATGACAAAGGTTTGCAGGCCAGCAGCTGATCTCAGCAGAGGACAAAGAAATGAATTAGTGATAACGGTAATATTAAGAAGTGCGGTGTAGGGAGCACACATCATAAGGGTAATCTGTCACCCTGTGGAACAATAGAGGGGTGAAGAGAAGGAGGGAGGCTTGTTTTCATTTGCTTTCATTTCATCCTGCTGCCTTCCATTTCTTTAATTAGTTTCTCAGGCCCTTTGGCAGCACATTTGACAATCACAACAGCAGCCGCCCGAAACAGCATCCACAACAGAATCCCAATGCTTCATTCCTGCGTGTATTCTAAACTTTAACCAAACACACATACACTCACCATCATGGATCTCAAAAGCCACACTGGTTATCTTTTGTGTGATGACCATCATCGGTCTGTCGGGGAGAAACAAAGAGAGAAGTGAGTAGACAACACAGACAACGAAGCTCAGAAACCTCGCACAGAAAGGCATATTCTTACCCTGTGAAATCTGCAGAGTACATTCCGTAATCAAAGACGTAAACCCGGGTGATTTGGCAGAAGCTTAGATAACCCAGGGCGACCACCAAACAGTATCTGCAATGTGAACCAAAGAGCAGTCTTAACATCGCAAGCCATTTCTGATGCATTAATGTACTTTTGACCATTTTTCTTCAGATGATGCACATAAATTGTAGTTTTACAAGAGCTTTGATATCATGAGGGCCTGGAGGATGCCATACGGAGACTTTTTATGATCCATTAAAACCCAGAAACAAGTACAAACAGCATTTTTAAAAATAAGCTAACAAAGAGCTCAGTGATGTTTCCAGAAATGAACTCTCAGCGGTGATGAGGGCTTTTGATCTGCAGAGGCTGAACAACAGAGCCTCTGTGTGTGTGTGTGTGTGTAGATAGACATTATTTTCTACACTAATGAATGACATTATTGCTCCCTATTCTTCTGTGACGCAGAAAAAAAGGATGTGGAAATTAAAATGATTTCTCAAACACATACAGTTGAAACTGCTAGAGGCGTTTCATTATCACTGATTGAGGCAAGGTGTGTTTTGTGAACGTGTTTACTCAGTCTGTATGGTATTTTACATGGCTCTCTGGAAAACTGGATTGGCCAACTGAAGCACATATTTTGAATTAAATAAATTATATGTGAAATGACTGAAAATAAAGCAAAAAGCATCAAATTAAGGGTTAAAAAAAAAAAAAAAATCAAGATATTTTTTTTCCTTTACAGAACCAGAGTGCCCTCTGTCTTGAAAAATCTGTATATATGAGGAAGTCTAGTTTTAGAAGTGTGATTTCTAGATCTGGAGTAGTCATGTAAATTATTAAAATTATATAAAACTCATTGGCCATTTTTAATTAATATAAATTTCAATATATTTTCAAACTCTACTATATATATATATATATATATATGAAAATTAAAAATGAAAATTATGTCATTAATTATTTACCCTCACGTCGTTCCAAATCCATAAGAACTTCATTTTCAGTACACAAATTAAGGTATTTTTGATGAAATCCGAGAGCTTTCTGACCCTGCATAGACAGCAACGTAACTGACACGTTCAAGGCCAAGAAAGGTAGCAAGGACATCAATAAAACATAGCTGCAAGCAGCAATTACCAGGTTCAAGCACTTAAGGCATTTAAGCATATAAGGAAAAAGACATTACATCTTATTTAGCAAGGCTGTACCCAACTAAATCAATGACTTAAAATTTTTTGGCAAATCCAGGTCATTTACCATTGAAATGTAGCATTTTTGAGTCCATTTGAACTGTTATAGCACCAGCTGTGGTCTGATCCCCTTAAAATTTTGCATGCTTGTTTAGAATCACCTGTCGCATGTGCTCAGCAGGTTTTGTGAAGTTTTGAGTTTTCCTTTAGGCTTTGTAGGATTTTGGGTAAATTTAGAGAAGCCCTTTTTCTAAATGACCCCTTTATAGATTCCCAAAGGGTAAATTTGAACATTTTTAACATTTTTACTGGCCTAGAGAGTCCAAAGAATTGAGCGAAAAACCTAGGTCTAGTTCACCAAAGTAGGTTTTTTACATCTTCTCAATCATATCAATCATAGTTCTATCATATGATACAAATATCGTTCATACTTGCAAAAAAACATGCAACTTACAATCGTTTGCACCCTTGAAAAATGCAGTATCAACCACAGATTGATATTGACTGATTTCTTTCAAATTTCTACAGACCTTTAGGGTTGTGCGTCGAACAGGCCCACTGAGTTTCGTTCCAATCTTGTCTAACGGGTGCTCAAACTTTGTCGGCCAATGCCGGCCATGTTTTTCAAAATATGCAAATGTCCTTCTAGACACTTTGGACCAAGACCATGCACACTGATTTTCATGTTGAAATGACAAATGGTTGCACAGTTATAGCCATTTTTATGTTTTTTCCCCTCTTATAGCACCACCAAGTAGCCAAGCTCCACGATTTTTGTTTTGTAACCTCAGATTGAGCTCTTACATATGTGTTCTGAGTTTGCCGAAGATATCTCATTCCACTTGTTATAAGCATTTTACTAAAAGTGGCCCCGCCCCTTTTCAAACACTTTGGCATCCCTTTGCGATGGTGAGTTCAACTTTTATTTGGATAATTATTGATATTCACTCTCCAGAGAACCTTTCTGCACTGGTTTGGTTCCAATCGGGTGAAAAACCTAGGACTAGTTCGCAAAAGTAGATTTAAAAAAAAAAAAAAAAGTGAAATTCCCCAAAATTTTGCCAGGCTCACGATCGAATCTGATGTGTGCGTTTTGTCCGGTGTGACTCAAGGACTCCAACAACATAAGACACTAGGAGTTATGAGTAATTTTGTATCGCCGTAGCACCCCTTTCAGGCCAATTGGGGCAAGCCTTGGTCACATTGTAGGTGGTGTGAGAACTACCATCCCTCCAAGTTTCAAGTCTCTACATACGGTTGGGTCTGCACGATCAGTTTTACATGGAGATCGCTGATCCGTGACCATTCTAACAATTACGTGGATATAGTCCTTGTAATTATAGTCCATGTGACATCAGTGGTTTAACCGTAATTTTATGAAGCTACGAGAACTGTGCACAAAAATACCTTGATTTGTGTTCCGAAGATGAACGAAGGTCTAATGAGTTTGGAACAACATTAGGACGAGTAATTAAAGACAGAATTTTAATTTTTGGGTAAAATATCCCTTCAATTCTTTTCCAACAAATAACAAACAACTGGAGCTTGTGGACAGTGAGGGTGGCCTTGATACCTCTTCTCATATTATAAAGTAAGTTGAACTGGAAATAATATTTAATGGCCATTTAATTATGCACTATATGTATGCTACTCATGTAAGTAAGTGGAATAAAGTGTAAGTGTGTGGAATAAGTGTAAGTTGAATAAATGGACAGTCTATCATTATCACAACATAAACCTTCACAAAACTACTCTGTGTTACCTGATCATGATTTTGCCAAGTTGCTGGTTTCATTGGATGGATGTGGTAGTAAGTTAAGTTATCTACAAGTTATCTACAAGCTTAAAGGTCCACTGAAGTGCTCTGTGTGTTGACATAATTTAAAATGAAACAGTAAGACAGGGCGAGACATATAAAGCAGTCCCAACGCCTATTTTTTTTATTTATTTACATAATTTATATACAGCATATATAACTTCGGATTCTAGAGAGCATTTGATTGGACAGAATGTTTAATGAGAAGCTGAGGTGCAGGGTGATGTCATCATTGATCCATACTGGTGGAAGTTAAAGGCTGTTAAGTTTTGAATGCGTATATCCGGTAAATGCATATTTTTTCATTGTTTTGAAACACACTAGTTTATAGATAATCTTAAGGCTAACATATTCATATTAAAAGCCAAAAAACTATTTTGATTTCATGAGGACTTTAACTGTATACTGTGCTTTAACTTCTGAGTCATGTCTAAGTCTAAGAGGGTGGAAAACGCAGTGTGAACCAGATGCTAACACAGTGCATGAAAACAAGAACGTTGATTTCTCACAATAAGTGGTTTTCTGTTGTGCATGCAAATGTACTGACAGAGAGTTTAGTATAAGATCAGCCACAAACAACTTCTGTTTTGTTTACTGCACTTGATAACAGAAGGTCATTAGTCCAGGAATTGCGTGATTTTAAATGTAAACAGCAAATGAAGCTAGCAGAGACTAGCATAACAGAAGCATAACACTCGAGCTGTAGTGATGACACATTCAGCTCAGGTCCCCAGACACTGCAGGTGTGAGTACAAAGATAGACGAGGAGTGTGTGTCGTGTCGTGCACTTTCCATTCAACAATGCGACTGTTTTTTGCAGGTCTGCAAAACAGTTTGCCCCTCTAAAGAATGCCAAAAATAGAATGTTCTCAACCACTGTATGTTTCCTAAAATGACACATCCAATCACATCAATTGTTTTGCAGCACAACCCACCAATAAAAGACAGAAAAAGGTGGAGGAAGAATTGTCTACCTCAACAACTGCCCCTGAATCATCCTAAGACAGTAATATCACCTCATTTGAAACAAAATGTCCCTAAAGGGCCGTTTGGCAGAAGTCTGACATTGAGGCTGTTTTATATTTACCACCTAGTAAAAAGTTCCTGGCAGCTGGCAGGAGACGGCAGAGGGGAAATAATGGACGATTTTATTACGCCCGTGAGGAGGACAGTGACTGATGGTCAGCGGGTGAAGAGAATGATCTCCTTCTCATTATAATTATCTCTGGGTCAGTTTTCAACTCTTTCATCAGCAGAGTCGGGCTCCAAGAGAGGGGACGACTTCTATCAGCGTGGACCTCAGTTCACCTTACGAATAAAAAAGGGGGCCATGAAAAAGCGGCTCATGTTTTTTTCCATGGGTTCTACTGAATTTAAAGTAAAGCATTTTTAAAGGTTTACTTCACCCAAAAATGAAAATTCTGTCATTAAATATAGCTGCAAGCAGCGATTACTGGGGTTCAAACGCTTTTGAGCATTTAAGCACATATGACACATTTGGCAAATCAAGGTAAATATGTTTTTTTTAACGTTTATGACTGTTATAGCGCCAGCTGTGCTCCGATCTCCTTAACACTTCGCATGCTTGTTTAGAATCACCTTTCACATGTGCTCTCTAGATTTCGAGTTTTGACTTTTCATTTTGGCTTCATAGGCTTTTGGGTACATTTTGATAGGCCCCTTTTCTAAACAGTCAATTTCAACATTTTTTTTGAAAATTATTGACCTAGAGAGTCCAGACAATTGTACTGCAGTGTTTTTTTTTCAGATTGAGTGAAAAACCTAGGACTAGTTTGCAAAAGTAGGTTTTTCAGCAGTGGTTCTAGAGGCAAAGTCGTTCAGAACAAGGAGGTCTATCATATGCTGCGACTATTGTGCATATGTGTGAAAAAACGTGCAATATACAATTGTTTACAACATTGAAAAATGCGATATCGCAAATGAGACACGCAAATGTCCTTATAGACACTTGTGACACTCTGGACCAAGACGTACCAATTTTCCCATTGATAGGACAAACAGTTGCGCAGTTATGGCTGCTTTTATGTTTTTTTCCCTATTATAGTGCCACCAAGTGGCCAAGCTCTGTGACTTTTTCATGTGACCTCAGATTCAACTCTGAGTTTTGGCAAAGATATCTCATTCCGATTAAAAGTTATAGCCCTTTCTAATTTAGGACTAGTTTGCAAAAGCAGGTTTTCAAAAAATGCAAAATACCCGAAAACTTCGCCAGGGTAACAGACAAATCCGAGGCGTGCGTTTTGTCCAGCGTGAGCCAAGGATTCCAGCAACATTATAAGCAATTTCGGATTTTTGATCACTATAGAGCCCCCGTCAGGCCAACTGGGGTGAGCCTCGTGACGTTGTAGGCGGTGTGAGTACTACCATCACTCCAAGTTTCACGTCTCTACGACTTACAGTTTGGACTGATCCATGGTCATTCTAACAATTACAATAGGGTTTCAGCTCTATGCATTTGAACCCCTAATTACTTACCCTCATGTTGTTCAAAAACAATAAAACCTTTGTTCATCTTCAGAACACAAATGAAGACATTTTTGATGAAATCTGAGAGCTTTCTAACCCTGCATACACATCAACGCAACTGACATTTTCAAGTTAATCGTTTAAATAGACCATGTAACATCAGTGGTTCAACCGTAATTAATGAATCTACAAGAATATTTTTCTTTGTGCACAAAAAGTATTCTCATAGCTTCACAACGTTACGGTTTAACCACATGGTAGTTTGGTAGCTGTCTATGCAGGATCAAAAAGCTCTTAGATTTCATCAAAAATATCTTAATTTGTGTTCCAAAGATGAACGAAGGATTTACGGATTTGGAACAACATGAGGGTGAGTAATTAATGACAGAATTTTCATTTTTGGGTGAACTATCCCTTTAATGTAATGGTGTTCACAACCATTACTTTATTTTTAACAGTATTATTAGCTTTGAGGCCATTTTTATGCAGTCAACATAAGCATTTGTCTAGCCATTTCATGGGCTCTTTAGTAGTAAATGGAGTCACTTTTGAATTAATGTGGCCTTTAATGCTTTTAAAGTCTTTTTAGTACTTTCAATGTTGTTAAAGCTGAAATGTGAAATGTTATGGACTCACTTGTGCATGTGTTCGACTCCGGTCAGAATCATTATGCCATAAGTAATGCCACTCTGAAGCAGGAAATGAAGAGCATACCTGAAGAACAGAGAGAAAAATGTTGTTACTATTAAAGGGGACGATGTATGTCCATTTTCCACAAGTTGGTATGATTCTTTAGAGTCTTCATCAAATGTGTGTAACACACTTTAGTTAAAACTCCTTTTCGCTGCATGTCTCTTTAAATGCTAATGAGCTACTGCTCACTCCACCCCCTCTTCTGTTTTTTTAAGTATTTGGTGGCAGATTACCATCAAAAACAAAACTAATCCACTGCGTCCTCAGTGGCTCTGATGTCAGTAGAAAATAAAGATTTTTACATTCACTTTTATGCAATATTATGCAAATAAGGGACAATCTGTCAGTGGTGGTAGGTGGGGCCTGAGCAATATGACATCATATTGCTCAGAAAATCAATACGCTTGATAACTGAAACTGTTAAAACTGCTTTTTTTGGATATTAAAAAAGAACTGAATGGATTTTTTTCATTGCAAGGTGGTTGTGTACAAACACTGCCAAGACACATTTATATGTAAAATTGAATTCTGCATCTAAGGTCCCCTTCTTCAGTACCACTATACAAGAAACTTTCAAATGATGAGACACAAAGAAAGACAATTTAATAAGCGTTTGAAAAGACACCACTAATTAGCAGCCAGAAGTTTATCTATCCTTTATTATCATGAGTGTGGCCTATTGATCTGATTGTCTTATTAAATGAGACGTTAATGAGTTTCAGATTTTAGTCACCACCGACACATCAATACAAGCTTGTGTGTGCTGACAGTGAATCTCAAAACACAGACACTAATGTATCTAAAATTATGTCAGTATTGACTTTTTCTAATGTTACTCTATTAATAAAATTAAAACACCAGCTGTTTCCCGCAAAGGTTTTCGCTAAGTATACTGGAATTAAATTTACATTAAATTATATGATTGGACACAAAATTAATACAAGGATCTGAAGTATTTTCTGAATATGCAATATCGTGAAAAAAAAAGAACACAGTGTATAACCTTTTAAAAAGATCATGCTCCAAAAAAAAAAAAAATGTAACATGCTTAATCCGAATTTTAAATTATAAATGTATATTACTATATTACTCACAATCCAAAAATGGGACCCACCAATCAACAAAATGTAACCATTAAAATTTGAATTTCTGTTTTCCATTTTTCAATCCTTTTTTTGGTTTGAATCAAACATTGTAATGTTGTTATAAGATTATAGATGACTTTCCCAACCAAGGCTAAAAAAAAATGTCCAGTCACTGTTGCACTCAACTGAGGGAGTCATACAGGTGTATTTACCACTGAAAAATACAACATAATTTGATACCTCTTACACTGTGTACTACAGACGTCAGCTTCAGCTTTCTTTATTGTCCTATGAGCCGTTTGTTTATTCTGTATCAAATGTCTGTCGTTTCACAGACCGCTACATTTTGTATTGATTGTCGTCTGTTGTATCTTTCTGGAATGTCACACCAGCACAAATCCTGCAGTCCAGCAGCAGGGAGTACAAGCAAAAACTGGTTTCAGATTCCATGTGGACACAAAGAGAGAGATGCGTCAGTTTGGACTGCAGACAAATACTCACCAGCCAAAGCAGAAGAGGGCAAAGTAGATGCCCAGCAGTGTGGCCACCACATGCCGCACAAAAGGACTGGTCTTGCTGGGGTGCAGATAGAGCCTGAACCACACAGCCGTGAGCAGGGCACAGAGCTGACATACTACAAAGTTCACCTAAAAACAACAAAAAAAGACAAACAATAATCATCAATTGAACTTTAAGCCATCTGAGTCAAACGGCTGATACTTTGATCAGATGTATAACTTCTCTGTCGGCACCCATTAACTGCAGTGTCCATTAGTGAGTAAGTGCCATAATGCTACATTTCTCCAAATCTATTCTAGTGAAGAAACAAACTCAATAAAATGTCAAAAATGTTGTGGCTCTTCCAAGTTTTTTAATGGCAGTGAATGGCTGGTGAGATTTTAAAGTCCAATAAAGTGTGTCCACCCATTGTAAAAAGTACTCCACATGGCTCTGGTTGCTTAATGAAGGCCTTCAGAAGCAAATCAATGCGTTTGTGTAAGAAAAATATCCGTAAACCGTAATTCCGTAAACCATAACAAGGCTTTGTAAAGAAAAACCTTGGAGGATTTTGATATAAGCCAAGAGGAGACTGGTTTTCCTTTGCTGTAAACAAAAATTGGTTCTCATGAGACTAGCATATTCTCACTGGAGCTTACACCACGCCTATGTCATCTGCTGGAATGCATGTCTTTCAAGTTTAAAGGCCAATTTTTGCTACAACGTGAAAGATGTAAAAACCAGACGGTTAAATATGGCGTTAAACTATTCCTTATGGTCAGAACATGATGAAAGCTTTATGTTTTTTTTTAATTCTTTACATTTTTTCCAGTCATTTTTCCTTAACAAAATAAATATTTTAATAGAAAAAAAATTATTTCTTAGTTCTGCATGTTTTAATAATCAAATCATGAAACAGGTTTGTGTTACCTGATAATGTTAATAATAATATAACATTTTTGGTCTCTTTTAGAAATACACAGCTTGAGTTAAGATGCAGATGTAATTTGTTCATTAGATCAAAATCAGCAATATCTGTAAAAATTGTAGCAACCTCATTTTTATATGGTGAAATTTAATTATTCTGACTGTTTGATTTATTTATTTTTTTTTTTTTTTTTTAAATTAACCATTGCTCTTCCATAGTAGCATACATTTAGATCATGATAATAACAGTTAAAACCACAAATATAGCACCTCAATACTATGGTAAATATGTAATATGGTTTCTATGTATTTGTATGAAAAACAGTAGTCTAAATACATTTAGTTTAAATGCATAAATGCTATAGCTTAATCACAAAAAAATACTGTAATTATATTCCATTACTCCTCCTTCAATACATTTAATATATGACTACATTAAAAACATAATAAAATTTGACACAAATATACCCACATTTCTGACACAATACCACTGTGTAGTTAGTGCTGCTACAGTAAATCTATGGTAAATGATGGCGATATTATGATGGTTTAATATAAGTCAGATTGTATTTGTCTGAAAGAACAAAGTCATATACATCTAGGATGGCTTGAGGGTGTGTAAATCATGGGGTAATTTTCATTTTGGTGTGAACTATCCTTTTAAATTATCCACAACACAACAGAATGATAGGCATTAAGACATTGTCATTTGGTTTACATTTGGTAGCCCTGCCCACACTGAAATCCCACTGATCCAAATACAGCTCCACATAGGTGTACATTTAACATGAAATATATTCTGCATATATATTGTGTGTATAGAAACGCTACAGTATTTGATGCTGGAAACATGTCACTTGCCCCAGGTGCGAAGACTATTGTATAAAAACAATGGAATTTAGAAGTAATAAAAAAGCAGTCAAACAAACAACGACTAACAGGGTCAGAGAACAATGATTTAACACTGTTCCAGGAGAACGTCAGAAGGTTGGCAGGACTCAGTGAGGTTCCTGCAGTATTTCAGGACCCTGCAAGCCTTGTGACCTACTTAAAA
Source organism: Labeo rohita (assembly GCF_022985175.1). NCBI lineage: Eukaryota > Metazoa > Chordata > Actinopteri > Cypriniformes > Cyprinidae > Labeo > Labeo rohita. The sequence continues at coordinate 19,233,181 of NC_066888.1, read as the reverse complement.
GACAATGCCTTGAGCTTCACACTGACATGCTTCACATGAAAGCCAAAGACATCCACAGCATGAGACCGGGAGCTGTTTCTCGACTGGACACAGCTGTGAAATTTCTGCTGCAAGTCATCTGAAGACACATATACATCTTCATCCAAATTCAAAAAGTCAAACATCTGTAAAGAGCTTTATTCCTACGCTTTATACATATAACAATCATCACAAGTCTGCAGAATAGCTATTGTTTTAGCATGCGTGGGACGAGAAACATTTGCCAAGTTTCATATATTAAAACAGACAAGGGTGGTCATCAAAACTCTAAACTGAATCTGCTAACAACTGAACAGGGCCTACCAGAAAGGCCTTGATGTTACAATTCAGGTTGGTAACCGGTGCTGTCAAACGATTAATCGCAATGAATCGCATCCAAAATAAATGTTTTTATTTACATTATATATGTGTGTGTACTGTGTATATTTATTTTGTATATATAATACACACACGCATGGATGTATTTAAGAAAAATGTGTTATGTTTATATATTACATTTATTTATTTATATATAATAGTAATTATATGAATAAAAATTATGAACGTAAATACATGAAAATATTTTAAAAAAATTATTTATTTTTTAATATTATATGTGTGAGTATTACTACTGTCAAACGATTAATCGCAATTAATCGCATCGAAAATAAAACTGTTTTCTGCGTGTATTTATTATGTATATATAGATACACACACATACAGTATATATTTTGAAAATATTTCCATGTATATACTTATATTCATATAATTT